>NW_011494720.1:6243358-6255062 GCF_000754665.1 Bison bison bison
TCTTTTCCACAGGACCCACCGAGGAGGAGGCAGACTCTCAAGGCCATGCCCCTACCCATCCTTGCACTGCAGCCAGACCCAGTGACCCTGGACGGCAGGGCAGGGGTTCCCTGTGTCCTTCCCTCTGGCTTTAATGCCAGCATCCTTGTAGAGTGGAGCCGGGCCACTGTGCTTCATTATTGCCTCCAAAGCAAAGGTGTTCCACATCATCCACTCTCCTCTGTAGCCACAGAATCACGGAATGATCTTCGGCCTGGAAACACACCCCCATGCTGTCTCCCCCCCGCCTCCCTCTCCCCATCAGTGCCTACCTTGATCTTCCAAGGGTCAACGTAACACAGCCATGACAAATCCTGGGATTCCAGCCTTTAGGAAATGCTTGAGGCTCTGCAAGCCTGAGCTTTTCAGATGGAAAGCAAAACTTCTTCAATATTTAGATATGCTTTCCGCCCATTCACATGTTACGCTGTTTCTGAGGGTAACAGGATTTTCCAGGAAACAGAATTTGTCCCAGAATTCGGACATGACTGAAGCAACTTAGATGCTGACGAACAGGAGAAATGTTTGGCATTGAGTGGAGTGTAGCTGATTCATCTGAAATCACATGCCAGACACCCATTCTATTTAGAAATTAAAATACACATGCACACATACACACCCTACTGACCTATTTTGTGTGTGTGTATTCAGTCATCTCTGACTCTTTGCAACCCCATGGACTGTAGCCCGCCAGGCCCCTCTGTCCATGGGATTTGCCAGGCCAGAATACTGGAGTGGGTTGCCATTTCCTCCACCAGGGGATCTTCCTGACCCACTTAACCTGTTTGCTTCCAGGCAATATGTTAAATGCTTTACATATAGTCTTTCATTTAATTCTTACCCCCCAAAGAATTGTAGTGTCTCACAAACATTCTGCTGCACAATAAGGTTAAGTAAATGGCAAAACAGGCACAGCCCATAACTGTGGAACTGGGACACGAATCCAGCTTCTCTCTGCATTCAGGAACCCCCCGAGGTAACACTTTTCATGTGGTGGGAAGCAGTTTTCCTGCTTGCCTCTTAGGTTGCTGAGTTAACGAATGTATAGAGCCTTAAAAATCTTTTTCAATAAGTCATCTTAAAAAGTGCCCCTAATCATCTTTGTTTTTTCTCGGAACTCCCCAGTTTGTCTATGTCATCCTCGTAATGATGTGCCCTGAAAAACCATAGTGGCCTGGTCTATTTTCATTTCTCAGCCTGTGCAGGATATAAAAAATAAACAGCATATGGTGAAAAGTTAATGAGATTAAAAAAAAATAAGTTCACTTAAAATAATCCATGGGCTTTTCTACATGTGTTCTTGGTCTGGTTTCAAAAACCACAGGAGTTTTACTATGCTTTAGAAAAGGATGAATATTTGCATTGTTTCTTTTGGGGTCAGTGGGAAACCAGTCTTCTAGAATCAGCACTAATAATCATGTTGTTTGTAAATAAGTGCTAAACTAGTACAAACCAAGACTACTGTGATGTGCCACAGCGTTAAACACGCTCAAAGCAGCACTCCACACTGTCTCCAGTTACAGCATCACACGATGCTCCTTTAGTCAACAAGACCAGTGAAGTCTTACCTTCCCTCTGGCTTTACTACCAGTGTTCTTTCGTAGTGGAGAAGATGGGAAATCAGACAGATAGGTAGACCTGACCTTTTAAGAAAAACTTCCCACACCTTGAAGCAAATAAAAAAACAAAAAGGAAGTTAGGAATCCTGTCTTTATTTTAAAAGTATAACCATATGAAAATTTATGGCTGCTTGAGCTACCTCAGTTCTCAGTCCTGAAAGAAACAAGTAATTTGAGAATGCATGTAAATAATTTTATGTGCACATTTGTCAGCCACAAGGTTCTCTCAACAATTAAGTGTAGAGCCCACTGTGGGTCCAGGATTGTTCTGTGGAGGATGGAAGAGATTGAAGACAGGGACTTAATGGAATTGGTGATCCCACTAGAGAGATGTAAGGCCCTTAAACACTTCCCTTGTGCCAGGCACTGTGCTCAGAGCTTTGCAGGAATTATTTAGTCTAATCCTCAGAAGCCCAGAGAAGTAGGTACTATTATTTTCCACAGGAGGAAATCAAGGCTTGAGAGGTTAACTAAACTCTCAAAGGGTTGTTTGAGAATTATATAAGACACCATAACGCACTATATCAGTCAAGTGTAGGTTTTGTTTTCTACTAAAAAGAAAAAATCCAAACAAAACAAAGCAAAAAAAAAAAAAATTAGTAGCTTAAACAGAAGTTTACTTCTCTCTCTCATAAACCAAGTTTGGAGGTAGAAAGGAACCAAGCCAGCACCACAGCTGTCCTTAAAGACATGGGCATACCTACCTCCAAGGGGTCTGGGAAATGTGTAGATGGTTTTTTACAGAAACGTGGGTTTCTCGGACCAAAGGTGAGAACAGATGTTAAATTAGGCAACCTGAATGTCTGTCACATGTATGCAAAGTGCTGGGCACCGGATAAACACAATAAATGCTAAGCAATAATCATTATGAAACTCAAAGCAGCCCAGAAGTGGCGTGGTTTATTAAGTACATCTATTTCTGCCTGAAGTTTTCCCTTTACTAGACTCACACCCTATCCTTAAATAGGGATGAGTGAGAAGAAGGGAGTATGTGCTGGGTGCTCCAAAGGCTGCCTTCTGGGAGCACTAACTCCCAGGGCTGGCCTCTCCTTTTTCTCCTCCAGACATGGGAGGTGGTTTGCCCCACGGTTTGCACCTGTGGAAAGGTAGCAGAAAGCCAGGTCATGACACAAAGCAAGGATGCTGCCCAGGCCTGGGTATGTTCCAGCCTGGGCTCCTCCTTTCTTCCCGTGCCCCCTTTCAGGGACTGCAGATGATAGCTCTGGCCTCTCGCAAATGCAGAAGGAGCAGGGCAGTCATACTGCATAACTCCAGGGGATAAGCAGCCACACTGGACACAGGTGTCCTTTATGTCAGTGATGATAAGCACAACAGTCCTTGGCGCTGTGCAAACAGGAGGCCCTGGGAAGGGGGCAAACTGTAACTTATGGGTTGAGTGTCAACTCATTTGGTTTATTTGTTTCAAAGAGTTTCCCATGGATCATCTCAACTTTACAAATTCCTAGGTAAGAGCGACAGCTCTGACAGCATAAAACATCTACAGTGTATGGATCTGATGAGTTTTTCACAGCTTCTTAAAACTTCTAAGCTGTTTTTAGGCCTAGGATTCTATTATGGACAGAGCTGGCTTATCAGAGCAGTTGGATGGTTAGGATAGATGGATAGGGTGAAGTGGACAGGATGGTAGGGATAAAAGCTGGAGTTTCCAGTTACTTCATCATTGGTATGGACCAGGAAGCGGGGGGTGGTGGGGAGATGATAAAAGGACGGAGACGTGGGAACTTTACCTTTCCATTTCCTTACCCCATACCTAATTGATTACCAAAGTCTATCAATATGTTATCTCCTTGCCCTCTCTGCCATGGAGGGCCGCTGCAAGCATGCAGGAGACTGTGCAAATTAGACACCCCATCCTCAAGCAGGACTCATTGGGTGGCAAGTAAGGCTCTGGCTGAAGACCCCACTCACATCCTCGGTTGGAAGCCCTTGGTCGGTGAAAAATCCACACATTCTTAAATTGTGGACTCTTCGGAACCACTTCACTTACCTCCATCCCCACGGTCCCTCCTGCCTCCTTCCACCTCCACCATCTCTTATCTCTCACATGGAGGATGCTCCCTCAAGACAGAGAACTGGGGGAGAAGCACAAAGGCGCTTCTCTCACATGGAGGATGCTCCCTCAAGACAGAGAACTGGGGGAGAAGCACAAAGGCGCTTCTCTCACATGGAGGATGCTCCCTCAAGACAGAGAACTGGGGGAGAAGCACAAAGGCGCTTCTCTCACATGGAGGATGCTCCCTCAAGACAGAGAACTGGGGGAGAAGCACAAAGGCGCTTCTCTCACATGGAGGATGCTCCCTCAAGACAGAGAACTGGGGGAGAAGCACAAAGGCGCTTCTCTCACATGGAGGATGCTCCCTCAAGACAGAGAACTGGGGGAGAAGCACAAAGGCGCTTCTCTCACATGGAGGATGCTCCCTCAAGACAGAGAACTGGGGGAGAAGCACAAAGGCGCTTCTCTCACATGGAGGATGCTCCCTCAAGACAGAGAACTGGGGGAGAAGCACAAAGGCGCTTCTCTCACATGGAGGGTGCTCCCTCAAGACAGAGAACTGGGGGAGAAGCACAAAGGCGCTTCTCTCACATGGAGGGTGCTCCCTCAAGACAGAGAACTGGGGGAGAAGCACAAAGGCGCTTCTCTCACATGGAGGGTGCTCCCTCAAGACAGAGAACTGGGAGAGAAGCACAAAGGCGCTTCTCTCACATGGAGGGTGCTCCCTCAAGACAGAGAACTGGGAGAGAAGCACAAAGGCGCTTCTCTCACATGGAGGGTGCTCCCTCAAGACAGAGAACTGGGAGAGAAGCACAAAGGCGCTTCTCTCACATGGAGGGTGCTCCCTCAAGACAGAGAACTGGGAGAGAAGCACAAAGGCGCTTCTCTCACATGGAGGGTGCTCCCTCAAGACAGAGAACTGGGAGAGAAGCACAAAGGCGCTTCTCTCACATGGAGGGTGCTCCCTCAAGACAGAGAACTGGGAGAGAAGCACAAAGGCGCTTCTCTCACATGGAGGGTGCTCCCTCAAGACAGAGAACTGGGAGAGAAGCACAAAGGCGCTTCTCTCACATGGAGGGTGCTCCCTCAAGACAGAGAACTGGGAGAGAAGCACAAAGGCGCTCAAATTTAGGCTTCGGCGTGGTCCCCAATTACGGTTATCCCTTTAGTCCTAGAGATACAATGACTAGACGGAAAGAAAAGATGCTGATCCTGCTATTTGTTTTTAGACTTGTGATCCATCAACAGACCACACAGCCTGTGGGGCTCTGTGAATTAATGAAAACTACGTCAATTTCAGAGGTAATTCTGTGGAAAGCACATTTGTATCGCCTCCTATTTTCTAGGCTGAGTATGTTTTTTAAAGTGTAACCATTAAAACAGACTCACTTTAGGATGCTCTTTTATTATTCCTGAGTGTCCTTGTGCACGGGGAGGCTCCGCACTTGAAGGAGGCGGGCTGGACGCCCAGGGCCCGCCCCCGGCCCACGCCCACTCTCTCCGGCCCCGCCTCTCTTCCCAGCAGCCCGAGGGCCGCGTGACCACCCGGACCCCGGGGTCAGCCCCCGGGGCGCGGAGGCCTGGCCCGAGTCCCATCGCGCGGCGCTCGGGGGACAAACGCGGGTGTAGCTGGGCTGCGGGTGGGTGCGGGGGCTGGCCCCGCGCCTCCTGCCGTCCGGGACGCCCTTTGCCTTCCTGCCTGGGTTATTTCTCCTCGCTCTTCGGGTTTCAGCCACGTTTCCTCCGGGAAGCCTTCCCTGGGGCCCCGGCTTGCGTCAGCGCCTTCGTTCACTTCCCTCGTAGAGCCCTGCGCCTTTTCCTTCCCAGCGCGTTGTCTCTGCGCAACTAGACACTTTTGCGTGGGGTCACTTGATTAGTGGCGAGCTAGTGGACAGTGCTGGAAGTTCCTTTTTTTAAAAAAAAATTCTCAGTGTGGTGGCCGCAGAGTCGAGCACAGGGCTGGTGTGGAGTAGGCAGGCCTCGGCAATTATCTGCTGAATGAATGGGGTTGAATCAAGAAGCCGCCTGCCCAGCTGTTCCTGTAGTTTATCCTTTGGGAGGGAAAACTTTACCCCACATCGTCCCTGAGAAAAGCAGGTCACCAGCACCACAGACAGAAGGACAGCCTGGGAGGAGACGTCTGAGGGTCAGACAGACGCCAGGGAGGCCACTGACTTAAGTCCTATAGTAACATGCTACAATGTGGAAATATCCTTTAAGTTAGGGAGAGAAAAAAAATATTTATGCTTAACCACTTGGGCATTTCTAGAGGAATGCCCTGATAAACAAATTCCCCAGTGAAATTATGTCATTTGGTGTAAGAACAGCATATAACCAAATCTTTTGGCCCTTAGGAGAACAATCAAATGACTGTCAGTAATTTACCCTTCAGAGTGCCAACTGATTCTCTTAATGAATTAGGGACAAAATGAAGATAAGGAGAGTGAAATAAATGTCACAAATGTGTTACGTTAATGCACGAGTTATTTATTATTTGGAGTTTATTGTGCTTGATAGTTTTATTGTAGAAATTTATATGTACTAAGAAGCAATAACAAAGATAACCAATAACAAAGATTCAGGCCTTCAGATAAGTTGCTAAAATCTTTCCAGAAAATTGAGATTAGCTCTCTAAATGATTTCCTTTGTATTCTTGACTAATACAAAATGACCTTAAATATGTTTACTTTTTGAGTATTTACTTATGGGAACTAGAGTGATGTTATCAATAAAGTGCTTTTATTTAAGCAGTAGGTTATCAGTGACAGAAGCCATACAGATGAATGTATGACATGATGTAATCATTGGAGAGAATATTAAAATACACTAGTAGGTGCTCAATAAGTGATTGTGACGATGGCAAAACGAGGACAATCCTGGGAATAAACTGAAGAAATGCCATTGAACACACATTTGTCTAAAAGTTATAGAACATTTCTAAACTAGGCTGTAATAAAAAAATTATTACACATTCAAAATGTGGACAGTCCAGTATAAGATACATAGTACAGCGTTCCAAAATGTATTAAAGAAATAAATGTAATTTATTTCATTGCTGTTACTACGTTTCCAGGGACTTTGGAGAGGAACTGGAGTGGTCACTGGTGAACCTTGGAGAAGGAAATGGCAATTCTCCAGTATTCTTGCCTGGAGAATTCCATGGACAGAGGAGCTTGGCGGGCTGCAGTCTATGGGGTCACAGAGTTGGACACGACTGAGTGACTACAACACACACACACACACTCACACACTCACTCACTCTCTGGTGAACCTGACTTAGGGTTCTGGAAGTCTAGTTCCAGCATTGGTGGATTCCAGCATCACTTCAAACTAGACTGAGGATTAGGGCGAGGTGCCCAGCCGATGGCAGCCAACAAGGCAGAGCTGCAGGGAATGCTGTTAGGTGGGAAAGTCTGAATTCACGTCTTTTCTGGCCAGATCCTCCATGACGTTTCATGGCAGCTCTATGTATGTCTAATGAGTGTGTGTGTATGTGTGTGTATGCTCTGTCATGTTCGACTCTTTGCGATCCCAGGGACTGTAGCTAGCTAGGTTCCTCTGTCCACGGAATTCTCCAGGTAAGCATACTGGAGTGGGTTGCCATTTCCTTCTCCAGGGGATCTTCCTGACCCAGGGATTGAACCCATGTCTCCTGCACTGGCAGGTGGATTCTTTACCACTGCACCACCTGGGAGATGATTAGATAGCCTCGTGGACTCAATGAACATGAATTTGACCAAACCCTGTGAGAAAGTGGACAGAGGAGCCTGGCATGCTGCAGTCCATGAGGTCTCAGAGAGGCACACGACTTAGCGACTGAACAACAATAAGTGTGTTTTAGGTAACAGTTTATCTCCCCTGTTGAGGACAGAAGGAAGCTAGTATTTTTCTTTTTATTCTCAGGGAATGTCACAAGCTAGATTCTAGACAAGTTTGTTGAAAAAAAAAAAGTGTAGTTTGTCCCTCTCCCCATCCAGTTTATTATCCCCTCTATAATATTCTTAGTAAATATAGTAGTGCTCTTGTTAGTCAAGAGTCCCCACATGTCTTTAAATTATTTCTTGCCTAGATTTTTGTTTTCAGATCCTAGTTGTTTTGCATCCTAAATTTAACAACTATTACATTTGCATAGTTGTTTCAAGTCAAATGCTGTATCCCGTATCTTGCATTTACTCCGTTATTCACTGCTAACATCTAAATCAGAGATGTGAAAAGGACAATTGTTTAGTGCTTTTTAAAGTCCCTCACCAAGATAAGTAGGGAAATCCCATTAGCTCCATTCATAGCATTTCTCATAAATCTAAAAGGAAAGCAAGTATCCAAAGCCTTATTCTTTAATAGTTCTTATTTGTAAAACTTTTGACAGGGCTTTAGTATAAATTGGTTCCAAATTATGTAAAGAACACTGAGAAATATGATGGATAGTGAATCGTGATAGTTTCAGTTATTGAATAAATAACCAGAACAGTAAAAGGGGACTAATCTTAAAGCAAACAGTGTGATGAGGCAGAGAGAACAGAACTGTGGCATTCTTAAACTACCATCTGGCTCAATCCTTTTTAAGTGGGCAGGTTTGAAGAGCCTTTTATTCAGTGCCCTAAAACTTATTCAGAGGGAATCGTATTGGAGTATCAGGTTTTCATAACGTTAACCCCCACCCCCCCCAAACCCAACCCCATTTTTGTAACCAAAAAGTAATGTTTAACAAAGTGCTGGGTAATCCTCTGGCTAACCGTGAGGGTGTGGGGCATTTGGTGGGTGTCAGGTCAGCTGCAGGTAGGGTAATCCCACTCTGCAGCTTTTGGGCCTTCACCTCCTCAGCTCCTTCGTGGCTAGAGTAACTTATTAATGTCAATATGGTTTGAAATTTAGGCAAGAGGTGTAAAAATAAAGAGTTCATTAGGAAAAATGAATGTGGTCATTTCCAGTACTTTATTTTCCATTTGAAAACTACTGTAGAGTCTCCATATAGGATAATCGAGGCAACTAACACAACAGAAGCTATAATCTACAGCTCGAATCGTGCTTTTTGAAACTATTACATGACTTTGCTTTTGAGAAATGTGAACCTATTACATGACTTTCTAACAGACCTAACAATTGCAATTTTGTTTATTAAGTCCTGGATTTTTAAATGAAACTGTTAAGAGGCTTTTCTTTTGTTTTCTCAAGAAGGTGTGTTTGAGAAGCCTAGGTTGAATAAAGAGGAGCCCACTACTACTGTCAGGGACGCTTTTGAAAAGGTATTTTAGCATTCTCTGTGGTTTAAGAGACAAAACCAAGTCCTGCCGGCTTTGTGTCGTGCTTCTCCCACAGACTGCAGTGCCTTCTGTCTGCTTTAGGGTGTGGCATCTGCCATTGGGGAGGAGAAGCTGGCATGTGTCGCCTTTTATAGCAGACTGACTTCATTGTGCTGGGGGCCTCGATTTCATAGCCTCTTGGTTCCAATCTTCTAGTTCACTTACTGAAGCAAAAGGAATTAAAAGAGATTTCGACCTATATACCTAGTTTTTTTTTCAAGTTTCATGATTTTTCTATATAGAAAAAAAGTGTTAAGAAAAGGGCCAGAGGTGAACTTGGTGACTCATTTTCCCTTTTTAGGATTAGTTGTGAAAATAAGCCACAAAATATGGCTACACTTGTAAAACTGATGTTGATATATTTTATCAGTTGGAAAAAATGTATTTTTATGACTATATGTGTACATTTAGTTGGACTATAAATGTCTAAAAGCATAAATATGTAATTGAGTTTAGAATATATGTATAAACACATACGCAAAACAGACATATATTTGTATTTGCATATGAAAACTTAAAAAATTCAACTTGTGTGGTATCATCATGTAATTAGTATGTATTTGACTATATAAAGGGAGAAAATCCAGGAGAAAATGAAAAGAGGCACACTGACAAAGATGTAGTATTCTCTTGGCAAAAACTGATGAATGATTTGGCATGAATTCACCTTACATTCCTCTTACTCACTTACACTTGATGATATAACTCCTGTTTTCCAGTTGTTTGCATAGATTTGCAATTTGTTGTTTCTACGTTCTATATAGAATGACTCTTGGGTATACACCTGATTCCCCTCCTCCACCATCAGTCTCCAGTTTTTCACATCTATCCTTTTCTATTTAGTCAAGTAACATATTTACACTTGGTCAAGCAAACAAAAATAACCACTGCAGTTGAAATAAACTAAAATAGCCTTTATGGAAAGCTGAAGAATTAGATGATTTTAGAAAGCTACATTCTACCAAAATCATACATATCATTTCAGCTAGCAGGACTTCTTGAAAGCTCTGGTTTCAGATGCTTTCTCTCTGTGAAAACTGAGTCCACACTAGTACAACTGAGCTATTGTTTAGGTTAAGAAGTCCTGCTTTGGAAGATATTCAAGATGTTACTAGGTGACAGATTCACAATAATAAAAACATTTAAAACATCAAAAAGTGATAAAACAATGGATAGTATTTGAAGAAAAAGTGTGAAACGTTTTTGCTGCAGGATTAGATTTGATGGGTTTACATCATCACTGATCTTATGTTTATGAAATATAACATAGTTTTGTTTCACGTTACTTAGAAATGAACTCATATCAAGAGGGTTAACTGTGCACATAACCTCTAAAATAGGATGAAAGGCGTCATACAGATTTATGAAGACATGAGATAAACCTTAGCTCTTGCTATTATGGCACCAATAGTTAAATTTCCACATGCAAGTTGTTGGGAGCATAACACACCACTCTACACATTTGAAGGCTTTCCTTCAGAGAGAAGACAGGCAAGTGCATTGTGAGAAAATGCTCCTTTGGGAATACTTTTGTGTTTTCATTAATAAAGCCTACGTGGGCTTCCCTGGTGGCTCAGATAGTAAAGAATGCAATGCAGGAGACCCCAGTTCGATCCCCGAGTTGGGAAGATCCCCTGGAGAAGGGAATGGCTACCTACTCCAGTGTCCTTGCCTGGAGAATCCCATAGACAGAGGAGCCTGGTGGGCTATAGTCCATGGGGTCGCAGAGTCTCAGACAGAACTGAGGGACGAAGCGTGCAGGCACACACACACTGTCTTAAAAAAAAGTTATATCGGCATTTCTTTGGGGCAGGTGTAGTCAGTAATAAGCATGTATTGAGTACCTGCTGTGTATAGGGCACAGAGCTCCTGGAATGAGGCTAACCTTCAGTTAAAACTCTTTGCTAATTTTGCAGTTTGAAGAAGTTGTGGGAATCACACTAATGGCCCGAAATCAAGGGAGAGAGGCTAACATGCTGAAAAATTACATAACTGTTGGGAGAGGCAGTGCTTTTGCACAGATTGCCCAAATATTTTCTTTCTCCGTCGGCTCCTCGTAACCTTTGAGGCCAACAGACAACTTTGTTCCCCGGCCCTTCTCTCCCTCTTTTGTCTGCTCGTCAGACTCGTTTTCCACCTTTGTATCGTGCCTTTTAGACGTGAAAACAAACACGCGAACGCCCGGTTGGCAAGGCGACGGAGGCACGAGGGGACAGTGCAGCCTCCGGTCGCCCCACGCCCGCCGCGCTCCGGACGCCAGCGGCGCGGACCGACCCGAGCTCCCCAGCCCGGGGCCGCCGGTGCCCGCGAGGCTGCACCCGGGCCGGGTGGGTAGGAGGGCGCAGGGCCCGCGGGCCGCGGCGGCCCAGGGCTGAGTCCAGTCCGCGTTTTGCGAGTGCGCCCGAGCAGAGAGAAGTGGATAATAGTTGCTCGGGCTCGCCCGGCTCCCTCTCAAGCCATGCTGGGCCCGAGCGGCTCAAGTCAGTCGTGTATTTTTACCCATATCCGGGGTAGAGAGGAAAAAGAGAAAAAGTTTCATTTAAACCTGCACTAAAAACTTTCACCCTGAAATCACACAGCGGGAACAGGCCCAGACCGTAAGGCGTAGACTCCCGGTTCGGCTCCGGCGGGGCCCTTGGAGTGAGGGGAGTGGGGAGGGGGCTCGCTCGATTCCCGTCGGGGCGTGTGGATGCGCACAGGAGGGGCCGCGGACTAAAAAGTGGGTTTTATTG
>NW_011494720.1:6257203-6270656 GCF_000754665.1 Bison bison bison
TTTTTTTTTTTTTTTAATTTATTTTTACCACAGAAATAGGCGCTCCGGGCCGGTAGGGTCTGAGGAGGAATAACTGCCCCCCGCTTCTCGGGTAGCGCCCACCATGAGCTCGAACTGAGGAAAGAATGAGGAACTTTGTCCTACCTCAGGCCACACCGCGTTTTTCCCTCTTATAGCTCACAAGGTGAAGGCAGGAGAAGAAAAAAAAAGGTTAGCTTTGTGGCAGCCGAGCGTGTGTTTCGTAGTTGTGCCCAGGCATTCGGCGATATTCGACGCGGGCTTCGAGTTTTGAGCGTTTAGTAGCCAAAAAGAGTACCCACGTTTTACAACGTTGGGGAGGAAAACGACCCTAAAATATATCGATTCATTCCCAAGAATAAGCCGGGGAAATCCATTATTTGGCTTGCAGGCTGCTTGAAAGGAGTCACCTTCAACGGACAGTCTGCGTTAAAGGAACACATTCCGGTTAAACTGAACTTATTTGGATCGTGGGTTAGGCGTACGTTTTTAGTCAGCTAACCCAGGGAGGGAGCAGACCAGAGAAAATGGATCTTTTTGGATCAGATTTATTTGGATTTTTCATAATTTCCCGCCCCCCCCCCCCCCCCCAAGTCCTTCAGCGTTATTAGGAAGAGTCCTGCACTCTTGCTGTTTCTCGCTCGGAGGCTGAGCCTAAAGACTGGCTTGATCTCCTTTGCAAGGTTTGGAATTTGAATTGTGGAGGTAAACTGGCTGTAATAGTCTCCAGACAGCTGCCTCTGAGTTGACATCTAATCTGCCATCTGATTGGCTCCCCTCTCACCATTGGGCATTTAGCACTGCTGATGTAAATAGAAGTGCTGAGCAGTACAGTCACAAAAATTCTTGCCACAAATAATAACTGAGCTCTATTACATGCAGATGTAAGGTGGAATATTATTTAAAGCTTAAATTATTATGAATCACAGTTACTAATAAGAGGATTAAATACCTAAAAACATTACACTGGTGTCCAGTATTGGGCACTTAGAAAATTCAGCTGTTTGACAGTCTCAGCATGGCCATTGCATATCTCATTCACTATAATTGTAGGGTGAGGATATGGCAATTGAAAAAGAATTAAACCAAAAATTTTACCAATTTCTGGATTTGGAAAGCTTTTATAAAATTACCCTTTATGGATTAAACCATGAAAAAATTTGGAATTATGTCATCACAAGTAGTTTAATATAAAATTAAAACTTGTAACATTAAAAATGTCATGATTCTGATAGCCAGTGGTATATTTTAGTAATATTAGCTTTATAACAAGATTAAAACTATATTTCTGGTAAGTTGTGCTTTAACAATCCTGATCGTTTTTAGATGTTAGTGTATGAGGGGTTTCAGTTAGAATGGACGTGATGTTTAAGAAAACATGAAATGGGGAAACTATAATAATTTTTGGAGACAGCAATTAGTTAAAAGGGAAGAAATGGACGTTGTGAAATTTAAAAAATTATTTTGTATTTGCTTCTGATTTGGAAGCAAATGCCTCAGGAATCTTTTCCCCCCCCTTGATTATTTTGCTAGATTAGGTTATATGAGCCTTATTTGAACTGCTTACACAGAGTTTTAGGGAAACTGTATTACATGCAAATTGTGCTGGGTTTCTTCCAAACAGTTTTTCTTTCAGGGACATTAGAATTTTTAAAACTTTTTTAACGTTAAAATATGTTAAAAAGGAATAATGGTGGCTGTAATATCTGTTTTTATTTAGCTCATTTACTTTAGGAAGGTGCATTTTAATAATAACCGTATTTTAGATGAGAGGCTTGTCAGAATGTGTGCATTACTGAATTTAACAGATAATCATGTGAATCCCAGGCTGAGGACGTTGGGAGTCCACTCCTTTCTAATCTTCAGTTAGTAGAGTTTTACTGTTAATGATAATACATTTTCCTATTCTTCATAGAAAACTTGGGATTCTGATTTTTTTGATTCGGATAGGTGAAAACATAGGAAAACTTTGTGTAAATAAACCCATGTAATTAATTTTGAAAAGATTTGCTTTGTCAGCTTCCTTTTAAAGGGACAGTTTAGAATTCACATCTCTGTAAACCAGTAACGAGGATGATAGAGGCAGATGCAGGTCGGTGTTACTTTCCGGTATTTTTTCGTAGTGGTACCAGTCATTTTAAGTGTTTTGTTTTCTTGGAATGAGAGTGAATCCTTTATGTCCTCAGTATGACCCTTAGGAATAGCTTTTTTGTTTTTAAGGGGGAAGAAAAATGCTGGGCGTGTGACCTAGATTCACTGATTTCTTGTAGGTACTATACCGTATAACATGTGGAATGTGTCTTTTTTTGGTGTTTTTTCTTTTTGGAAGGCTGCTATTCTTTAGTATTTGTTATGATAGTTATACTAAGGACCAGTTGTTTGTCCAAAACATTAGATTACTATATAACTATAGGTCATGAAATACTATTAAATTTTCTCATGGCTTTTAACACGTTTAGTTTCATTTTTGATTTAGGAATGGTTTACATTGGGTGGCAATGTTTTTGTAATTGAGAACAAAACGTGTGTATATTGTAATGGGAGGGTCTTTTTTAAAAGTGAAATAAGGCATTTTACAATATACTTAGTGGGTTTTTGTGAGATAAAGTATTCAGATAAAGCAATCTCAAAAGGAATACTGAGGACTGCTCACATAACTAAGATTTTGTGATGTCCATATTTGTGCTGAATTTCATTAATCCTATTTTAACTTTAATTTTATAGAATATAATACAACATAATTTTTAAAAAGCCTTATTTACCATTAAAAGAAAACTGATTAGCTGATTTCAAAGCAGTAAGTTTTGTAAGTAACCAGACTTACAGGCTGGTTCCTGATCACCTTAAAATTTGAATAAGATACATTATAACACTGTCCCACTTTCCCGGCTCAGTGCAGCTATCCTACATGTATGTTAAACCTTGTAAAGAAATACTTGCGGACTACGTTGATACACTTGCTGAGCTGTGACTGGCCAGCTGCCCCGTCTTTAAGAGGAGGTGGAATTGGCAACTGTGGTTCATTTAAAAAACGAAGAAAATACAATGAAACATGTCAACTGTTTTCTGTTTTTCTGGGTTATCTGAAATGAAATTGTGCATGGCTTAAAATTGTTTTCATTGGGGATCCTGATTTCTGTGTACTTTTGCAGTTTTTTTTTTTTAAGGCAGCTACTCTGTATGACAGCTGTCACTTAAATTTATGTTTATATTAACACAAAATCAATACATATATTCCAGGGAACAACATATTCTTACCTTGCATCTGTAATAAGAAACCCTAATCCCTCGTTTTTCTTTGGTTTTGTTTTTTTATCTATATTCAGGAGTGAATTTTTGGCAAAACTTTTTATACTCGTTCCGTTTTTCCCACGTCATGTTGTATCAGAAGCATCTGAATTGTGTTGTGGATATGGAAATATTCCAAATCACACCTAGACACTTGTACTAATGAACTACCCTCTAACTACCATTTTCTTTCATTAAAACTGTAAGAATAACATCTTCACTCTGGCATAAAAGTATATATTAATTCTGGCTTGAGAACCGATTTAAAAAATGTAAGACAGTGTAGAGGAAGTCTCTTAATATACAACCCATTTGGTAGTTTTATTAGAAATAGACACATTTTAAAGAAAACAGATGTAACAGAGGGTGGTTGAATTTTCAGGTCTATATGAATGGACTTTATTACTTTATAATTTGGAGCTGGGTGTATTTGAAAAAAAAAAAAAAAGAATTCTGATGTAATAGGAACTTACTTATTTCCCTAAGATAAATACCAGTGTGACAGGCAAACCAAAAAGATGATCATTTATTTAACCCTCTTCTCTTCTAGCAAGAAAGTAGTTTACATTAAAAAAAATTTTTTTTTTGAGGGGGGCGGTGGTTTCTATAAAATTTTGCAACTTATTTTGAAGACTGACTTGGAAATGTAAATTTGGGGCAGGTTGGCATAGGAAACTATTAGCTTTTTGCCTCTCCCGGGTGGAGAGGTTTTTCTTCCTTCTCTGCAGGAGCTTGATACTGCTCACTTAATGGAGCTGTGTGCTTTGATCCATATTTGAGGAAAGGGAACTAGTATTTCACTTGTGTCACTTTCCTTTTGGGCTGTGTGTAGATATATAAATTGGAGTCTTAAATATTTGTGTTTGAAAGAACTGTTGTGTGTTTCTTAAAACAACAGATTCATGGAGGCTCAGAATGAGTATTAATAAAACTCAAGTCCCATTAATTTTGGGGATAATATATAGATTTTCAAAATGGATATTACAAAAACTTAGGACATTTTACAATCCTCTTTTTACTTGAGGGCCATATTCCTGTCCATGGCCTTTTGGGAATTGGGTAGTTTTCATCACGTGCCTTTTTAGAGGGGTCTCCTTCATCAGGAGATCACTGTGGGTGTGTAAAGGAGAGCTGCGTTCTTGCTTTGTGTGCATGCTTGAGACCGAGGAGTCCCAAGTCCTGGTTTCCCGGGGTGTGGAGTGGGGGCAACCAGGCAAAACCGCTCGTCCACCAGGGGCGTGTTTATGTAGGTATAGATCTGTTACACAGTACTGCTTTTTCCAGTTTGAAGGCTGTTTATAAAAGACTTGAGCGGCCTTTTTTGGTTTAATTGAGTGGTTGAGTGAATTAATTTTGACCTAAAATGTTTTTTATATGGTGGTGACTTTTTCTCTTAGAAATTTGCCTAGAATGACTTAGGTGTAATTACCTAAATATTATTAAGCATCCACTTATTTTGCCGTATGCCACTGGAGTGAATGAAATTGTTGATGTAAGTATACTGTAGTTGTAACGATTCATGTTAATTGAGTGACGTGAAGTGAAAGTTGCTCAGTCTTATCAGACTCTTTGAGACCCCATGGACTATCCAGTCCATGTAATTCTCCCGGCCAGAATACTGGAGTGGGTAGCTTTTCCCTTCTCCAGGAGATCTTCCCAACCCAGGGATCGAACCCTGGTCTCCTGCATTGTAGGCAGATTCTTTACCAGCTGAGCCACCAGGGAAACCCCTAATTAAACTCACTAACTGAGTGAGTGAGTTTATCAAAGTAAAATATGTGTTTTCACAGGAGGTTTTCAACACATATGTTCTATTTTCAAAGTCTTTAACTCCAAGTAATTCTAAGAAAACTGTTTCCTTATATTTACTTAGTTGAATAGGATCCAGTAACCAGTTTTTTAAACCTACTTCTGGATAGATCAACGCCAAGGTAAAAAGGTCCATCCGTGTAGTCAAGGCCATGGCGTTCCCAGTGGTCACGTCCTGTTGTGAGCGCTGGATGGTGTGGAAGGTGGAGCGCCAAAGGATTGATGCCTTCAAACTGTGGTGTTGGAGAGGACTCCTGAGAGTCCCTTGGACAGCAAGGAGGTCAAATTAGTCAGTCTTAAGGGAAATCAACCCTGAATACTCATTGAAAGGACTGATGCTGAAGCTAAAACTCCAGTGTTTTGGTCATCTGATATGAACAGCTGGTTCACTGGAAGAGTCCCTGATGCTAGGAAAGATTGAGGGCAGAAGGAGAAGGGGGCGTCAGAGGATGGGATGGCTGGATGGCATTACCGATGCAATGGACATGAACTTGGGCAAACTTCAGGAGATGTTGAGGGACAGGGAGGCATGTCGTGCTGCAGTCCATGGGGTTACAAAGAGTAGGACATGACTGGGCGACTGAACAACAACAACAAGGATATTAGAAGGCTGTGGAGTTCAGTAGGTGAACTAATGATGAAATTGATCTGTTTCTTGATTGATATTCATTGCTAGGAAAGAGACTAAAGCCGTAAAATCTTAAGCATGTCTCATCTATCCATAGAATCTCTTATTTTTGGTAGGATGGCAGCAAAATCTGGAGTAGATCTATCACAGCAAGGCAGTCCTTTTGAACTGAAGTATGGAGTAGGTTTGGCCTCTGTTACCTCCATTCTGTTAAGATGCACTTCCCTGTCTCCTTGGGCCTTGATAAAAGATGAAATTTGAGAATCAGAGTAGAAGTTATTCCTTATTAAGTGACTCTAGAAGGGAAACTATATTTGATGAAATCCAGGAGAAAATTCTAGACCACTTTATTTTTCTAAATATGGGATGCTAAAAAAGCTATATATGTGTGTATTTTTTGGTTGTGGCAGAACGTACATTACATAAAATTTACCACTTTAGGGTACAGTTCAGTGGCATTAAGTACATTCACATTGCTGTGCAACCATTGTTCCATCTATTTCCAGGATATTTTTATCCTCCCAAATAAAAATGAATAAATATTTTTCTTCCCTTTTTTGTCAAAATTTAAAATTGTTAGCTATTAACATGTAAATAAAATAAGCTTATTTTTATAACCATTAATCTTGCTACTTCATAGTTTATGAGTAAATCCTCCCTCCAAGGAACAGTAATGGTGTTTTTGGTTTGTTTTTAGTCCATTGCTTCTAATTCTAACTTTAGCGTAATTGTCCCTGTTTTTGTCAGTTTGGAGATGTGCATTGTGTAGGTTAGTTGTTTCATTGTCAGTTATGGTATTAAAAGCTGAAAAGCAACTTTTCGAAGCCTTTCTGTTTAAAGGTTTGAGGTACTTTGTTAGGAGAAATCTGGGACTTTGTTAGATAATAGGATATGGAAATGAACTGTTAGCATGATCATTTATTTCTCTTATCCCCTTATTTCTCTTCATTTTTTGCATTTTTAGCCTCTTTTTAAAATTACTGGTTTTACCTTTCTGTTATTAGTGGAGATCACTTATAATGATAATTTTTTAAAAAGTGTATTTTATGTTTTAAGGCATCTCACCCGCTAACCCAGAGCAAGCAAACCAAACCACGTGCGTGTTTTCAGTGTTCTGTGCCCCAGGTTTGTGCATCCCTCCTCATGGTTTTATCATCCTCTGCAAAACTGCAGAAAGTCTTTGTAGGTGGAAAAATTCCTAAATTAAGACGATTGGCCTTTTGATGAAATGTTCGAGGCAGCTGCAAAGGGATATTTCTTGGGCCCTGGTTAGTCTTTCTCATGAACAGGCTCTGTGTGTGTAAAATATTGGCATTGTGTTTCGGTTACTGTTGATGCTGATATGTGGTCACATCTTTATACGATCAGTGATGTACTTTAACCCCAGATTCTCCAGAGGGCACAGAGAAAATGAGCTGTGGTTTAAGAGCTCGTACTGGCAGCAACAATTACTTCTCAAGGTGTAAACATTTAGCATTTGTGTATGCTGTGAGGTGTACGGCAGGTAAATACCTACTGTATACTATCAACTGGGAAATATTTATTTCACCCACTTTCTTAATCAGCCGTGTGCCAGCCGCAGGGGGTAGCCAGGCCATGGGGCTCACTCCTGCTCCTGTGTGCAGCTCAGGCCAGAGACATCCTGCCAGAGCCTGCTTCCGCTGTGCCTGGCCTTGGTAGTTTGGCATCTCGTTGACTTAGAACCGGCTCATTTAAACAGTGTGCAAAGAGCAACCATGTGGGTCAGCAGTCTGTTGGCCTGCCTTTTTTGGGCGTGGGAGTGGATTTTGGCAAAACAAATAATTGTAGATTGTTGTGATAGAGACGATGTGGGCTAGTGACTCTTCATTTCTACCAAATAGTTGTTGGCTTGGTGCCAGAGCAAAATAGCGATCCACTACAGAGAATAATAACTAGAAGAAGAAGAGGATCACTTTGAAATTTACATAGAGAGGTTCTTCTTTTTCTCAGTTTTCTACATTATATGGGCTCTTGGGGAAAAAGTTAAAACAGTCTGCTCAGATTTAGGAAGATACTTAGATGGCTAGAGTATTTTTGGTAACTGTTTAGATAATGTATGCTGGCTGAGGAGTAAATTCAGCTACTGCTTCTGGGTCCTGAAATAAACCTCAGAAAGCAAAGCATTGATGGTTAGTGGAGGATGTTTCAGAATTCTTAGTATCTCCTGTTTCTTTTTGTGATGAGCATCTCAGAAGTGAAACCGCTCATAATACTTCAGAGTCTAATTTTTGGAAATTGTTGGTAATTCTGAAATTTGTCTAGAATTTGTCTATAAAATTTCTGAAATTTTAAGAGCAGATTTTAAGATTCAGGGACCATATATTTATGCATGCGAGTAACTTACTGATCGTATTTTTTTTTTAAATAATAAATTCGCTTCACCCAGTGAATTATTAGTGACTTTGGAAACAGAAAGGGAAAACATGGCCACTGCTGAGCAAGTATCTTTCTTACGGGCCAATTTCTGAGGGAACTGATATGTTTGAATATTAGTTTGTTTCTTGTGATGATGAGGGTTTATGAGAATATAAATGTATCACAAGCTGTCCCGACGTAAGGGAAGGGTCACGGGCTTGGAGTTGGTCAGACCTTGAATTCTTCTGGAGGCTTCAGTGCTCGTTTTCTCGGAGATCTGACAGGACTCAGTTTTCCTTCTCGCACTGTGGCCTGCTAGGCGGGGTGACCACCGAGAGCATAGCCATCGGTCCTGTAGCATCTTTAAGTGGCACCACTGGTCTACCGCTGCTGTAGAAAAGGGGGCCCGGGATCTTGTTCTCTGCCTAGCCCTGCTGCACTCAGGGTGCGGTTGAGGACAAGCCTCTGCCTCCATCAGTTAATGACCCCTAGTCCCTTCCAGCTATAAAACCCTGTGATGCTTTGAAATGTTTTTAAAAGAATATACTGCCTAATCAGTTATGCACCACTGAATATCTTATTAAACTACACTAGATCCCAGACATGTTCAGAGAATATCAACTGAGCCCAGTGCAAATATACAGATTTTGTGAATTCCAGAGTAATTCCCCTCACAAAATGTAGTTATGTGCTGATTGGACTCTTGTAAACGGTTACATGAAACTGCTTTTGGTTTGCTGGTAGAGCCCAGGGGAGACCGACGCCTTTAGACCACGCCACTGACCCCTTCGATATTCTTCCTATGTATTAGGAAATTCTGTTCTCTGGCCAAGAGTCACTTCTTTTTCTTCTGCCTCTTAGGCCTTTCCACTTTAATGGTCTGCAGAAAAGACTGTCTCTCTAGTGGAAGTACTTTTTTGCAAGGAACAAAGTTTCAAAAATTTAAAATTAGCTTCTCTGACGTTCTGAGTGGTAAGCCTTGGTCTCTCATTAGTTAAGTAACTTGCTTCTGTGTCTGCTTCAGCTTCACTTCTGTACGGTTCAGATTTGGTCCTTAGCCAGATTATAATTTACATATCATGGAAGTTTAGGACTGCCCTCAAAGAGTCAAAACCGGAAACGTAAAATCTGAGAATGCCAAGGGACTGCCTCAAATATGCAGAGAAGAACAATTTTTCTTTTTTATGCTGAGATTTTTAAAAGTACCAGGGACAAAATTTAATTCTATTATGAACAAATACTTAACAAGCACCACTTAGTGCTTAAGATACAAAGAATAAATATAACATATGATCTGTAATTTTCCCTGGTGAATTATCAGAAACCCCTGGTGTCTTACAAAGTGGAAATTAAAATGAATGGCTACATTATTCTTCTGCAGTTCTCTGCAGAAAGACTATATCTGTCAGAGTGCATCATCTTATTTGAAGAGTAGATGATAATGTATCCAAATGGAAAATTTCCTGTTGAGTGTGTTATTATACATTTTGCTATTTGATGTGGAAGGTCAGAACACTTGGAGGTGGTTCTTAGGTGCTGTGACACTGATGAGAAAGTGATCTTAGTTTGGATGTTATTTTGGGTATCATGCAGTGATTTTTTTTCTGCTAAAGAAATGACTTTATAATATCAATACCATGAAGGATTTAAAATTCAGTTCATTGACCTTCCCTGAACAGCCTTCAAAATATTGGGGCTTTGGGACTATCGATTTATGTCAGCGTAGTGAGACCTGGAGCGCCAGGCTGCTGTTTTTGCAGGGCCTACTGGGTACTTGGCTGCGGGTTGGATCCTTTGAGAAGTCTTGGCCTTTAGCTAGTCCTGGTCTTTAGCAGAGACCAAAGGCAGGTAGGCATGCTACACAGTACAGTGTGCAGGTTTAGGTGGGGCGGGCTGAGCTGTTAGAGGGGTACCTCGCAGACCAGGTTGGCGTGGGTCTGAGCAGGAAAGCTCTGCTGTACAGCAGGTCTCGTAAGCTAAGGTCCATTTGAGGATCAGAAGTTGACCACGTGAAGAGGTGTGGGGATGAAAGCAAGGGGCAGAACCAAAGGAGTGCAGGTTGGAGAACCTGAAGGCTGGGCATTTACTACCTGTGTGACCCTGAGCAAGTCACTTCACCTCTCTAAGGTTTGTAGCTTCTTCATTTCAAAGAGATGGGAAAGAATTCTTAGTCATGGAATTCTTGGGAGAAGTTGATTTGACGATATACTGGTATACTGCCTGGCAAGGGTAGGGATGCATGGTAAGGAACTGAAATGAGCTAAGTGTGATTCTGTATTAGTCAGTTTAACAGCCTATTGGTCTTTCCTCTCGGAACAAATAGGTTAATATTTGAGGCTTATTTCTAACCCAGGCAGTGTCAGTTTCTTATTGCCCTGTATGTCATTACCTTGCCAGGAGTTTAGGAAAGGTTATGAGGCAGTTGATCACATTTCTAAAATGTCTCCTGTAGTTTCCCCTGTATTTTGCAGTCATATGTTTCCTGGTAAGGAAAAAGAAATTCGGAAGGTTAGTAATTAGAACATTTAATTTGACCACCATCAACAAACCTTTAATGACGTTGGTGTAGGGACACTGTATTAGTTAAAAAGATATCCAGAGAATATGGGAAAATAGTTACACATCATGGTGTTCATTGTTTAGCATAGAGGAGTATTCTTAGATTGCTAAATGAACATCAGCAAGTAAAGTAAATAAAGATAGCTTGTGGGATATTTTTATTTTACTTACTATTCAGTTTGACTAGAAATATGGATTGAATTATACTGTTTATAGACTGGCCTCATAAGCAGTCTAAATTTTGAGTTGAAGGTAATTTGGTGGTAGGCAGACAATTTGCAAGTTGGTGAAATGGATCTTTTGCTTCCGATTAATTTTCTCTGGTTTTTAAACAAGTAGTTTAACTGTTGAAAAGTTAAAAAAAAAATCTTCGTCATGTTTGTAACAAGATTGTGGGGTGTGAAACCCTTCCCTTCCCCTACTCTGGGTGCCAACTCCCTTTCACTTCCTGAGGCTGGATAGACATAGCTCCGGGAGGCCATGCCAACCAGCCTGCCTGCTGGTGGGCAGAGGTGCACTTCGTGGACCGCTTGGCTGTTCCCCTTGGTTTCTTACCTGGTACCCAGTGTGTGTGGCAGGACTTTGTCCTTCTTCCTCGCCTGAGATATCTGTCAGACGTGTGAGCATTTTAAAAGTGTTTCACTTGTATTCAACGATTCATTAGTGAAAATAGAACATAAAAAGCAATTTTGTGTTTTGTCTTTTACTGGGTATGAAAATCCTATAATTTTCCATGCTGCTCTATTATTAGTGAAGAGAGAGAGAAGAATGGAGGGAGAAGATGGATTTTATTTAAGACAGTTATATTCTGATAACTTGAAGGAATGTGCTTTCTCAGTGTAAATACCTTTTCTTGATGTTTAATGGTTCTTTGAAAAACTAATGCAAAAAAAAATTTTGTAATCAGCTATTTGAGCCAACTGGTCATCCAATGGGGTGAGTTTTACTGTCCATGTGTCTAGAAATTTCACATAAATGCATCTTGTGAAGCGGGAGATGTACTAGCCTGGCTTACCCGGTAAAGCTGAAATCTGGGTTTGATTTGCATGTGTGGTATTTTTTAGGGACTTCAAAGTTTCACACATGCAGTAAACGAAGTAGTGTGTACCGCATCACATGATCAAAATATTTTTCCCCTTGCTGCTGCCAGAAGCTATCTATTGCTTTTCAACATTCTTACTTGTTGGGCATCATGCCAAGATGTTTAAGACAACCCTTACGTGAGCTGTTCCATTCTTAACCTCTTTGACTGAAGTGCCATGACCTTCACATATGTAGATTAGCCATGTGCTCTGTGAATTGAAACTTGCTGCCTCAGGAAGAAAGGGTTTTTCTTTTTATTCCACTGGGAATGTGACAGCCATTCATCCCTGACCTGGGCAGAGGTAATGCAAGGAAATTGGATTCAAATGGAACGTGGACAGATAACACAGGGAGGCAGGCAGGCTTACCTCCTTGTCTAGCGTGAAACTGTCTGTGGTGTGGGTAATGTGCTGATGTGAAGGATCCAAAAAGCAATACATACACAGAGAGAGGGAAATAAACGTGGGAGTTTTGGAACAACGTCCTTTTAAAAAAGGAAATGGTCATTATGGGCATTTCTAATTAGTTTTAACTTGACTCTTTCTCTTCCAACCTAAATTTTTGAAACCTTTTTTTGAATTTTTGTGTATTCCTTAATACTAGTCGAGAATTAAATAATTTTAATTTTGTAGGCAAGCATGGGCTTAAATATATTTAATTTAGCTGAGTCTTTGAAAAGTAGAAGTCACTGGAATGTATCGCGCGTGTCTGGAGGAATCAGCATGTTGCTTTGCATTACAGAAGTTTGAAATGAATCAATAGTCGTAGATATAGCTTTAGAATCAATAGTCGTAGATATAGCTTTACTCACGTGAGAGTCCTTCCTCAGTTTTATGATGAATGCAAGTAACGAACAGTGAATTTGGGGATTTTTATTAGATAAACCTAGATTTAAAGAATGTTTACCTTTGCTCTGTTAGTAAGCATACTTGACATTAAAGTCAGATTCAGTGTCAATAATAGTCACGGCACTTGATTGGGTTGATGTGATAGGGTATTGAGAAGGAAAGCTCTTAGAAGAATCCTGCATCTGAAGTGATACTCCAGCAAGTTTCTTAGGAGAAGGAGGGGATGATGAGGGCACTGTGAAATGTATGAGTGCTTTTGTGTGACTTTCAGAGCCCAGCCTTTCCTGTGTACATTAGAGCCTGTGAAATGTTATGGGTCAGAGCATCTGTTATGGGCTCCGTGGGAGGCGTTGTTGATACCCAGCTCTCTATGGGGTGCAGAATAGGACATCTGTGTGGGGAATACGCTTAATGGACACAGTAGACTAAGATGGAAGGAAAATTATCCTGTAACTTGAGGAAGTCTTGCTTCTTTTCCAAACGAGGACTAAACAAAAAAATTGGCAAAAGTGCCTGGTTGTGATCATGCAGGATATGGGGCCTTTCATGGATTTTTGTTAACATGGCAGACATCGGGAGGGATGGTCTGTGGATGATGGCAGGACTTGTGTCTGACCCACATCTTGATGTGCAGTTGGGAAGATGGAGCAGCACGTGCGCCCACAGGATCAGGTTGATGCGAGGGTGGAGGTGAGGAGCAGCAGGGCAGCCACGTGACTGAGGCGTGGACCAGTGCAAGCGGCCTTCCTGGGGAGTGGCCTGCTGGGCTCCTGCGAAGCAGGAAAGATGGCGAGGTGCCAGTGAGTCCGCAGCCAGATCTTAAGTGATTTCTCCTTTTTTTTTT
>NW_011494720.1:6270756-6292415 GCF_000754665.1 Bison bison bison
CCTTTTTTTTTTTTTTTTTTTAAAAAAGGGTGGCCTGTGTAAGACTGTATCATGGGGACATATGAAATCAGCCTCTCATTCCTGTCAGGCATGATTGGCAAAACTCTTACAAACACTCTGCTTTCCACTCTCGGCCTCCCAAATAGAGACATGCAGATTCAGAGAAGGATTTTTAAAAGAGTTAAGTAATAGTGAGCTAATAAGGTCACTGCTGTGTTTGAACACCTCCTCTGTGTGCCAGGCAGGTTGCATAGAGTAATTGCAATCCTCCCAGTCTTCCTGTTTCATAGACAAGTAAACTGATAGAATTAAGAAGTTTCTTCATGGAGAAGGAAATGGAAACCCTCTCTAGTATTCTTGCCTGGACAGGGGAGCCTGGCAGGCTACAGTCCATGGGATCGCAAGAGTCGGACGTGACTTAGCGACTGAAACACCATAGAAAGTCTACCCTCAATTTGGCAGCAAGTGACAACTGTCCTTAAGATTTCTTTTTTCCCCCCCAATAGAAAAAGAAAACACTTGGAAAATGAAAATAATAAATTTTCTATTCAAACGTAAAAAAAAAAAAGTTTCTTCAATACCCCAGTTTTGTCTGATGCTAGAGCCTACATTCTCTCAAGTGAAGGAGAGGTTCTCAAACCTGGTTTTCGGTCATATTTTGCCCAGGGAGGTAGACAAGGTCCCCAGGCCCCTCTCCCAGGATTCACCGGCTCTTAGTCTGTGGAACGGCCTGTACACCCATGTTTCTGCCACCCACAGGTCATCAACAAGCTAGAGGTAAAGTTTAAACAGACGGCATCATCATTAAGATGTGTAGAATTTCCTTCTTAGAATTGAGGAGCTTTTAGTGATTTTTGGCCCCAGGGTCATACCAGACAAAGGAGAGGAAGGAGTCCGGTCCAAGGGCATGTGATGGCTATTGGATTTTTCTGATGGTGTCACTGAACATTAATTTACATCCGCCTGTTGGGGGAATCTCTGTCCCATGATCTGGGTCACTGCTTTAAGTTGAGTTTTCGAGGGAGGCTGTGAAATGGTCTGTTGACATTTAAAGCGGAGCACAGATTCTCTTCTGTCTGGGGTTGTTCACATGTGACTGTAACTGAAGGATGGGGCAGGGAGGCGATGGACCCGAGTAGAGAACAGTGTCTACTAATATGTGCTTAATAAATAGTTTTGGATAAGAGAATAGAGGAATGTACTGGACAGCATCTCAGGGTCCCTTGGTGTTAGGAGTCTAGAAATCTGTAAGTCTAAGAATGTTGAGGAGAGGACACGTGACAAACAGGGCCCAGGAGACTGGAGAAAAGGGACAGCAGAGGCAGCTGGAGGAGAGGATTGGAGAGGGAGAGTCATTAAAACGGAATGGCATTATGTGCCCAGAGTGAGCTCCTGTGGTGGGGGCAGTTATAAGACAAACTCCCAGATGAGCATATCTTAAATTCATTGGGGTGTTGATGTATAGTTAATAAATATAGGGCAGAAAAATCCTCTAATTCTTTGGTGAGGTTGTATCATGACACAGAGTCATGATTATTTCTGTTCTTGCTCTTGCCACGTAGCCATTGGAGCTGGAGTCATTGATGCTGGGAAGCTGTAAAGAGCACCCCATCATTGGACCCAGGCAGGTTCCTCGTTTCGGTTATGTACTCGGTCGAGGAACTTCTAGACTGGCCAGGATGTTGCGATGGGTCCTGAGGCCTTTTCAGCCTTTCTCTTGCTAGCTACATCTGATGGTAAGGTGCAGTACTGGGGAACTTCCCTTTCATGTCACCACGTGTTTCTCTCTTTTAAAATCTGTCAATAAAGCCAAATCTCACAGCTTTGGAAAAAAATCAGTTTGGCTCAGACCTTCTTTTAGACAACTGATGTACGTTGAATTTCACTTAACCAGTGGCTGCAGAGTGTTAACCCACTCCAGTGTTCTTGCCTGGAGAATCCCAGGGACGGGGGAGCCTGGTGGGCTGCCGTCTGTGGAGTCGCACAGAGTCGGACACGACTGAAGCGACTTAGCAGCAGCAGCAGAGTGTTTGAGAATTAGGAAAGATCACAGTCCTGGCTGTGCATGTCTGTTTCCTGGGTTTTCAGCTTGTGTTTTCCTCACCTCTCACTTGCTCCTAAACCTGAGGCTGAGAATACTTCCAAATGACGTACCTCCATAATGCTGTTTTTAGCTTAGAATTAACTGAAGGGTTTCTTGTCTCTTGTTTCCTATTTTCTAATGATATTTTATTTTGTTTTATCATTTATGGTAATATATCACTACTACAATATTCATGGATTTATAGTTTTTGAAGTTAACGCTGACTGTACCTAACCCATCTCAAGCAAATGAATTAACAGCCTATTTGTAGGCACGCACAGAAAGGAAAAACTAAAACAGAAAGAAAAGACCAAAACAAAACCCGTAACGTGCTTTTTTAACCATATGTCACAGGCGCGTCCTTTTCTCTAAGACTGGACCTTTAATTTTGTTCGGTTCTTTACGCTTCTCAAGGGGTGGGCGCATCTGCATTTTCATCTTGCTCATTATGATGTGAGGTATCTTTTGCCCAGAAAGCGGACACCTGTCTGTCTGTCCTTATCCTTTCAGAGAATTTCTGTAGGAATGTATCATTTGTCTAGTTCTGGAGTTTTCAACATGCAGTCTTAACATTCTATAACAGCTGAGAAAGCCCTAAGAAAATAACTGTCAGAATGCTAGTGAACTTGACTCTGCCAGAGAAGAGTAAGGCCATTACCGCCTTGTTTTCAGGCACAGGCGATAGTTACTGGGTTCCCTGAGGTAACTTTCCTTTGGCCACGGTAAAAGGACAAAGCAGAGAAGCTAGTCATGCAGCGTGGGAAGCCGTGTGAAGCGAGCACCTGTGGAGGCCGACAGGTGAGCGGCCACGCGTCCTGCCAGGACACAGAGAGGAGACTGGCGGTGCTAGCTGGTCCCTTGGACCTTCTGAGGGACTCAGGGGGAAGCGGGTCAAAACTTACAGGCCTTGGTGTCTCTGAGAGTCTCAGACCCTAATCTGTAGGAGAGGCGGTGAGTCTGTGGGGTGGGGACATTGTGAGGGATACTCTCCAAACCCCGAAGACCCCGCGGAAAGAGTGGGCATCCAGGGCTGGAGCAGGCGGAAGCTTTGACACGAGTGGCAGCTACTGTGCTGCTTTAGGCGCTCGCTCGACTCATCAACAGATTGTTGTCATGGTTCAGTCGCTCAGTCGTGTGCTACTCTTTGTGACCCCATGGACTGCAGCACGCCAGGCCTCCCTGTCCATCGCCAACTCCCAGAGCTTGCTCAAACTCATGTCCATCGAGTTGGTGATGCCATCCAGCCATCTCATCCTCTGTCATCTCTTTCTCCTCCTGCCCTCGCTCTTTCCCAGGCATCAGGATCTCTCTAGATACTGATACCCGTTGCACACCTGCATCCGCTGTGTGACAGATATGTTAGGTGCTAGCAATAAGCAGTGAATAAAACCGAAGCCCTGCTTCCATAGGGTCTGTCTTCCAGTGAAATGTAATCCCAGAGATAGCAGAACCACTCATCTACAGCAGGGTGGTAACTCTTTAGAGTAGGATGAAGAGCAGCCCAGGGGAGGGCAAAAGAATTGAGCATTTTCGTGGTAATGAGGCTATGTAAGAATATCTGTACATCAGTTTGTAAAGGAGCCATCGTGGTTGCCTCTATAGTCTCTTAAAAATGGCTCGGTACGCACCCCTGTGTCCCAGGACAGTAATCGCACAGCGTTTTTACCATCAGTGGATGAAGTGGCCTGGGGCAGACCCAGTGCTGTCTTCAAGCTGGGAGGAAGAGGCGGTGCAAACCCAGTGTCTGGATCTGACTCCACAGGGAGAAATCACATGGTCTGGTAACTTTTTGAAGGTGTTCAGTTGCTTTTGAATCATCCTGTATATTTAGTAACAGGCTGTGGTTTTGGACATGTTGGGTTTGAGATGTGTTCCAAACAGCTAAATGGAGATGGTCGTAGGCAGAGAGAAAACAGGGATCTGGAGTAGAGGAGGGTGATAGGGCCTGGAATATAAATGCAGGTTCTCAGCGAGGGGTGTCAGCTGAGAGTGGGGCTCGTGAGTGCTGTCGGGAGCACAAGTGTAAGGAGAGGGTGGCTGAGGGACTTTGGGGGAGCACTAATGTTGAGTGAGAGGGAGGCAACCCCAGAGCTGCGCAGGGAGATGGAAGCGGTGGAGCAGGCTCCACAGGGGCCACGGAGGACAGAGGCTTCCCGGAGAGAGGCAGGCACAGCTGTGGCGAGCATCGCGGGACGGGTGGGGAAGAAAAGGAGCTGGCATCCAGGTCATTTTTTTTGTTGGTGACCTGTGGGAGAGCAGGCGGGAGGCCGAGGAGCAAATAGGAAAGGAGAAGGAGGCTTTGGGATGGCTGGAGGAGCAGTGGGGTTATTGTGTTTGTTTAAAAACAACAACAACCCGCCAAAACCTAACTTGAAAGCAGGGTGGAAATGTCACGTTGCTGTGCTGCCGTCTTTGTGCCCAGGCCAGTGCTGGGTGCTCCTCCATAATGTCCCTTGCTCTTCTCCTCCTCCCGGGACACTGGGCACAGCTCCGCTGGGCATAGGAGGACTCACCCGCTTCCTGCGTCCCCAGTGCCCACTGCAGCCCCGTTGGCAGGACTCGGTGTTTGCCTTTTGAGGGCTGCACGTTGTTGGGTGAGATCTTAATCCTTGAGAGCTCCTGAGACCCTTGGTAAGCTGGCTTGTGAACACGAGATGTAAGTCAGCTGGTCTGATGGAGCTGTCTTTAATGAGTGGAGAGACTTAAGACGCAGATGGTTTCATCGGGGAAGCTAGCTCTGGCTTCAGCGATAATCTTAGGCAAAGGCAGTGGTCAGTAGTGGTGTCTGTTGTTAAACGTTTTCTCATTATTCCCTCTGAAATCTTGGCATTTGAGATCTGGCATTTCAGGATTGGCCACTAAAAATTCTGGAACAGTTTGCTCTGTGTGTATAAGTTTGTCTCTGATACTGAAATTGTTAATGAAAGACAGGTATGTGTCCTCTGCCGTATACTTACAGTGACACCATTCTTTAAATTATAGCTCACATACCCATCCCCTCTTCACTATTACAGACTATAGGTCAGAGTCCCTCCTGAGATAAAAACCTCAAAGGGAACCTCATTTGCTTTTCTGTATTACTGAAATATTAGGTATTGAGTAATTTGTAATATATACTTTGTTGAACAGTTACAAGATGTCAAGCACTGTGCTAAGAACCATATGTGAATTATCTATGAATTCAGTGCTATTGTGTCATACCCATTTTACAGATGAGTAAACAAAGGCACAGTCTAGAAATGGCACAGTCACAGCATGAACCCAGGCATCTGTCTGCTCTGCCTTCTCAGATCCTGTGCTGTCTGTATTTACACTCAGCAGTTATTAGCATGAGTAGATTTGGGTGAGTGGCCTGAATTTATATTGTGGAAGCCATCATTATAGTTGGCATTTTTTTTTTCTTGCTTGTTGCAATCACATCATTTGATATTCTATGAGTATATTGAAAAGTTGATGAAGAAAGATAGCTCCTTTCCACAGATGGGTATCATTTGGTTAGAGAGAGAGAGAAAATAGAATCTTCCAAGAAGTCACACAGTGAGTAGGTGAAACGGGAGGTCTCGTGTTCTTCTTGGTGTCCTCGACCGAGACTTCCCCCTTTGCCTGTGGCACACATGTCTCCCCGTTAGGAAGCAGATTTGAACTAAAGTGTATTTCTTTTTTGATGAGAACATGAAGGGGATCTTTGTTGTTGTTCAGTCGCTCAGTCACATCTGACTCTTTGTGACCCCATGGACTGCAGCACACCAGGCTTCCCTGTCCATTACCAACTCCCTGAGCTTGCTCAAACTCACGTCCATTGAGTCGGTGATGCCATCCAGCCATCTCATCCTCTGTTGTCCCTTCTCCTTCTGCATTCAGTCTTTCCCAGCATCAGGGTCTTTTGTAATGAATCATCTCTTTGCATCAGGTGGCCAAAGTATTGAGTTTCAGCTTCAGCATCGGTCCTTCCTATGAACACTCAGGACTGATCTCCTTTAGAATGGACTGGTTGGATCTCCTTGCAGTCCAAGGGACTCTCAAGAGTCTTCTCCAGCACCACAGTGCAAAAACATCAATTCTTTTGGTGCTCAACCTTCTTTATGGTCTAACTCTCACATCCATACATGACCACTGGAAAAACCATAGCCTTGATTAGACGGACCTTTATACTTGTTTGAGTTTTCTTTACCATTCCCCTTTCCAAAAGAGAAAACTCAGCATCAGGGCACATAGCATGACTGAAGCATCTTTTTTCCAGCAGACAGCCTTTTTATCATTAAAAATACTCTCTAGAGCTGCTCTGTCCAGTTTGGTAGCCAGTAGCCGTATGTGGCTATTCAAATTAAAATTAAATAAAATAAAAAATTCAGTTCTGCAGTTGGACTAGTGACAGTTTAAATGCTTAAAAGCACAAATATAGCATAGACTAGAACTTCGCCATTGTTGCAGAAAGTTTTATTGGACAGTGCTGCTCCAGAAACTGGTTGCCTCTCGTAGTTTTTTAAACAATTTAAACACATGATCCTGTGCACTGCTGTTAGTAAGTACAAAATGTAAGCCTCTTGAATTTTTGGATGGTTATAAATAGGATCCTGAATAATCATTTTCGAAACTGTCTTTGTTATCAGCAGTACAGATGTATTCTGATGATCCACAATTTAAGAAATAATGAAAAAAATCCAATGGAACAGTATAAGAAAGAATTTCTCTGTCTGTTTTGGAGTGGTCTGCCCAGGTTTCTGCCAAGTTGCCCGAGGAAGAGAGGACGGGGAGGGCTTCTGTGTCGTCTACCGTGTTTGACAGGAAAGGTGTTGTTGCTGTTTGTACCCGAGCGTGTGGGGGGCTTTTTAAAAAAACTTTTAATTTTATGTTGGAGTATAGCTGATTAACAGTGGGATAGTTTCAGAAAGACAGCATTAGGGACTCAGCCATACATATACATGTCTCCATTCTCTCTGTGAGGGGCATTTTGATTTGATTTTGTTCTATATCCTCTGCAAATAAATGTAAGACTGGTTAGTATTTTTTTTGTCTTCTGCAGTGTTTGAAGGGAAGTACTTGATTTCTGTCTATGTCACAGTTTTGAACTTTAACCAGTGGCCGGGTAGTTGAAATAGGTTGTGCGTTTTGCTGCGGAAAAAAATCGAATTGCTTTCTCAAGGTTGACTGAAATGTTTTAACTCTTCATAGCAAATGAGGCGTGAAGCAAATTGTCAAAAGGATGGAGACAGAATTATCACAGTACCGAATGTTTAACTGGCTGTTGATGCTCCACCGAAGGTGTGAGCCGGGCAGATAAATGTGTAAATGGCACCTTTCTCCTTTTCTCCTATCTGATTTCTTGCAGCTTGTCTTCACTAGAGGACCTCAATCTGTGTCAGAAAAGTCATGGCCCTTCTGAGAGGGTTAGATTATAGTGTTGCTAGGAGGAATCGTTAAGAAGTCCTATAGGCTATGGATTAGAAGGAATAAACTTCCTGTTTGCAAACATTTTGCTTCACATCATCATGAGATGAAGCAAAAATAAATTTTTTGTGTCTCTGAAAGCTTGATGATGAGTGAAGTCTGTTGGTGGTTCTCGATGCCTGTGTACTCAATTCATTTGCTGTGCATTTAGTTTGAATAATAATACTTGTACTGAAAGATAGTGAACTGTTTAAATCATGGACCTCTTACTTTTAGAATATCAAATGTTAATTTAGGGAATGGCTGGAAGTTTCCTTTAATAGGGGGCATTTCATATTTTTGGCTACTCCTCCTTCACTTTTCATTTTGAAGCTCCTCTTTAAGTTCTTAGAATTCATTAAGAGAGAGCAAATAGAAAGTTACAGCTCTCCTAGCCTCCTGGGGCTTTTAATTTCAAACATGGAACATGGAGCTTAGAATGGCTAAAGTAGATATTTCACACTAAGTGTGAAAGGAGAAGTATTAATAAAGAGAAAGAGTATGCATTGGTTTTGTTTTTCTGTGGCTAAGTATAAGTTATTTTTATATTTTAAGTATTTTTAGCATCTTATATGCAAGGGGATGTATGAGTATATGTGTACATATACATTTATGAGTATGTTGTCTTACGTGTATGTGTGTGTGTGTATACGTATTTACTATAACTTCAAGTACAAACAGTAGTGCAGACTATAACCTTGTCTCACTGATACAGCTGTTAGTGCTTTGCATCTTTCCCTCTGCTTGTTACTTTTTTGGGTGTATGTGGATGACCACTTTTTTCATCCTCTTTTCTACTTACTGCTGTCGTGATACATGTATGTAAGGGGTGTTATAAATTGATTATACAGCATCCAAGCACCCATGTTTCCTTTTTATCAGACCGACTTCGGTATGTGGAGATGATGGAGTTATTTTGGCATGTGATTTTGTATATTTATTAAAAAGTTTTTCAATGAAGATAGATGCAAGAGCCAGCACTTTTATTTACGGAATGCAATCCACATTTGGAAGTTTATGTAATAGAAATGCATGTATAGTTCCTGTGAGTTTTCACATATAAAGAAGTAACAGGTCTTCAAAGATGGTAGCGGATGCTGCTTGCCTTTTTAAGAGGAAACGCAAATATTTTCCTTTCCCTTCCCTTTGATGACTTTCATCTTTGAGCTAACTAGCTGTCTGTCTGTCTGTGTGTCTGTCTGCTGTCATCTTCATCCCTCTGTGTGCATATCTGTCTCGTATAGACTTACGTTTGCTTTTGTTTTTGCATTTATTTACGACCTGCCTGCCTCCCACATCAAGTGCATTTTTCAGTTGCTTTCACAGCCTGCTCTTTCGTGTTTTCATTTTGTCTTTTTCTTTTTTTTCCCTTTTCCTTTTCTTAATCCAGTTCTTCCTGTCCCTCCTAAGCTGCTCACATTATAAGCTTCAAATTCCATATCCTGTCCTGAGTGGACATGCATGTAGTTTTTCCTGTGTGTGTTGTTACTTTTTGCTGATGTGTATTAAAGACCTGAAGGCAAGTGTAGCATGAATGCTTACCTTTCTCCTGCTTCTTGCTGGGCAGTAGGTTTAGCAGGGGAGGGAATGCATAGAATAGTCCAGCATATAAGGCATTCAGCTTGAGCTCTGCCACTTACTATGTGTAAAGAGGTGATCAAGTGCTGGGTTGTTTTGAAGATTAAATGAGGTAGTCCACATAAAGCATACAGAAAGTGTGTTTAAGTGCTGACTGCTACCTATTACCATTGCCGTTATGGAGGAGGCAGCTCTACACTTGATGCAGGACTGGGTGTTGTTTTGACTGAATACTCTATGCTCTCAGGGCTCTTACCAGAAAACTTTTTTTTTTTTTTTTCCTATTCAGTGGCTACCTTTGCATAGAAAAAAAATTTTTTTCTATCCAAAGGCCACCTTTGGTTTTAATTTTTTTTTCTTTTCCCTACCTGGATGGAAGAAAAAAGTAGCAAAGAGTCCCATACATTTGCCATTTTGAAACCTTGTGATGTGATTGTTTTCCAGTTAGAAAGCTCATTCCTAATTGATATAATGGCTCTTTTGCCTCTATTGCAATCACTGAATTAGGTTCAATGCTGCACCTTAGAATCTTAATGTAAATCTCTGTGCCCTTATTAGTAAAATGGAGCTTATGTGAAGTGCCATGAGGTCTTCCATAAAGGATAAACTCATGTACTACAACATATCTAAATAAACCTGTAAAGCGTTAAAGAAATAGATTATGGCCTTCAGAAAGTGCTTTTAGTTCCTGAAGTTGCTGTGCCTTGGTATGCGCTCAGCTGAAGAACAGGTTCTGTCTGAGGCGTTCCTAATTTCACTAGAGCTGGCTTAGAGATGTTCTTCCCTCCATGCGTCCTTTCCTCTAGAAACACATTTCACAGAAAAATAGATTTCCCGAAGCTTTTTTGCATCACATTTTCAACCAAAGTTTAAGTGTGCGTTGCTTGATTTTGCTTGGTAATAATAACTTTGCAGATCACTTAATTTCCAGAGTGTTTCCATGACCTCGTTCTCACAGTCATCTTGTGAGGGCTGGTTAATGTCCCCGTTTTATGTATGCGGAAGCTGGGGCACAGTGACTGGGTTAAGGACGCAACTTGGATCTCTACGAGATTTTGTGCCCCAGATCTGAGCTTTGGCACCGCACGCCATCTCTGTGGTGCGGATGCTATCTGTTCAAGTGACTGTCACACTTAGCATTTAGATCCGGTTGGGACAGACTTTTCCTATTAAGGGCCAGGTAGTAACCTTTTCCGGTTTTCTGGGTGTAGTCCTTGACTTCCTGCTGATGGTCCTCTAAAATTGTGACAGTCTGTGAATGAAGGCTGAGGTTGTGTGTCCACAACAGTACGGACACAGCCATTTGAATTTCATGTAATTTTACATGTTGTAAAATACACTTCTTTTGATTCCCAACCCCCCCGCCCCCCCCTGTTAAAAATGTAAAAAGCATTCTTAGCACATTGGTCGTGCAGAAACAGGTGGTGGACCAGACTTGGCCTGTGGGCTGTAGCTTGCCAACCTCCAGTGTAGATCATGATGTAGACAGGACACAGTTTTCCATTTCAGGTTCAAACCAGATCTTTCACCACCCCTCCCCACCCTGTTAGCCGCCTTTATTTACACAACTCTCTATTCTCTGGGATTTGGGCTCCAGTAGCAATGCTGAGCTGGCATGGAGCTGTAAGATTTTAAGTCCTTCAGATGAACCTGAGGTCCAGAGGGAGTGAAGGGATCACCCAAGCTTAGAAATCCCATTAGTGATAGAGCCTGTACTTATTAAACCAGGGTTCTTGATTCTCCGTACAATGAGTTGTTTGTTTTTTACTATGATTTAACTGTGTTTCTTCATGTTCTAAGTGCTCTGTCAATTCCTTAGTTTCTCCCGCAGTGTTTTGAGTTTTATTCTGAAGATTTTTTTTTTAATTATTCAAGTGTAGTACATGAAGACACTCTTCTATAAAAGATTCGGACACTGGCAACATGCACATTGGATGTTTAAATTTCTCTGTGCTGCTTCCACTTCTCAAAAGTATGCAGTCTTAAGTTAAATGTGTTTTTTTTAAATCTAGTTTTTTCTTTTAAAATACTGCATATGTACATACGCAGCTATATGAACATAAACATCTAGGTATCCGTCATACTGTACATATTTTGGGACTGGCCTTTTGCCCCATTGAAGCCTCTTTCAGACACATCACAGTGGTTTTATTTTTTTCCTCCGGGTAATTTTGTGTGTGTGGTGTGTGTAGAGGTTCTCTTTTTATTGTTTAAACAGTCACCAGGAAAAACAAAACACTGTCATTTCTACCGTGGGCCACTGAGCCATTTTGGAATGTCATTGTCTGCTGAGGCAGTTGCCCGAGAGGATTTGCCTGGAAGGACCACGAAGGGTCTTCAGGCACCAGCTCCGCTTTGCTTTCTTTCCTGACACCCTCCCTGCGCTCACTGTATGCTGCGTGACAGGCTCTTACAAGGAGCGTCTTACACAAACGCAGCCTTTTCATTGCTGTGCTGCCCCCGATGCTTTAACCCTACTGTAGTCCAAAGCTGAAGTGAGGGGAGACCTTTCAAAATAATTGAATTCAGTAATTGAAATTTCAAAAGTAATTGAGAGGAGATGAGAACATTTCCTATTTGGAAGGCATCTGCTCAGGTTTTTTTTTTTTCCTTAAGTTATTTTCCTTATATCTAGTTAACTTCAGAAACAAGAGCAAGAAGAACATGGTGGAGCGGGTACCACGATTGGGATACTTCTAAGTTCTCATTCCTTTTCAGGTACATGCTAAATAGATAGTCCGGTCAGATGTAGACAATAACTTTGTAATTAAAATCTCTAGGAAGAAATAAGGAGCCGCCTTTGTGTTCTTGGCACGCTGTCCCGTGGTGCTCCTGTGAGTGTGGGCTCTGGCCAGAACTGATGTGACCCGGAGCAGCCCTGGTTGCTGAAGGATTTGTAATTCTCTGTCGCCCTGTACTGCAGATTGCCATGAAGTCATACGTTTTCCCCTTTCAGTCTTTCATACTTGATTTTTTTCAGTTTAGCTGAAATTTAAGATTTCAAGTACACTCAATCTCCACAGTTAATGAAAATTGAAAATAAAAAACAGCTGTGTTGTTTGTTAATAAGGATTTTATTCACTAGTTGCACAGATTATTTGTTGATCTGGTTTTAAAATATAACTGAATATCCTCTTGTTTTTACTTGATGAAAGAAAAGAAAAAATAAACATTTAGGCTTAACTGTTTAAATGTTTAACTGTTTTTAATAAACAGTTAAAATCTCTGTTTTAAAAAAACAGTGTGAAGGAGTTTTATTTCATTGGACTGTGGGGAGAATAAAGTTTGTACATAGAAGTTTGTTTTGTGTGACTCTCATTAAAGTTAATCAAAGTCACATGGCTGAGCAGATCTCTGAACGATTACTTGTTGGAGATTTTTATTCATTGTCTATCATTTACTCAGTTGATTTGCTGTTATTCTTTTAAAACAGCAGTAACCGAATGTAAGAAAGCATTGGCCGTCTTATTTTGGGCTCCTGTGTGTTATCTGTTCTGTGCACCAGGCCGGTGCATAAAGGCTCATGTGTTTTGGCTCTGATTGCTGAATAGCGTCGTGTCGTGAAGGCCCTCTTGACTGTGGAGAAATGGCACAGGACCCATGATGAGTCTTCCGGTCTTTGCTTCATAGGCTTCGTGAAAGATGCGGTCGTTCTGTACACAGGAAATTATAATGGGGTATTAACATTTTATTAACCCAGAAACCTGTGTATAAATTCAGCTGCCTTTCTTTTTAAAAAGGAGTTTTACAGTTGTAAAATTTTAGCCCTATTTTAATTTTGAAATCTAGATTAAACATAATCCCTGGAGTGCTCTTTCACTGTTGCAGTATAATCTTTTCATATGATACCTGATTTAGTTGGAAACAAATTAGTAACTATGCATGCTTAAAGGAAGCAATTTAATAAACAGGATTTCAGAGAAACCTAATCAGACTTGTAAAATGATACTAGCAAATCAATTGCGTTATATGGAACGACTAGGTTAGATGTAGCTTTTAGATAAGTGTGGGCAAATCTGCGGCTTCTGTACCACCACTGTCAAGAGCATTTAAAAATTTGCCTTTTTTACTTAAAAAAGGAGAAAGGATAACTCCCCTTTCCCCTAAATTTATTGGTTCATTCAGAAATGGTTCAGAAATAACCATGTCAAGTCACTTGGTCTGAGGCCAACCAGACAATAAATCTGGCTACAGCTGTGACATGGTCTCTCAAATTAGCTTCCACATGCTGGACAAGGCTTGTTCTTGGGAGATGGGCAGGATGTGTTACGTGGTAAGGTAACAGGAAAAAGGTAAAGAGATACAGCCCTAAATGTGAGGATTTAAGCAACCAACTAGGAAACCTCTGTGGCTGAAAGCCATGGAACAGGATTTAGAAATGAGGTAAAGACTGGCAGGTGACACAGGTTCTAACCTTTGGGTACCCTTCATATGAGGTACAGGCAGTGAGAAGTAGGCAGCTCCCATTTTAAAATCATTTACAAAAAAAAAAAGTAAAATCACTTACATCCATTATCAGCACATATGTATATACTCTTAATGGTTTCCATTAGTTTTAACTACTTATTTTTAATTCACAGTTTTGTTCACATTTTCTTACACTAGTATCACTGCTTAGTACTTCTATTTTTTGAGTTAGACTTTACATTGACCTTTCAAGCATATTATAATTGACTTATTCAGTTTACAGGTATACATTGTGCTGGGGTCTGGGGTATAAAAATTTAATACCTGCTTGGCAAACTATTCTGTTTTGTAGAGGAGGAAATTGAAGCCTAGAGAAATTGAGTGACTTGCCTCATCTCAGGTCCCTTAGATGGTGAACGAGAATTTGATTCCTGCTCCAGTTGTATCTCGATTACAGTGTGGGGGTGTTTCCTTTTATCTTTGTAAACTGTCTGGCTGTTTAACCTGGCCTCTGCTGTTGAGGACACAAGTAAACAGAAAATTGCAACAAAAACGTCTAAATACTATAATAGAGGTTTCCTCAGAGTTCTCTTAGGTCATAGAAGACACGGTTTTTATTCTGTCTGATGCTTTCAAGATGATGCGGAACGTGATCCTTGAGTCCAGGTTTGAAGGATGAGGAGGAGTTTGCCCAGAAATGGGAAGTGTAAAGAGCCCCCAGTAACTTCTGGGACTGTATGCTTTAGGGCTTCCTGCCAGTGAAAATGCTGAGGACCGACGCCAGAGCAGCAGCCATTTCTGCCTGGGAGGAGGTTAGGGGCAGTGGTCTGCTTGCATGTGGAAGTGATGGTGAGCTGTGTGGAGAGTATTCTTGTCACCAAGTTGTGGATTAGCTTTCATAACAAATTGCTACATAACAAATTGAATGTCTTAAAATAGCGCACATTTATCATCTGAGTTTCTGTGGTAGGGAGTCCAGGCACGCCTCCATGGTCCTCTGTTCAGGGTGTCAGAGGCTGTAGTCGAGGAAGCAGCTGGGCTGCATTCTCATCTGGAGGCTTGATTGGGGAAGGTGCCCTCGGACTGCTGGCAGAGCTCCTGTCCTCGTGGCTGTGGAATTCATAGCAGCTTTCTTCTCAGAGAGGGTCTGTGCTGCTGGGGGTCTCTCACTTCTGGAGAGGCCTGGACCTTCTTTTAAAGGGCCCATCTGATCGTGTCAGGCCCATGAGGATATTCTCAGTTTTGATTAACTGAAAGTCAGCTATATTGGGAATTTTAGTTACCTCTGCAAAATCCCTTCACCTTTGTGGTAATCTCTGGGTTAGATGCAGGTCACAGGTGTTGCCTGTACTGCAGAGGAGGGCATAGCACAGGACTGTGGACCCTGGGGGTAGGGGGCAAGAATCCCATGGAGCCCTCTCAGAATTCAGGTTCTGTGCTGAAAGTAAAAGTAGCAGTGGTGTGTCTTAGTCTTCTGTAATAGACTAGTGTAGAGTGGCTTAAGCAACAGAAATTTATTTCTCATGGTTCTGGAGTTCTGACGTCTAAGATCCTGGCACCAGCGAGACAGGTCCCATTCTGAGGCCTGGACTCTTGGCTTGCACACCTTGCCGTGTGCTCGCACGGCCTCTTGTGTGTGCCTGGGGAGAGAGAAAGAATGCCCTGGCCTTTCATCTTGTTACAAGGATGCCAGGTCTATCAGATTGGGACCTTCCCTTGTGTGTTCATTTTCACTGTTGTTCCCTGTTTACGGACCCCGTCTCCAAACACAGTTACACTTGAGATTAGAGCTTTAACATGGGACACAATTCAGGTTAGAAGAGTTTTCTTTTCACAGTTTTTTTTGTATCAAGGAGCATTAATTGGAGTAGCTTGGAGGGGAAATCAGATGCCTGGTAGAGACTCCTTCCCTGGAGGACTCCAGTCAGACCCGGGAGATCCTGACTCCATCGTTCATATTGCAGGATAATCTTGGGCGAGCTGCCTAATCTGGGAGATGGCTTCCTTTACCCAAACACTGGTTTGTAGTATTGACTGCTTCACAGGGTTTTTTGTTAGGATTGGTCCTGTTGATTGTAAAGCACATTGCACAGTGCTCAGCTCACAGTAGGCTCTCATTAAGTAGTAGCTGTTATTATCATATTTGTGCCTTGATCTTTCTGTATATTTTTTCATCTTTTATTATCCATGTTAAATGATAAATTTCCCATGAATCTTTCCATTTCTTGCAGCTGGAATTACTACTTCACCTGAACTCTCATAGGCCTTTATTTTCCTCTGTCCTGTGGTATTTACAAGTGTATTTCTACCTTGCATTGTTTATATATATCTCATCGCCTCTGTTATGATGTATGTTTTGTAAAGTCAAGGACCATCTTACACATCTACTTATCTTTTATGGCAACTTACACGTTAATGTCTGTTCAGTTTAAACTTGAATGAATGGATATGGTCTCTAACTTGTTGCCTCTTTTATCTAAATCCTTGTTAACCTTTTATAATTCACGCCTCTTTTGATAAACATAAATTTTGTCAAACCTCTTCCAGCGTTCAGATACATCCTATCAAAAGACCAGGTCCCTATTCCCCAATTCCTTTGAAAAGATAGCTAAATTTTTCCTGCACATCCTCACCAATTAAGATTCTTTTTTAAAATCAAACTCTACTTTTACGTAGTATGGTACATATATAATACTTCCCTCTTTCCAAATGGAAAATTATAATCCTGAATATGTGTTTTCAACTGCATCCTCCTGCCAGTTTAATTCCTGTTTATGTAACATTTGTCCATTTTATCTTCTGAGTTCCTGCTCTAAGCCATTTCTGACGTACTGTAGAGCCCTGTCCTAGGTAGTAGTGGTGCCGGCATGAAACGTTTAGGTGAAGTCTCCACCCTCTGCACAGGCTTGAGAGAATTCGGTCCCGGTCGTCCCCCGGCCCCTTTTCAGTTCTTTTGTAATGAAAGGTATTGAATCGATAAAGGCTTCAATATGGGAACCCTGTTTTCCAAAACAGTTACATTGTGTGCAGCTTAAGGAGTGATCCTGCTGCTGCTGCTGCTAAGTCGCTTCAGTCGTGTCCGACCTCTGTGCGACCCCATAGACGGCAGCGCACCAGGCTCCCGCGTCCCTGGGATTCTCCAGGCAAGAACACTGGAGTGGGTTGCCATTTCCTTCTTCAATGCAAGAAAGTGAAAAATGAAAGTGAAGTCGCTCAGTCGTGTCCGACTCTTAGCGACCCCATGGACTTCAGCCCACCAGGCTCCTCCATCCATGGGATTTTCCAGGCAAGAGTACTGGAGTGGGGTGCCGTTGCCTTCTCCGTTAACGAGTGATCCTAGGCATCCCTTCTGCTCTCATGATGCCTTTCCAAAGTTGAAGCACTTTTTGTAGATGTCGCCTAATCAAAACGGAGGGCACCCTTGTGAGCCAAGTAAAAACTGAAAACTCTTGCTCTTACTCTGGGAGTGAGTGTGACCCGGAGGTCAAGAAGGGGCCTGCCCTTCCCAGGCCCCGCCCCCTCCCCGTGCTGCGCTGGAAAGACTTTGCCTCACGTTCTCCAGCGGTGAATTTGTGCTCTTAGCAGGCTGTAGTGGATACAGCGTGCCAATTAGCTCTCTTTACCAAGCTAGCAAACAAAACACGTTCGGTCACAAGATAATAGAGCAAATTTATGAGGTGATCTTCCTTTTAAAAGGAAATCTGTGGCTGTACAGAGGAATCAAAATTCACTGTATTGAAAGGAAAGTAAATTACCTCTGGTCTCCCGAGGAGGCCTCTTTTAAATTCAGAGTGACCCATTTAAAAGAGGCCTTCATTGGAATTGGATTGCATTGAATGGGGATTGTTTTAAATGAGTCCCCTTGTAAACTAGAGAAATAATTTTCAGCCTTTGAAAATGGCTGGGTGTTGTGGTCCACCGTGCTCTTACGGAATGCGGAGAATGTGGGCGATGCACCTGTGAGCTGGGAGGGTGCAGGATGTAGGGTACGTTCTTTCTGCAAAGGAAAATTAATGGTAAAGAAAAACAGAATCTTTGGCGGGTCTCATGCTCACAGGGGTCCATTTGAAAATACGGTGACAAAGGTAACCTGGTCTCACTTTTAATAATAGCTTAAAAATTCCCTCTTTTCTATCTTGTTCTATAGTCTTCCTATCCTTTTACAGAGAAAGTACTTTTTAGCCTAATTTTTGTTAATTTTTTGGACAGATTTATAGGTGAAGATCCATCAATTACTAGTAGACTACTAGATATTAAATAGTGAGCAATAAAGGAAATCTAAAAAGTATGTATCTAACAATACTAGATTCTGTTCTCAAAAGACCGAATGAACATATGCTAATGTGTGTTTTTGCATATGCTTAAAATAGATATATTTTGGTATTAGTTATAAACTCCTAAAATTTCTGGTCATGCCTTTTTTATTAGAAAAGTGAGAAAGGCAGAGTCTGTGAAATTGAGATGGTTAGCAGTGGACAAGTAGTCTACCAGACTAATTTAGGGCTGCTCTTTATCAAGATATAAATATTTTATGACATAGATTAAGATTTAACTCTAGAGGGGAATCTGTGCTTTTTACATTCTAGTTACTATTTTAATATAGGAAAAAACCTTCATGCCCTGAACCCTAGATTTGTATGTTAATTTAGCAGAAGGGTATTGATATACAGTGTAATTAGCATAAAACACTTTCAACTTTTTCTAAGGCTGAACTGGGTAATGTAACTTCTTTGGTTTTCCTCTTTCCTCCCTTTCACCCCTCACCCATTTTTAAAATAGCAGTGCTCTTCATACTGTCAGAATTTCATGTTGTGACACCCTACTCAGAAGTATGACAGCAGGGTAATGACAGCAACTGCCTCCTGAGAATCAATCAGGCAATTAATTTTGTAAATGAAATGCTGATTATACAAAGCTTCACATGAGAGGCCCAGTGATTAAAATCAATTTAACAAATTGTTTCAGGTGGGACTTGATTAATAATTTTCCATAAATGCCAAAGATATATGACCAGCATACCTTGTTGTTACTCTTACTATAACAGCTGCATGTAAAAATATCTTGTTGCTCCGACTGCCCAACTGTGTATAAGTACCTGCAGGTAAGCCAAGCACTGTGTTGTCCTCACACTCTGCTGTGGAATGCGTGTGCGTGCACACACGCGTTCTCGCGCACACCCTTTTGTTGCTTGTCCACCTACACAGAGCTAGCTCACAATGAAAATGAAATGCATCATTGCATTTTTGTATCAGTTTATATTTTCCAAGTGTTTTACTTAAAAAAAACAAAAAACAAAGCAAAACTGAAAACTTGCCCAGACAGCTTTGGGTCTGACCAAGTTAAATAGGTCTTTTTCTCTGTTGTAGAATGTTTTAGACTTTTCTCGTGCTGACATATATTATGTATCTCAAAGAGTGCTTTATAGACCTCTTCCCATCTTAATTACAGTAGCAGCTATAAACATAGTTTGGAAAGTGATGTCTTAAGAATGTTAGGAATGGTGACACTGTAGCCTGGAAATGAAAAATACCTCTGTTCGAAGCATTACAATTCGAGTCCAGGAGAAGTCTCACGTGGAATTGGAGCTGCAGTTGGATGTCTTTCTCACATTCATATATCAAACGTTTATTATGTGCCTATTAAAGCCAGACTCGGGCTCAGGTTTCATAGCTTTTATTACTTGTAATTCACACATCTAGGAAGGCAGTATAATATTATTTAGGAGAGGGTGGCTTGCAGAGGTAAGGGTCAAGGTGCACTTGAATTCTTTTATTTTAGTTTTTTATTAATGCAATAATAGCAACGATAATTTGCTCATTGTTTATGAGAAGTTGGGTCTATAAGGGGAATTAGGAGGAGGGAGATGCTATTTAGAGAGTTGCAGTTGGTTAGCGTCTCTTCAATAAGAGAGTCTCCGTAGATGACGGAATCCTTTATAGTGTTACTTTTGAAAAAGAAAGCTTTCTCTAGTTTACAGGTGGCCAGAAGTATGTGGGGTGCATGGGCCTTCTAGAAGGGGATGTTCCCAAGTGCATGGGCCCTGCGGTGTGCACCGGTACAGCTGGGCAGGTGTAGTGTGGGTGAAGACCTACTGGGCGGCAGGCGTGTCACCCGTAGGCAACCCTGATTGTTTGCATGTTGAACTTTGAATTCTGTAGACCCCTGTAGAGCCTTTCTCTCTCCCTGTTGACCTTCAGGGCAGATAATTGGCAAGATTTCTGGAACAGAAAGGAGAAATAACCTCTAATGTCCACGTTCCTTCTGATCCTTTACCATGACAGCCGAAAGTTCCGTCAAGGAGGCGGATGATGACTCTAGAGTTCCAGAATGCTAGTGCAGTAAGAGACCTGTTGTAAGAGTTCATTTCTCAGTCTCTCCCTTGCCACATGGGGCGCAGAGGAGTGAGATGGCCCAGGAGTAATCTAACGTTGTATCGGTAACCAGGCACGCCCTATGTGCCAGGCCATGTTTTGAGTGTTCTGTGTTTGCCGTGTTGTGGAAGACTTACAACCATGCTGTGAAGTGGGTACTGTTACCATCCTTACCTTTTCAGAGGAGGAAGCTGGTGGTCAGAGAATTGAAGAGCAGGGTGTAGGCCAGGTGGCCTTAACTCCAGTCTGTCCTGGGCCTTGCTCCACTGTCTGGAAGCTTCTTCCGGGCCTCAGGCTGAATCCCTAGAGAGTTAGGCTCCTTCGGCATAGTGAGCATTTGAACTGGTAATTAGTTGGTGGTCTTGAAACCCTTGGCTTCCTGCAGCTGAAGCCTTTGTCGGGGACAGTTTTGATATAGTCCTCTTTTTTGTTTATTCTAAGATTTAAAAATCCCAGACGTGTTTTCATTTGGGTCGTTGCTTTCCTTCTTTACACCTGAGAACTTGATGGTGGCGTGACTAGGCGAGCTGGTCTGCTTGGACCCTTTGTAGGGAAGAGGTGGGAGCAGGGTAACATGTGCAAGTGGTTATAAAACTACTTTCTGAAACTTACAAAAATGACACGGAAGAGCTCTGGGTTAAAAGATGGCGTGTGTCACGTCTTTCAGGGCTGGGCCGAGATCTTTTGAAAGCATCCTTAAGAAAGCCAAGGGGGCAGAGCCTCATTAAGTCTTGACTGGGGGCGATAACCTGCAGCCATGATTTGTAAGAAGGTGTCTCTGCCAGGGAAGGGGGATCCCCCACTTTTTTTGAGAGTGATTTGTGTGTGTGTGTATGTGTGGAATGGAAGCTTCCTAAGAATTTGTAGAAAGATATCCCTAAAAGTTTGTGTTCATCCTGTGTTTTGCCAACTTGAGTACTTTAAATCAAAGCACAGCAACCTCCACCCCTTCCCAGTTAGTCCCACTTTATCACGCTCACTTCTCTTTTCTGTCTGTCCTGTGCTGTCTCCTCGTGTATTGAAGGTTCCTTTGCCCTGTGGTCCTCCCACGCCGCAGTGCCCCCCAACCTGCCAGAGGCCCCTGATGTTGCACCCTCTTAGTTCTGAGCACCTGCAGACTTGCTTGAAGACCCCTTATGAGGGTTAGTGATTCTTTTGGTTTTCAGTTACTCCTGTCTTTCCTTTTTGCCCCCCTTCCCTTTTTTAGCTTTTATTTTGAAGTAAGTCACATTTGTAGGAAAGTTACAAGACTAATACAGAGAAATCCCATATACCTTTTATTCATCAATTTTTAACATTTTACTATTGAGTTTATGTATGAGTCTACCCACCTATCTGTCTGTCTACAGCATATTTTCCCTGAATCATTTGCGATTAGGCTGCATACATCTTGCCCCTTTAGTCCTTAGTATCTCCACGTCCTTAGTAGCATGTGTATTTCCTGGGAACAAGGTTTTTCTTTTATATACCTCAGTGCAGTCATCACTGTCAGAATGCTTAACTTGGAAGCAGTACTTTTACCTACAGTCCATGTTTTAATTTTGTCGTCCTAATAGCATCTGTATAGTAATCTTTCCTTTGTTGCAGTATCCCGTCTGGAACTTTTATGTTGCTTGTAGCTGCCTTGAAACTCTTTTTTCAGTCTATAAGATTTGACTGTATATGAGTCATGTTAAATTTTTTCTTTGAGTAGTCACATTACAATAAGAGTCAGTGTATGCTTTCACTGCACTGTGGCTCTGAGAAAGTAGATCTTAAATAAGGCCCTGTCTCTGAAGAGAGAATTTTACACG
>NW_011494720.1:6292515-6311641 GCF_000754665.1 Bison bison bison
GGGGGGGTGGGGGCTAGGTGGAGCTGTAGCTTGTGTATCAGCACAGCAGGCATTCTTTGTGCAGAGACAGGTAAGTCAGTTGCTAACATTCATCATATTTTAGTGGCATTTTCTTTAATGGCAGTTTAAAGTTGTTAATTTTAAAAAAGTAGATAAAATGCTTTGAAAGAGGCACGATGTCATCCATGGAGCTTGCTGGAGAAATCAGTAACTTTTCTGATTTGTCCTTAGGTACAGCTCTGATAGGTCTGGAATTGTTTATCCATGTAAACCACACAACAAGTATCTTTAGACTAATTGTCTTCTTGAGGGTGGTATTATGTTCCCTTGAAAGATGGGAAAATTAAGGCTTTGAGCACTGGAATAATTTACCCATCGTGTTTCACAGCTAGTCAAAAGCAGGAGAGGGATATGAGCTTAGCTCTACCTGAACAGTGCCAAACTTTATGTAGTTCCACTTTACTGGAAAGAGTAAATTGGATCCTGTTTTTCTTTTTTTTTTCCTGTTTATTTTCAAACAGGATCCTGTTTGCCATTAAAATATGATGAATGTTAGCAAACTGATAATTTGTAGTGGCTGGCCGGCTATTCCACAGGGTGAAAGATTCTGAGGCTTACTGGACGTTGGGGAAGTGAATGCTGGAGTTGATAAGCAGTGCCTGTCTTACGTATATCAGTAGAAGAGTGAAGGGTATCCATGCCTCTGATTGATAATCTAGAGTTATACCTCCATATAATAACGATGTTAATCTATCACTATTAAAAACCTGTCATATGCTGAAACCTGACTGTCTTATCTCTAATTCTCAAACAACTCTATAGTAAAGAGGTAATGTTCTTGGTGTAGCTGGGATAACTGAGATGAAGTTTAGTTAAGAGGTGAACTTTCTTTTTTTTTAGCATCACACAGCTTTAAAAATGGTAGGCTTTAGATTTGAGTTATTCTCACAAAAGCTTGCTTTCTTGATTTAAATCTGTGTTTATATGGGAAATATACCATATTATTTCCTTTTCTTAAATAAGAGCCTGCTACTCGGTTGTCAGTAGTAGTACAAGGATATGAACAATATTGCGTACTTTGAGATGTAAATTTTAGAAGTTGTTAACACCATGGTAATAGTTCTACAGTTTTGGATGGTGAGAATAAGAAATCTGAGGAGAAATGGAATATATTTCCATTACTGTTTTGACATTCCTTTTAGATCTAATTTACTCTTGAAATAAAATATATACACACTTTGATTTGTTCATAAAATCATTGTTTGCTAAATGAAATTCAGAAGTGTAGTTGAGTCAGACAGTGATTTACTCACTGAATTGACTTACAAGTTGCTGAACTTGAGGGTATTAGGCAAATGATAGGTTTTGCCAATTTATAAAAATCAGGTAAAAACCAGGGAACCAAAACAGCCTTATTTTGTGGACATATATGCTGTTGTGCCAAGACGATAGCTACCAATGGGTTTAATATTTGTTGTCCTCACTTCCCTATTCCTTTTCCTGTGGGTCAGTCCAGTTGGGGACTTTTATTAGGGCTTCCCTGATAGCTCAGTTGGTAAAGAAACCGCCTGCAATGCAGGAGACCCCAGTTTGATTCCTGGGTCAGGAGGATTGGTTAGAGAAGGGATAGGCTACCCATTCCAGTATTCTTGGGCTTCCCTTGTGGCTCAGCTGGTAAAGAATCTGCCCACAATGTGGGAGATCTGGGTTCGATCCCTGGGTTGGGAAGATCCCCTTGTGAAGGGAACAGCTATCCACTCCAGTATTCTGGCTGGGAGAATTCCACGGACTGTATAGACCATGGGGTCTCAAAGAGTTGGATATGCACGACTGAGTGACTTTCACACATGAAGTCATCATAAAAATACTCCTGCAGACTTCGACGAGTTCCGTGAAGGAGAAGCACAGTGGTTTTGGAGAGGGCCATGTCCCAGTCTGGCGCTCAGGGAGGGTTCTCTGAGGGCAGGGCTATAGCACTGAGTCCTGCAGGAGAGCGGGGTTCCTTCTTCATGCAGGGAACTGCTCGGCTAAAGGCCTGGTGGTGGGCAAATTTGTGGTTTCGCTAGAGGCCCACAGAAGCCGGTGTGGTCGGAGGGGCGATTTCCTGTTGGCCGCAGTGATGTGTCCAGATGACCAGACTCGGCGAGGGGGGTTGGCTGTGTTGGAAGGGAGGCGGGGAGTCGAGAGCATCCTGGATTCAACTGTGCATCTGGATGGGGATGTGTTTCACTGAGAGCAGAACAGAAGGCATCCTAGCTATCCAGGCAGGCATGTTGGATGGCAATTGGATATAGAACTCTGAGGCTGAGAGAAATCAGCGAAGGGTGATACATTTGAGGGGCACAGACGCGGGGCGGCAGTGGAAGCTGTAGCTTATGTGCACTTGGGAAGAGTTTGCGATGGTGTGTCACTCTTGGCCTCTTGTCCCTGTTGACCGTCCGAGGCCTCAGGCTGCTAGAGCCCTTGCTGTTTAATTGGCGATGCGTGTTGAGGAGGTTGCTGCTTTCTCTGGTCAGCAGAAGTTCCTCATGCCAGGCATTGTACTGAGTGCTAGGTATGCAAAGATGAATAAGGCAGAATGTCCACCTTTGATTAACAATATGCTGCAAAGACAAGAAAATAAATAGACTGAATTATTGAGTGGTTTTTGCTCTGACTTCAATTTGTTAAGAGGAAAAGCAAAAAGATTTAGGAAATTCTCACTATGTGATAAATCATGTGGTACTTCATTTAATCAGTCCCCCAGCAACACCAGAGGTGAACACAACTGTACGGTATTAAGTGTGAGCTTGATTCTACGGAGCTAATAAGTGTATCTGTAGATTCACACCCAGGTTTGTCTGACTTAAGCCACCTCCCTTTCCCTTATACCTTTTTGTCTCATTCTAAGCGTTTTTCTAAACTTTGGACTGTATGGTACATTAGGAAAGATGGAGGAATTTGAAGTGGGCAAGAGGTTGTCACCCAAGGGCAGACAGGGACTTGTGCTTGCGTAACAAGTGTAGTGAATGAGTTGGTAGAGAGCTGTGGATGAATGGGAAGGATTTTCCTAAGGTTTCTGAAGAAGACCTTCTTCCAAGCATTGTGGTGCCTGGATTTATGTCAGTCTTTATGAATGGCACTAGCAGTTAGCCAGGCCTCTGTCCTCTCCTTTGAGAGTATACTCCTCTTCAGTATTTTTATCAGTGCCCTGGAGGAAGGCATGAATGAAATGGTGTGCTGATTTAATTGGTGGTTGACATCAAGATAGGAAATGCAGTTAATATGTTAGATGTCAGGCTAGAATAGTGACCAGATACATACCAAATGAAAATAGGCAGAGATAAAAACTTCTGCCACTAGGGTCAGCTAACCAACTGTGTAAGAGAAGAGGGGGAAGGGAGGGTTTAATCTCAACTGGATCAGGGGTGCGATGGGCCTGTCGACTGACAGGTCTGAGGCCAGGTTTGTACTCCTGTAGGATCTGGAAGGGAAGCAAGTTCCTTCCCATAATATATTTCATGTTAAGGGGGTTCAGAATTGGCATATTTTGCTCAGAAAAGGGAAATAGATATAGCTGTCTTCAAATATTCTTCAAAAGGATCAAAGTTAAAAAAAAAAAAAGCAGTGGGTGTAAATTATAAGGAATGGATTTTTATTATATAGAAGGAAGAAATTAATAACATTCATGGTTGCAGACACTTTTAGGGGATTCATACATTCATCATGTATGGATCAGTGGGGCTATTTTCAATTCTACGATTCTGTGTTTCACTGACAAATCTTTTATCAGGGTGCCTTAAGAGCTGTGATCAAATGATAATGTATGAAATGCTTTGGAAATGCAGGGTAGATGTTGGTCATCATATGATGATGCCAGTCAGGACGGGCTTTCAATGGGTTTCTAGAGGATGTTATATGATCCTTTGACACCATATGCTAAATATGGGATGTATATACATCCTGGATGTATTTTTTTTTAAGTATTCTAAGAGTTAAGAACTGTTGCTGATAATTGTCACTTGTTATTGGTGGTTTATGGAAGTTGCTTTATGCATAGGTAACAACATATTACTATTTCGTTTCTAATCTTAATGATTCTGAAAAGTAAGAACCCAGTGATATTTTAGATTTGGGATACGTGCGTATGTGTACAGAATTGTTGCAGATACTGGTTAGTCCATCTTTTTATTTTCGAGAACACTTATGTGGCCGGTCCTCATCCCCGGGAGTCATGAGGCACTGTGACCATCGTGAGTCACCTGTGCTGTTTGCTGAGTGTGTGTGCTCGGTCAGCTCAGACAGTGAAGAGTTTGCCTACAGTGCCGGTGACCCAGGTTGGATCCCTGGGTCGGGAAGATCCCCTGAAGAAGGGAATGGCTACCCACTCCAGTACTCTTGCCTGGAGAACCCCATGGACAGAGGAGCCTGGTGGGCCACAGTCACAGGGCTGCAGAGTCGGACACTGCTAAGCACGTATGCTGTGTGCTGAGTGAGACACAAAGGGGCAAAGCACGGACATGGCCCTTTTAGTCTCCTTGGGGGTTAACTAACATAAGAAAAATGGGAAAAAAACCCTCAAAACACAGTACATGAGTTAAATATCAATATAAGGCAGCCCAGAAGTCGGTTACAACCTGCATAGGAAAGATTCCAGCAGGCCCCAAAGATAATGTTCCTGGGCGTGGTGCCGGGGCAGCTCTCTGGTCCTTGAACCCGGGCTTGTGTGAACTTGGGGTTAGACAGGCGAAGGGGAGAGTGGGAGCATCCTCCTGCTGCTTTGTGCTGAAAGTGAGCGTGGGGGTGCAGGGGTGGAGGAGGCCCAGTGTGGGACAGCTGTGTGCGCGTGGGGGTGCGGGGTGGAGGAGGCCCAGTGTGGGAGGCCCAGCTGTGTGCGCCTGGGGGTGCGGGGTGGAGGAGGCCCAGTGTGGGAGGCCCAGCTGTGTGTGAGTGTGGGGTGGAGGAGGCCCAGCTGTGTGCGCCTGGGGGTGCGGGGTGGAGGAGGCCCAGTGTGGGAGGCCCAGCTGTGTGAGCATGGGGGTGTGGGGTGGAGGAGGCCCAGCTGTGTGAGCGTGGGGGTGTGGGGTGGAGGAGGCCCAGCTGTGTGAGTGTGGGGGTGTGGGGTGGAGGAGGCCCAGCTGTGTGAGCGTGGGGGTGTGGGGTGGAGGAGGCCCAGTGTGGGAGGCCCAGCTGTGTGAGCGTGGGGGTGTGGGGTGGAGGAGGCCCAGTGTGGGAGGCCCAGCTGTGTGCGCCTGGGGGTGCGGGGTGGAGGAGGCCCAGCTGTGTGAGCGTGGGGGTGTGGGGTGGAGGAGGCCCAGTGTGGGAGGCCCAGCTGTGTGCGTGTGGGGGTGCGAGGGTGGAGGAGGCCCAGTGTGGGACAGCTGTGTGCACGTGTGGGTGCGGGGTGGAGGAGGCCCAGTGTGGGAGGCCCAGCTGTGTGAGCGTGGGGGTGCAGGGTGGAGGAGGCCCAGTGGGGGAGGCCCAGCTGTGTGAGCGTGGGGGTGCGGGGGTGGAGGAGGCCCAGTATGGGACAGCTGTGTCCCTTCCACCCCACCCCACCCCCACAGCAGGCCACAGTAGTGTTTGCAGGATGCCTGGGAAAAAACAGAGGCATTTTATAGTTATATTTAGACATCATCACAGAAAAGTCAACATAGATTGCTTCATGATGTGACAGCCTCTACTTACAGGTCACGCTGGCCGGCCCTGATCGTTATCAGCTGATTTTTCGCACAGCTGTAATTCATGCACATCACTCTTAAAACAGTTGACATTGTTTTATATGTGCTTTTCCACGTCCCTGTCCATTCCACTATGCCAATATATTATGGCCTGTTCCTTTAGATACTTTTAGTCCCAATTCCATTTTCATTATAATCATGAGACAGGTATTCTTTCTTGCATTTGGTGAGTGAGAAAACTTAAGGACTGAGCACCAGATTTAGAGTTACACAGTGGTAGTAAGTGGTGGATAAGGGTGTGGACCCTCTCTGTGCCCACAGCCCGTGCTTTCCCCCTTCAATATTGAGAGTCATGTAGCTGCAGACAAATGCAGATAAATAGCACCACTTCCCCATTTGAGAGCGTCATGGTTGGAACAAGATATATTTTCTAGAGCTTTGCTTTCAAGCTTCCTATCGAATTACCCTTCAGAAAGAGTTTACCACTGCTTTATACATAATAGTTCAAATAATCATTTACTCACGTTGGGTTTTATTATTTTCACCATTTCATATGTAATGGACTATTCACAATTTTTCTTTAGTTGATGGTAAGAACATTTTTCCAAATAATGATTCTAAAGGGGGACAGTTTTTCTTCCGCTGAGCTCTTGTTTAATCCTGATATGTAGATGTGATTATAGATGAAGAATGGCACCCCACTCCAGTACTCTTGCCTGGAAAATCCTATGGATGGAGGAGCCTGGTAGGCTGCAGTCCATGGGGTCGCTAAGAGTCGGACACGACTGAGTGACTTCCCTTTCACTTTTCGCTTTCATGCATTGGAGAAGGAAATGGTAACCCACTCTAGTGTTCTTGCCTGGAGAATCCCAGGGACGGGGCAGCCTGGTGGGCTGCCGTCTATGGGATTGCACAGAGTCGGACACGACTGAAGCGACTTAGGACGATAGATGAAGAAGATACAGTTTTCTTTCTCTGGGTTTTTTGATGTCTTTCTTTAATTTGTAGTTTAAGGAATTTGGCTGAAAAAATTGTGAAATGTTATATTCATAAAGAATCTACTAATAAGCTATCCCCTTAACTTGGTATTTAGGAGTGAACACTGTTCCCTGGTGGCTCAGACAGTAAAGCGTCTGCCTACAATGCGGGAGACCCAGGTTCAATCCCTGGGTCGGGAAGATCCCCTGGAGAAGGAAATGGCAACCCACTCTGGTATTTTTGCTTCAGACATCCCATGGATGGAGGATCCTGTTAGGCTACAGTCCTTGGGGTTGCAAAGAGTTGGACACGACTGAGCGACTTAGCTTTCACTGTTAACATAGATATCTTTATTATAAATACTTGGGTGGGTAGGCATACTCTGAAAGAGTGATAATGAGGGAGTATCTAAGTATAAAAACTTCTCTAAAGGCTGCTGCTGCTGCTAAGTCGCTTCAGTCGTGTCTGACTCTGTGCGACCCCATAGACGGCAGCCCACCAGGCTCCCCCATCCCTGGGATTCTCTAGGCAAGAACACAGGAGTGGGTTGCCATTTCCTTCTCCAATGCATGAAAGTGAAAAGTGAAAGTGAAGTCACTCAGTAGTGTCTGACTCTTAGCGACCCCATGGACTACAGCCTACCAGGCTCCTCCGTCCATGGGATTTTCCAGGCAAGAGTACTGGAGTGGGGTGCCATTGCCTTCTCTGCTCTAAAGGCACTAAAATATATATAGTGACTTGTTCTTTAACTTGTATAATCTTTAAAGGGTAGTTGGATTTCCAGACCAGCCTCTGAAAACCTATTTAACCTATAGTACAACCTACCTATGCTACCCAATATGTCCAAAATTGATATTTAAATATATATATTTAAAAGATATATATTTTACTCTTTCTTATTTAGTATTTCTGGGGATAGGAAACTTTCTGAGGCATTGGAGGATATAGGCAAGAGTGGCAGCTTCCCAGAAGATCTAGGAAAGGGTGTGTGTGTGTGTGTGAGAGAGAGAGAGAGAGAGAGAGATAACTCATAGATACATAGCTACATATCTAAATACATACATATCTGAAAACTTATTTGAATAAGGAGGAGTTAGTCAGGTAATAAAATTCATCAGAAGCTGAGTAACTAAACCAAGTAACTAAACTAGTTATTTTAAGACCTCTCTGAAAATGGGCTGTATACACTGTTACTTTAAAAGCACTTATTTCACAGAATTGAAGTCCACACTGCAGCAGTTGTGGAATGGTACCTAGAACAGAAAAATGTGCTTGGAATAACATATTTAGAGAAATAGTTGAGGACTGTTCTTTATGTAGGTGTCTCTGCTGCTGCTGCTAAGTTGCTTCAGTAGTGTCCGACTCTGTGCAGCCCCATAGATATCAGCCCACTAGGCTCCTCTGTCCCTGCGATTCTCTAGGCAAGAACACTGGAGTGGGTTGCCATTTCCTTCTCCAATGCATGAAAGTGAAAAGTGAAAGTGAAGTCACTCAGTCATGCCCTTAGCGACCCCATGGACTGCAGCATACCAGGCTCCTCCGTCCATGGGATTTTCCAGGCAAGAGTACTGGAGTGGGTTGCCGTTGCCTTCTCCAGTGGGTGTCTCTAGTATAACATAAATTATATGTGAGAATTGAAAATGGTGATACTTTGAAATACTTCCATCAATAGAAGGATAGATAATGAGAATACAATGGTTTTGCATTAGATATGACTATGAGCAGTGAATTGTTTTTTTGGAAAAGCCTTCGATTTGATTTGGGTTTTGATTTCTTTAAGGATAGAGTAGTACAAAGCAGAGGTTAAGATCCTGCAGTGGTACATATTCAGTGTTAAAAATAGTGAAAGTACACAGCAGGATGAATTTAAATTGTGGGCGAATATTTAATAATAGGCCATAAGGAGAGAAGGTTAAAATTAAATAATTTGCACTGTGTAAGTATCTGTTTTCTTATCTGAAGTCTCACTGAAAGGCATCTGATGCATTTTGAGAGGTAGAGATAATCTGTGTATTTCATGCTTTCGATTTTCAGAAATCTCAGGGTTAAGCTAACATTTTGACATGGGTGCAAATTAACTGAATTTTAAGTAGGGCTGTGAGAGTTTATGGCACTGATGAGAAAGATATTACAAAACAATTTCAGTCGCTGATAAGATGAATTTGCTGCACTGTTATCTATAGCATTAAAATATACACATTCCAATCATTTTCCCATGTTAAATTTCTGCTTTAATTAAGCCTGTTTGGGTCATGCACTGTTTAAAGTCAAGTGAGCAGACCTTTCCTATGCCCTGTCTAATTCAGATTGAATGTGAAGATAGGGCTGCCTTGGGCCCCATATTGGAAATTTAGCCTGAAATCTGATTTACTCAGCCTCTCTATGGGCCATTCATTCACTCTGCAGATTCTAGCATCCCCAGCTCAGCCTCGATTTTCACACTTCCACAGAAAGTTTTATTTTACCTTTTGAAAGTAAATGTGGAAAATCTTTACATTTTGTTGTTCTTAGGCGTAAATTCTAACTTGAAGCATTCTGAGAAAACTTAATTCTTTCTTTTCAGTTTTAGTTTCATTACATGAGGTCATATGTATATGTGTGTTGAATTGTGAAGTCAGCACCATTTGTGACATCAGTATATTGTTTGAGCAATTTCTATCGTTCTAAGTAAACATTTTTCTAGACTGGTGAAAGTAACACAGTTAAAATTCCATGAAATTGTGAGTTTTGAGCAAAATCATTTGGCCTACACATATTTTCATTCCGGTGAGATCAATTCCTGGCAAATTTCTATGAAGCTCTCAGGACGGAATCAGCTGTTTCTGTAGGAAGGCTTTGTTAAAACTGAGACCTACCTGGATGCTCCCCCTCACAATGCCTCTAGGATGTCCGCTGGGTTGCACTGTAATCTTTGTCCAGCGCGTTCTCTTTCAGTGACCTGGTCACCTCTCTCGGACAGCCGCCGACACATGTCCACTCTGCCTCCAGTGCCTTGCACCATGCACACGGTAGACCCTTAGTAAATGTGTAATGAGTGGATTACTCAAGGCACTGCAGTGAGCACCAGGGTACCTACCGCTAAGAAGGCAGGATGGCAGAGATCGTGGGCAGCCTTGTGTGTGGGGTAGGAGCATAGGAGGAAGGAGTCTTGGTGGTTCGTGTAGCCTTGCATGCTTGGGGTGTAGGGTCTGCACTCCTGGCTCCCCCTCACCTGCTGTTTGCGCTCAGCTCCTGGTCTCTTGGCATGGCCCTCGTCTCTGCCATGAGCCTGCCCTTGCCCAGGGCAGCAGTTAACCGCCCGGTCATCAGTGGAGCGTCAGGTGCAGCCCACGAGTTAGGACTCATCTGTTGGCCACCTGGGCTGCAGTTGGCGTATGTCTCCACCTGCTCCCTTCTCCAAAGCACCACACTCTCCAATTCCATTTTCTGACCATTCCTCTGGCCTTGCTGTGGCCTCCTTTTCCCTTCTTCCTTAAGTGATGTCAGTCTCTCGAATTTTGTCTTCTACCCGTTGTTCTCTTTTTACATATTCTCTCGGGGTAGTTCCTTGGGTTTTACGTGCTTCATATTGCCGAAGACATCCAGGATTTATTGAGGTGTGCTGTGTGCCAGGTGTGACTTGTGTCCTGCAGGTGCAGTATGAGTGAGCAGAATGGAAATTGCTGCCCTCCAGGAGCACCTGTCCTCGTTCTCCCACTTCCCTACTTACGACTCGAGGGCAGACCTGACTCCCCAGGCTGGAACACATCGTGGCACTTCTGATATTGTCACCTGGACTTCCTATTGGAATTGCAGTTTTAACATGCGGAAGAGTGAAGGCTCCCACCCCCCAGGGAGGGTGGATCTGCTTCTACTCCGGCACGCTGCTGGCTCAACCGGTGTCTTACCACCTGTTAAGCCACCCTTGCCACCTGTCTTCTATCATTCCCAGGTCGAGTTGCTTCCATCCTGTTCCTTGAGTCTGAGCGTGCTTTCTCCCACCACTGCTAATGGCCCAGGACCTCGGCTCAGTGGCCTGCTGGGGCAGTCCAGCCTGGCTCCAGGCTGCTGCTGGGGCGCTGCCCTTCCGAAAGCAGATGTGACCGTGACTCAATGTTAAACGCACCCAGTGGTTTCCCCCAATGTGCAATCGGAAGCCTTTCAAGTGACGCGTGAGGCTCACCCACTTACTGCTGTCGGCCCGCTCCAGCTGCTGCTTTGCTTCGCTGGGGTCTAAGCTGCTTCTGTTTCCTTGCACGTGCCAGGCAGTTCATCACTTCATGGAGCCTGTGCTTGATGCCCGATGTTTCTCCTGCTTGGGGGTCCTCTGTGCCGTGGCCCTCCCCACCTTGAACATGGCTTCTTCCGTCAACCCTGCTAATCTTCGAACCTTCCTGAGAGACCCCGTGTCCTCCGTGTGGCCCACAGTTGGGCCTCAGAGTCTGGCCCACAGTTGGCATCAGCATGTGGTTCTGGAAGGAAGAAAATATCTGTGGGTCTTTGTAGCACCGCGGTGAGGGACTTCCCCCGCCACCACTTCACTCCTTTGAAGCACCCCGGGCATGAAAGCCCGGGCTGAGGCTCCAGTTCGGCCCTCCTGAATGGCCCTTGCTCTGAGGCCCATGGGCTGACTCACCAAGCCAAAAATAAAACTCAAAAGTCCAGTTTTGAACTGGTTATGTTTGGTAAGAGCCTTACTTGCATTGAGAAGGTGGCTTATGACTCACAGTCTGGGTGCTTATTCATGTCACTAGTGATCTTTGAAAAGTTTTGCCCCAGACATTCTGTGTTATCTGAAATCTATCCTTTCACTTTCTAATGAGCACTCAGACACATTAATGTTTGATCAGGACTTGCAGACTCAGGTCTAAAATAAGGTAATTGTTCTAAGAATACTTTGAAGTCAGGAAGGGTTCCTAACCACTCACTATACTTTGCTTTTGTTACTGGGAAGCTGAAAGAGCTGGGTGAGGTTAACTATCATGCCCGTTTCCTGTGTGCATGGTAGAATTTTAGATGAATGCAAAATCTTTCCATACATTGTTTGTTCCAGATCCCTTTTAATTATTAAAGCCTTGCTAAAAGTTAAAAAATTAAATGTCTTGTATCCACATAGTTTTTTTTTCTTAAATGCTTTTCTGGGTTTTGTCAGGTCATTGTTTTTCATATTTTCACAAGTAAGGAGAGTTGCATTTTTAATGTGTATGTTAGCATAATAGACATTTCTGTCTCTGCAATAATGAGGTAATAAGCCTATGTCTTCTTTTACTTCTTCACAGGGCAGCCCAATGGATCCCATGGTGATGAAGAGACCCCAGCTGTATGGCATGGGCAGTAACCCTCATTCTCAGCCACAGCAGAGCAGCCCTTACCCTGGAGGTTCCTATGGCCCCCCAGGCCCACAGAGGTATCCAATCGGCATTCAAGGTCGGCCCCCGGGGGCCATGGGAGGCATGCAGTACCCCCAGCAGCAGGTTTGTGCTAGTTTTTACTCCACTTCCTCCTGCACTTGCTCCTAGTGTTGTCTTTGTCTTTTCCTGTCTACTGAAGGTTAGTTTTGAGACAGTTGGGAAGCATTTCATGGATTTTCTGCTTTTTAAAAACTTTCATAGTTTCTTGAAATGATCACAGGTACAACTGTTTCCCATCTCTTTTAAAAGCAGGAAAAGTGAGCTTAGAACAAAGTGGACACAGTTCCTGTTCTATTTGAAAGATTGACCGTGTCGCCATTGTGCAGCAGATTATATAGATCGGAGCCCCGAAGTGAACTTGGCTTTCTAATATTTCTGATGGCAGACAGTGTCAGATTTTGAGCTGTGAATAAACTTCTTAAGGTGAAGTTTTAAGTTATTTAAAGGTTTTTTTTAATAAAGATGGCATCAGCTTAAGTTTTCTTTAGTCTGCCCAAAAGTTATTTTGCTTTTATTTCTTCTGTATCTTTTGAAACAGCTTTCTGTGTTTCTTGTAAGAGAATTTCACATGTATCACTTCTCCTAGGTTTGATGAGTTTTGTGTTTTTACATAAAACAAGCAAAAAAGACTTTCTGCTCTTAAAAAAAATATTCTCCTTTTTCTGTAGGATCAAATAGTTGGAGTTACCTTAAATGACCATCTACCTTCTGGCAGTAGTAAGCCCTCAGTCTCTTGGACCCTGGAGAATGTATTTTTGTAATGTTGGCCTGAGGAGATTCAGACTTGTTTCAGGTTTAGTTACTAGAAACACCAGAAAGGCTGACTTGTAAATTCCCACACCAGGCCTTTAATCCAACAGTATACCAGCCTGGTGCCCACCTGGGTGTTTTCCTGTTCCCAGATAGGTTATCCCAGAGTGCTACCAGCAGCCTGCTCCAGAGTCTCACAGTTGCTTTCTCTCAGGAAGTTTTTCTCTGTTTGACGAAAAATCACTGGAAAAAACATAGAACTTTGGTTCTCTACAGTGGATGTATGCTGTATCATACTTTATATACTCCGTAGCTGTGTCTAAAGGTTCACGAATAAGTTTCAGAGACTGAAAATTGTCTTCCCTCTTTATCTTAGTTTGTCCTTCAGTGATACTTTTATTTTAAGGCGGTTGTAGGGGAAGATAGAAGCAGTTCAGCCTTTGAATCCCAGCTGTTGGTTCTTTAAGTGCTCTTCATTCTTGTTAGAAGTTCTCACCCCTTGTTTATTAAATATGGTGTGTGAGTCACTCAGTCGTGTCCGACTCTTTGCAACCTCATGGACTGTAGCCCACCAGGCTCCTCTGTCCATGGAGTTCTCCAGGCAAGAACACTGGAGTGGGTAGCCATTCCCTTCTCCAGGGGATCTTCCCGAACTAGGGATTGAACCCGGGTCTCCTGCACTGCAGGCAGATTCTTTACCGTCTGAGCCACCAGAGATTGGCCACTCAGAATTCTAGCAGTCGCATAGTTAATTGTACTTGTGATTTTTTTTTTGAACATTACTCTTTTCTTCTAGTAATATTTTGCCACCTAGAGTAAAACTCTTTAGTTGAGACTGCTAATTATGAGGAGATAATTTGTAAATGATTGAAAAGTTAGGTGAGAGCTGTAATTCCCCCCCCTTTTTTTTTTAAGTTTTAAAGCTAATTTCCCCATAGATGAGGGGAAGAAGGCCCAGGCAGGCAACTGCTCAGGTCCTGATCACCAGTTGGTTTGGGGCTGACAGTTCTGTGTGGGACTCTGGCCACAGGGAGCGAGCAGGGGCAGTGGGGCAGTGGAGGCCGCCGCTCCCTCTCCCTGTACCTTCCTTTCTGCCACATTTCCCTGAAGGGAAATTTGGAGAATCATTTCCAAAGGAGCTCTTCACGGCAAGCTACTGGATGAACCTTTTCCTCTGAATGAGTTAGTCTTTTTTTTTTTTTAGATTAATTTATTTTAATTGGAGGATAATTACAGTATTACAATGGTTTTTGCTGTATATCAACATGAATCTGCCACAGGTATACATGTGTCCCCTCCATCCTGAACCCCCCTCCCTCCCTACCTTTCCCTCCAGGTTGTCACAGAGCACCAGCTTTGGGTGCACTGTGTCATACATCAAGCTCGCCCTGCTTCTTCTACACATGGTGATGGATATGTCTCAGCGGCACTCTCTCGAATCATCCCACCCTCTCCTCTCCCACTCAGTCCAAAAGTCTGTTCTTCATGTCTGTGTCTCCTTTGCTGCCCTGCATGTAGGCTCGTTGGTACCATCTTTCTAGATTCCATATATATGTATTAATATACGGTATTTGTCTTTCTCTTTCTTGAATGAGTTAAAGTCTTGTTAGAGGTTTAAGACATTGGCTTATTTTGCAATCCCAGAGTGGGAGTCTTAACATTCTTCACAAATGTGAAGAATGATTACCTGGGAATATTTTTTTTCATTGTTTCCTTCCCACATACATAAGGCTAAAAGTGGAGGATGTACACTTTTAAAAGTGGAGTTATGTAGAATAACTGCAGTTTTCTTTGCTTTTTTTTTTTATTTACTCCCCATGGTTCGTATATGCTTTTGAAATCCAATAACTCTTGGATTTATTTGAAGGGACAAATTGCTAAAGATTACTCACCAATGTTTTAGCAAATTTTTAATTAAGATTTTAGATTAGATACTTTACTGCTAACCAAAAAAAAAAAAAAGCCTAATTCTGTTCAAGCACAACTCTTTCTGATAATGAAAGGAAAATAGGGTATCTGCTAAGAAACTGAATGCCCTGGCTATCAAACTTCCATATTTGGGAGTTTAATCATAATTGAAACTTGTAAATAATCTGTACTGCTCTTTTACTTTTTCATTTAATTATAGCCTTGAAATGACATATCTTGTTTTGAAATCTAAAAGGCTAAAAAGAATTGCTAATGCATGTTTGAGTGTGTGTAACATTTTAAAGGGGAATCATACAGCGTACTCCCAAGTTCATGTGATCGTAGGTGTAGGCTAATTAATAGCTTTGGAAAGGAAAAAAAATGGTGCAGGTTTTGGTGAAGGTTATTAGAGCACATTTATTTTGTTAGCTTTAGTCTGTGTTTGGTAAGGAATATTCAGTGAGTTGCTTTATTTGCGAATTTTGGATAATTATAAATTTGGTCTGCAAACAAGGTCCTGGCACAGTGATTGGCTACTGGTCCTATCCTTCTTCTCTTAGGCTAAGGCAATTGGCCAAGGATTGTTGTGGTCATGACTGCTGGTGTTCTTCTGGGAAAAAGTTGGAAGATAATGATGACATTGAGTTTTTATTGAGTGGACATCACCACCTAGGCATGGCTTTACTTTGGACGACCTCCAAAGCTTTCTGTGCTTGGTTTGTGAACCTCTAATGAGCTGAATCCAGTTCATTTAATATTGCTCATATATTTCTGCAAAGGATTAAAATGCAGGAATTCAAGTTTGTAAATTGAGTTGCCCACTTACCAGCTGAGTGGTAAGTTGTCTTTGGCTCAGGGGTCACAGTTTTGATTCCTGGCTGGCATTCTATTCCTGTGATAGGAATTTTAAATGAGTATGTGTTTGAAAGAACCACAGTGCGTATATGAAATTTAACATGCTGAGTATCACTGCTTACTTTTTATCTCTGAGGGTCAGGGGGAACTGGCCACTGACTGTTGGATTTTAGTGACCTAGTGATTCTTGATTTGTATGGTGATAATTTTATTTTTGAAATATACTCATGACTGGGTCTTTGAAGCATGACCTGATAATAGTACATCATTTTGGTATTTATTAACTGGAACTAGACTTGTGGTCTTTCACTTGCTGATTCTCTCACATCATCAGGCAAATACATAGCTAAACAGATTAGTTTTGCACGGTGCCCTGGAAACTAGTCTACTTGGGTTTTTATTGAGCTGAGAGGGGAAATGAATTTTCTATGCCTCTGTGAAGAATGTTCTGCCTCTAGGCTCCTGGAATTCAAACCTGGGATGGTTAACAGAAGTACACTGGTTGATTTCATCTAATACAGAGCTACATAGAGGATATATAATCTGTGGGGCTGCTAGAATCTGCTTCTGTTTTTTTAACTTAGACACCAGTGTGTCTTTTGCGGGATCAGGGATGTGGGTAAGCAAATGTTGTATTTCCTTTTTCTTGTCCTTTGTGATTGTAAATGTGTACATAGGCCTATGCTGACTTGCTCTAAAAAAGATTTTTCATAGAAATGGCACCAAGAAGAAATAGCTTACAGAAGCAAAGTTATATTTATTTGTGTCAAGCAGAGTTCAATCATGTTGTCTGAGATTTTTCCTGAGTTATCAAGGGTTAATTGAATTGATATTTTAACTCTTTGTATCTTGTTGCAGATGTTTGTATAACCTGATACCTGTTGGATTATAAAACCAACCCTGGAATTATAAAACAGGGAAAGAGAAAGAGGGCAGAGTGGGGATTTTAAGTTCATGAGTGCTTTTGTAATGGGAAAACATGACTTTTTAGTTTTGAAACGCACATGTGTATTGTAAAGACCTTTACAACAGCAAGAATATGGACCATGGCAAAATTAAATAGAATTTGTTATTTTTGTTAAGGTGACCCATTTGCCCTTACCACTTTCAATCTAAATAACAACTGAATTTAAAACTGAGGTTGTTTTGAAAAAGACTTTAAAAATGAATAGATGTTTTAATTTGTGTCTTTATCTTCTACACCCTCTGGATATGTATTTTGCTATGTGTTTTTGGAGTGAAATATTTGTTTCAGAACATAAGCATTTTATTTGGTACCATCCTAACAGCCAAAACACTTCTTCCAGGGCAAATGTTTATTTTGGCAGCAGATGTTTCTAAAAGGAGACAAACATTACAATTGTTTGGCTAAAATAAATGTTTTCTTTGGGGTTATTAAGGAGCCAAGTGAGTTCTAGGATTCCCACCTATGTTACTTTGTATTGTCAGTTTATTCTGGGGAAAAAATTGCTTTTTAAAATATAGTTAAAATCAAAACATACCTTTAGCTGTATTTTTTAAAAATACAGTTTGATATAGTTTAAACAATGTTTTTGAAAAGTTAGGAAGAATGGAGTGATGAGGACTGGTAAAATTCTTAAAAATTCCAGTTTTTTGACATGAAATGTTCATTTATACTTAGTCTCTGAATCCTAAGCATGAATTCAGTGTGCTCATTGACTTCAGTCATGTCCGACTCTTTGCGACCCTGTGGACTCTAGTCAGGGCTTCATTTTGCTTTTCTCTCTAAACAGCGTAGACCTCCTATATAAGGAGCATAACAGGGTGTGATAGGGTGAGAAAGAAAGGCTTGACAGTGAAGTAAATGAAGGCTTAACACAATGGAGAGGAATGGGTGCCTGGTGTCTGTTTTACATTCAGAGTCTTAATTTTTTTTGATAGTTCATATTCACTCAGAGACACCTACCTGGACAAAATATACTGTAGTTTAGTCGCTGAGTCCTGTCCGACTCTTTGCGACCCCATGGACCATAGCCCGCCAGGCTCCTCTGTCCATGAGATTTCCCAGGCAAGAATACTGGAGTGTGTTGCCATTTCCTTCTCCAGGGGATCTTCTCTACCCAGAGATAGAACCTGTGTCTCCTGCACTGGCAGGTGGATTCTTTACTGCTGAGCCATCAGAGAATCCCCAAGTGATCCACAGATTAATGTAATTTCTATAAAAATCCCACAAGATGTTTTTAAAATATAGATAAGTACATGATAAAATGTATACAGAAAACCAAAGGAAAAATGGCCATGGGAAGCTAAATCATTTTTAGAACGTATAAAGAAGATAGAATTACATATATTAAACATGTATTTTATATGTATAGCTATATACACATATAAACACACATTAATAAAAAAGGGTAAACTTTTGGGCTAGTAACATAGTGAGTGCTTTGAGATTTCTTTTGCTCTCTTACAGCATTTTTATCTAAGAGACTTGGAGCAAAACTGTTTTGCTTGTACACCTGAAATGTTTGGAACTCTTTCAGTGGATTGCAGATTTATATAAATAATCGCCTTTTGTTGGCCACATTTTGTCTTGATTTCCTCAGTTGTTCTTCATCAGTGAATATGAAGGTATTTAAAGTTTACTAGCAAATACATTTACACCTCACATTTCTGCTTCCAAGGAGATAGCAGATGCTACTGTCTTTGATGCCAAAGTTCCCTGTAGATGGAGTTTTGTACCAAGAAAATATTTTTGAAAAGATCTGTAGGTATGGTAATTTTTATTTGTGCTTTAAAATTTAAATTTCTGGACTATATGGTTTTAGTTACTTCTTACATTGTAGTTAAATTTCAACATCTTCTAAAGCATTCAGTGTGACATTTTTAACAGAGGTATGTAAAAGAGATCACATTTTGTTGTTTATTTGCTAAGTCGTGTCTGACTCTTTGCAACCCCATGAACTGCAGCATGCTTTGGTTAAATATAAAGTTTTAAATCTTTAGCTTTTTTCCTTAAAAATGAGGAAAGACACGGTTTTATGCTTGAAAGTTTAATGAGAAAATATGAAATGATTTCTTTTGTAGTTTGGAAAGCTACTTTTATAGTAGGAAGTTTAAACTGATATATGTGTGTGTGTGTGTATTTTAAGCAGACGTTTACATTGTTCTAGAGATGCTAAAGGTTCTATAGGTGTATAGAGCCTATTCTCTGCTAGTAGCTTATACCATTTTGTCAGTTACATATGAATCTATTGTTTACATATATAGACTTTAAACCTAAAATATCTGCTAAGCTTCTCTATTATACTTCTAGTTTTAGTTGTAAATCTCAAGTATATGTTTTAGGTAGCATTATACTTACTTGAATATACTCTACATAAATTTGGTTTATTTGCTTTCATCAAAGAAACAAGTATGATATTTATGTGAAAATTTAAGCAGTTCAGTTAGCACTGACAGTTGATAGCAGTAAAATCAGCCAACCACATTTCTTCAGTGCTCCCTGAAAAACAAACAGCAGCAACAGAAACACCAGAAGATAAACTGAAAGTTAAACTGGGTGGCATAGCTTAGGCCATTGGTTCTCAGCCACTGTCCTACAGTGCAAGAATTATACACAACTGA
>NW_011494720.1:6311743-6311952 GCF_000754665.1 Bison bison bison
GTATGCCCATATCAATTGCATCTGAATATAAGCGCTTCCTGCTTTCCTGGTTTTCTGAGCTCCACAGGTGACTCCCCCTGTGCAGCTGAGGTGAACAACCAGGTATCAGAGAGCAGCCCCAAAGCAGCTTCCTGGTGTGCAGCTGTACTCAATGGGCGCTCCTTCTCTAGTCCTCCTCCAGTGAGTCAGAGACTCACCACTGCTGAAAG
>NW_011494720.1:6312052-6317391 GCF_000754665.1 Bison bison bison
AAAGAACCAGGAATTGGGACAGTTGAGTCCTTGTCAATTAAATGCTCCATCTGTGTGCAATATTGGAAAAATCTGTATCTCACTCTGCTCATCTGCTAAGTGGTTCTGACTATAAGATCTCCCAGCTTGGATTTTCCTTTTAAAATAATCATAAGTTAATGTCTTTTTGTTTTGGATTTTGGAGTCTTGTCATTTCAAATAGTCTTCTGAAATTTATGGGTTGATGCTTGACAGGTTGTACTAATACAACTACTAAAGCAAATTCTTTAAAATTCTTTCTAAAGAAAGCTGTATCTTCTTCAAAGATTAACAAATTGTTGTAATCAGTACAATAAATTATTTTCTAACTATTTTTAAAATGAAAATTTTCTCAGTGAATGTCTTTCTTCTGAATACCTAATGTGTGTTAGATATGTAAATTTTTTTAATATGTAGAAAATCTTAAGATTGAGATACTTGCTTTACTTGGAACCACAAAAAGAAGCAAAGAGAGCCAGTAATTACTTACACATTTTACACATTATAACTTTCTAAGTAGTTCTGAAAATACTATATGCTGAACAACGTTGGGATAAGATGTAGCAGTGAATTCTAAATAGAAATAATACGTGTTAAAAGGTTTGTTCTCTGCCATTCCTTTAACTCCTCTTTAACCTCCACGAAGAAGAGTTGGATGGCTTTGTTTTTTTTAAAGCAGGTTTTTTTCATAAGGGTAAAAGAAGTCTTTTATGCTCCGGGAAGAAAGTGAAATTCTTCCTGGTAAAAGAGTTGTTTATGGCAGTGTGATTATTTTTATATGCAGCACATTTATTAAGGCCATTTGCCCTTAGAGTTTTGAAACATCTGTAAAAGTTAAAACTGTAGTTGTGAATGGAACTAGAAAAAGACGTTAGTAGAGGGAGAGAAGAGAAGAAGGATTGGTGGGGGCATGGAGGGAAGAGGGGACTCAGAAAGAGCAGGAAGCTGCAGGAGTCTTGTTTCTCCCGGGGAGGCCGTGGACGCCTCACTAGCGCAGGGGACCTTGCTCGGTCCAGGTTTCTCTGACCTCAAGAGGAACTCTGCGTGAGCCAGGTGTTAGAAAGTTCCTGGACACTCTGGAGCTGGGATTTGAGTGTGGTTAGTGTGTACATATAACATGAACATCCTTTGCCTACTAATAAAGCCCCAAACTCAAACTCCATAACAGTAGCAGGTGTTAGCCAGCTTCCCATTTCCCAGATACTTTTTTTGTAGGGAAAAAACCAAAATCTAGAAAACAGATTGCTCCAAAGATTTAGCCAAATTGGTCTCCCTTTATTGGTATTAAATCATTAAAAGAATACTTAAAAAAAAAACAAAACAACAAAACTACCAAACACATCAGTAGAATTGGCTCTTCACGGTTAGTCAAAGGCACTGTCTTTGTTCTAAGAAACATCAAACATTCAGAACCTCAAAGTAAGATGAGTAGCAATAGCAAAAAAAAATTATTGGAATTAAAATGCAAAAAATCTATCATTGCTGAGGTAATTAAGATTTACTTAATGGCCCTGAGACTGAAAAAAAGTCTAGTTCTGCCTGGATGGTTGTAGGAGCTAGTCCCAAGGAGGGCTGGGGAGATGTCTGCTGGGAAGGAAACATCAATTTGAGATGCACCACAGAAGAGACAGCCAAGCAGAGAGAGTTCCCAGCACTAAAAGCAAAAAGTCCCTTTCTCCTGTATTTCATCACCATCATTGCTGCCAGAGAGAACTGAAGGAGAGGTAGGGGTCAGAACAACTTTTCGTCTGTGGGCTTCGGAATACTTTCATAAAACAGTCAGCCAGAAGGGAAACTTCCCTTTCCTGTCATTGCTCTGCTGCTTTGAAATTTCCAATAAGATTTGAGATATCCCAATAACCTGGGTATTTGTATCTTTGGGGGTTCTTCCCAGCATTCTGGGCTTCATAAAGAAACATGACTTCCCTTTTCTGCTTCCCACCTTATGTCCCTTGCCACTGGTCAGCATCTTGGAAATGAGAAGATCTCATTCCCTGGTAGGTGGCCAGATTTTGGTGGTTGGGGAGGGGAGGAAAGACAGAATTCCCTTCCACGGGCACTGGGCTGCCAGAGAGCTCCCTTGCTTGTGCGCTGTTGGCTCTGACTGAGCTCTCCCCCATTCCTCTTCCTTGCTGGCTTCAGAAATAAAGGGAGGAAGGAGGGGTAACTGGCCCCGTCTTCACAACATCAGGTGCATCTCAGCACAAAAGTCTGAGAATGGCAGGTAGAGGACGTTTTACTCATGCGTGCAGCAGGTCACAGAGTGATAAAGTGCCAAATGAGCAATGAAGCGGAGGGATCCAGGAGGCGTTCAGTTCTGACCACTGCTGCCCAGGGCTGCAGAAGTGGGGCAGCCGGCAGCTGTGGTCAGTCCACCAGCTGTGGTCACACCAGCTGTGGTCAGTCCATCTGGACGAGTTTAAGTCCTCTGGGGGCATCCTAGCTGCAAGGGAGGCTGTGGGTTTGAGTTCTGAATTCAAAACTTGAGGGCAGAGCTTTTGGTGGTGAAATCTTTGTAGAGAACACTTGACAGTTCCAAAGGTTCTCCTGTGTAAAAAAATATCCGCTCCCCCTCCTCCTACAGTCTTCCTGACTCAATAAATGGCAGCTTCGTGCTTCTGCTTTGCTTGCCCAGACCAAAACTTCACAGTCATCCTCTCTTCCTCAGCCTTTCAATCTGTTAAATAATCCCATTGCCCCTTCTTTTAAAATAGATCCAGGAACTGACTATTTCTCTCAGTCAAAACCTTAGGGCTACCATCCTGGCCAAGCCCCCATCTCCCATTGGGATTATCACAGTGGACTCCAGAATGGTCCATTTAGAGGGTACACTTGGCCTTGCCTTTGGACTCCCCTCTTCCTTCAGAGTGCCCGAGGCTGCACTCCTACTTGCCACCCCTCAAAACAGCAAACCCTGTCCTTCCACCATGTCTTTGTGTTGGTTCTTTCTTTGGCCAGGTCTTTTTTGTAAATCATGCTATTTCTAGCTTTCTGTTCAAAGCCATGTTAATTTGAGATGCCCTCTCCGACTTATTCCAGTGAAGTCACACATTTCTCCCATCAGGCTGCTACTCTTCCTCTGTGGTGCTCATCATGCCCTTGGTGGTGGCTCACTGCACTAGGGTGCTCCTCCCCCTTGATGGTGCTCACTGCACCAGGTCGCTGCTCCCCCTCAGTGCTCCTCCCCCTCCGTGGTGCTCCTCCCTGTCTGTGGTCTCGCGGCAATGGGCCCTCCTCCCCCTCCATGGTGCTCACTGAGCCCGGGGTGCACCTACTCCTCTATGGTGCTCACCACGCCAGGGTGCTCCTCCCCCTCCATGGTGCTCATCACGCCAGGGCACACCTCCCCCTCGGTGCTGCTCACCATGCTGGGGCACTCCTCCCATTCCATGGTGCTCCTACCCCTTTGTGGCACTGTGGTGCTCACCATGCGGGCCTCTCCTCCCCCTCTACGGTGCTCACTGAGCTGGGGTGTGCCTTCTCCTCTGTGGTGCTCACCACGCCGGGGTGCTCCTCCACCCGCGTGGTACTCCCCACACTAGGGTGCTCCTGCTCCGCCATGGTGTTTCTCCGTTGCTGTGGTGCTCCTCCTCCTCGGTGGTGCTCACCACCCGAGCACGGCTGCTCTCGTTAGGACAGAATCTCCGGATCGCAGGAGCTGGTTTTTGCCTGGCTGTAGCCCTTGTCTTCCTCAGTGACTCAGTGATAAGAAAAGCCCTGCCTGCCAATGCAAGAGACATGGGTTCGATCCTGGGTCAGGACGAAGAAGGAAATGGCAACCCACTCCAGTATTCTTGCCTGGGGAATCCCACAGACAGAATTGATGCTTTTGAACTGTGGTGTTGGAGAAGACTCTTGAGAGTCCCTTGGACAGCAAGGAGATCCAACCAGTCCATCCAAAAGGAAATCAGTCCTGAGTGTTCATTGGAAGAACTGATGCTGAAGCTGAAACTCCAGTACTTTAGCCACCTGATGCGAAGAACTGACTCATTTGAAAAGACCCTGATGCTGGGAAAGATTGAGGGCAGGAGGAGAAGGGGACGACAGAGGATGAGGTGGTTGTATGGTATCACCGATTCAATGGACATGAGTTTGGGTAAACTCCAGGAGTTGGTGATGGACAGGGAGGCCTGGTGTGCTGCAGTCCACGGGGTCACAAAGAGCCAGACACGACTGAGCGACTATACAACAGCCAGCCCATCGTCTAGAGCAGTTCATGGCACTTCACAGACATTTTCAAACCCCTGGAGGGAAGAATTTGCAGAACTGTAGTAGCCTCTGGCCAATGAAGTCCGTCGACCCCAGTGCCGAGAGGTGCAAGCAAGGTTAGCAGCTCATCTGCCACCTGAGCTCGGCCCGGGGCGGAGGGGGGCTGGGGCCCGGGGTGGCGCGCGCTCAGTGCCACCTCCCTGTTGTCTGCCTGAGCTCAGGGCTCAGGTCCTCTGCTGACCGAGTCGGAAGCCTGCTGCCAGCCTTGGAGCTGTCCTTTTAAACCCTGTTTTTAGACTTCAGAGGAGGTTCCAGAGGCTGGTTTCCTGCTCTTGCTTACTGCACTGTATGTAGTGCGGGGTCTGCCCTCCGCTGGCTGGTGCGCACCCCGTGGACTGGGGTGTAGGCAGCTGCTCTCTAACTGCGGGCGGGTGCCTCCCTTCTGGATTCCGGGGTGCTGAGTGTGCTGCTCCAACGAGGACAGGCGAGCAGAGATGGCAGCTCAGAGCCAGACTGCTGCAGGTGTGATGCGAGCTCAGCTCTTCCCCCTAGCCCTGCTCATCTGACAGGGTTTATTGAAGGATATACCGTCCCGTCCCCGCCCCATTTCCGCCCCCCCTCCCCCCACCCAAATAGTTAGGATGCCGTTTATAGAAAACAGACGTTTTCCGGTAGGGATTTACTGCACCGCCGGAGGGAAGAGAATTCCTTCCCAGTGGAGGCAGAACTCTGCCCTGGGTGGTGGAAGTACGGGGGTTGCGAAGTGGTGGGGGGAACATTTTACATCCACGCTTAGACGGGATTTGTGTAAAAGTCAGTGTTTATTCATGGAAAAAAAGCCTTAACTGTGACATTTTAGTTTTCCCTAAGTGGAACTGATAAAAGTTGAACTCACTATTCTTAGTAGACGTGCTTTAAAGGGCCAGAGCAGTTTTCTCAGAACCTCAGCTTTCAGAAAGGCTGTCTTGCCCACAGAGATTTGGAACTGCAGCCTGTACACCCACCCTGTACTGTGGCTTCTTCCGGGAAGCAGGAGGTCGGGGCTGCACATAGAATGCAAGTACACCTCGGAGTAAAGAAAGGTGATTTAGATGGAATTTAAAAAAAGTCAT
>NW_011494720.1:6317491-6351906 GCF_000754665.1 Bison bison bison
CATTGCCATGTGGTTTATTCTGGTTGAGGATGTATACCAGGTAAGAACATTTTCACTTTTAAGGAAGGTCAGGGTTCACTGGTCTCCCCCTGCCCCCAGTTAGCATCGTCATCTTCCTGGGCCCATTTTGCTATGATCATCACGGGAGATGGTCACGGGGTGACAAATAACAATCGTGGTGCAGTTGTTATACTAAATACCTTTGCATTGTTGCTCATTCGCTCAGTCGTGTCTGACTCTCTGTGACCCCATGGACTGCAGCATGCCAGGCCAGGCTTCCCTGTCCTTCACCGTCTCCTGGAGCTTGCTCAAACTCATGTCCATTAACTTGGCTTAGTTCTTGGCCATGCTTCTATTTATCTCCATTTAAAAATTGCTATTAATAACAGTAGCTTGGGTTTCTCAGGTGGCACTAGTGGTAAAGAACCTGCCTGCTAATGCAGGTGAGGTAAGAGATGTGAGTTTGATCCCTGGGTTGGGAAGATCGCCTGGAGGAGGGCATGGCACCCCACTCTAGTATTGCTGCCTGGAGAATCCCACGGACAGAGGAGCCTGACAGGCTACAGTCCATAGGGTCGCAAAAAGTCAGACACGACTGAAGCAACTTAGCATGCAACATTTGTTAGGGCTGGTTCTCTGTCAGGCACTAGTTTTCTTGCTTCACATACATTAACTCAGTCCTCATGATGGCCTTTCAAGGTAGGTGTTAGGATCTTTAGTTTATAGATGAGGAAACGGAGGTGAGAAAGAGGTTCATTCATCAGGTTCAAATTGAGGTGCCTATTGAGTGGCACAGCACGGACTTCAGATTCTTGGCTCTTGAACTCTGGGCCCATGCTGGCGCTACATTTTATGATACTGGTGAAACTGGAATGGTTCTCATCACTGAGACTAGGGTTCATTTGAGTTCTTGAATAATAAGACATTATAGTTAAGGCAGCTTCATTCTGACATTGCATATTAGTTTCATGGAATGTCCTTTGTGAGTTTTATCAAGTTGGAAACTGAATGTTACCTCCCATGTCTATCACACTTAGAATTTTTTTTTTAATTGAGGTCAAATTCACGTAACATAAAACTAACAGTTTTAAAGTATACCATTCAGTGACACTCAGTACATTCACACCATCACCTTTCTCTAGTTTCAAAACATCTTTGTCATTGCCATGAGACCCCCTGTACCCATTAAGTGTCACTTCCTAGTTTCTTCTCTTCCTCGGTCTCATCCATGTGACAACCACTAACTTGCTTTCTGTCTCTGTGGATTTACCTGTTCTGAATATTTCATATAAATGGAAGCATACAATATGGGTCCTTTTGTGTCTGAGTACTTTCAGGGACTGTCCCAGTGGTAGCATGTATTGGTGCTTCATTCCTTTTTTTGTCTGAATGTTACTCCACTATGTGGATAATACCACATTTTATTTATCCATTCATCTGTTGATGGACATTGGGTCATTTCTACTTTTTAGCTATTATGTATAGTGCTATTATCAGCATTTGTATACAAGTATTTATTTGAATGCCTCTTTTCAGTTCTTTTGGGTATATACCCAGGAGAAGAATTTCTAAGCCATATGGTAATTGTATGTTAAACTCTTTTAAGGAGCTGCCAGACTGTTTTCACAGCAGTTGTACCATTTTACATTAGAATCGCAGGATTTTAGCCCTGATCTGCTATTTACTAAGGCCAGAGCGTCTTACCAAACCCCCTCCATATATCACACAGTTCTCATCAAATCTATGAGGGATGTACTACTACTTACTTTGGCTGTGGGGAGACATGAGTGGTTAGGTAGCTTGCCTGAGGTCATACAAGCATTAATTGAGAATTCTGCTTTTCCTTTAGATAGATGACCTTAAAGACCACCTAGCCCAAGGTGTCTTTGTGTTCCACTAGTGTTAGGCAAGATCATTTTGGGTAGCATGTATATACAACATTCAGTAACACTGGATTGTATAGTAAGAATTCACCTGTCCGTTTTGTCTTTCTTTTGAACTGAGATGTGTTGAACACCGTTCCCAAACTTCATGGCCCCCCCCTTCCCTTTCTTCATTTTCTAAAGAATAGGCCTCAGTCTAAAAGCCTTGGGCAGGCATCAGCATCCAGTTAGAAAGTAATCAAAGTGTATTGTCTTTATAATACTTAGTTTTGTGATCTCCTGTTTATGATAAGTAATACTGGTTTTCTATTTATGGTAGTAAACACAAAGTTTTCTTTTAAAATAATTTAAATTAAAGTGGTGACTGAAAAAGCTCATGCTATACGTTGAGTGCACACACTCGAAGGTTAGCTCAGCGTACACACGTTGAATGTCTGCCTTGTGTCCTGTGCTGCACTAGGCACTGAGGAATGTATAGCTGACCATATTCAGGTCTTTGTTCCCGAGACGCTCTGCAGAGAGCTAAGTTGAGTTGCTTACTCACTGAGTAGCACGTAGTGAGCGCAGGTACTGATGTTTAACCGCGGCACTATGGCAACAAGCAGAACACATTGGGGTATCACTGGGTGGGGACAGGAAGAGGGAAGTGGGCATAGTGTTAGACTATAGGTGTGAATACAGACTGATTCTAACAGGTCCCTGCATGTGTGCTCAGTCATGCCCGACCCTTTGCGACCCCATGGACTGCAGCCCACCAGGCTCCTCTGTCCATGGAATTGTCCAGGCGAGAATACTGGAGTGGGTTGCTATTTCCTTCTCCAGGGGATCCGACTCACGGATCGAACCCTAGTCTCCCATGTCTCCTGCATTGGCAGGCGATTCTTTACCACTGTGCCACCTGGGAAGCCCATAAGAGGTCCCCACTGGATTTTAAAAATTGGTCTTTTGGATTCAGATAAATACCATTATCTCATATACATGCCCATTAGTTTTTTTTTTTTTTTTTCTTTTTTTGAATTATTGAATTAAGGGACTATTATCAGGATCCTTAATGATTTGTTCACTTATTGTCACCAGACATTTATTGGTAACTGTAGGGAAACTCAAGATGCTCAAGGAAAGCCATGTGTAGGTACTTAGACAAATGTGCGCTGAGTATGTGGAGTAGATTTGGGTAACATGCTCCAGGAATGCTAGAGCTGCGTGGGGGAGGGGAGGCAGCTTCCTGGAGTAGGTGCGTTGGACCTGAACATTGGAGTAGAAGTTCGCTGGGTCTGGAAGAGGAAAGCAGGGGTGCTTCTCAGTTCAGTTAGGCTTTAAATGATCTTTTCATGAAATTTACAGATTTTTTCCACATTTTAAGTTTAAGTACAAGCATAGATTCTAACTTTTATATTTTTTTCTCGTGCTCCCAAATTTTCCTTTCATCTTTGCACATCTTGGTGCCTTGATGGATCGGTTCAGAAAGTACCAGGGCTCCTGCATGCAGGCTGGCTGGATCTTGTTTGATTTTTAAGGGGAGAAGCTGTCTCTCCATTGTTAGGCTTCCAAAATGGAGAAGATTATTAAAATAAATGTCTCAAGAGGGGATGGAAACATAGAATTGTTTTAATAAGTAGACCTTTTAAAAATGGCCTTTGATTTCTATTGACCTTATTTTCTTATGCCTCAGATTATTATGCAAAACTGTGTCTGCATCATACAGTTACACCTCTGTAGCAGTTTATACTCAAATAGTGAATATTCACCTGTGCAGTCTACATTGCTGATGAATTTTGCTTTTAGAATAGGAACCTGCCAAAAATCTCAAGTAATATTCAGATAACATAATCAGGACTCTGAACTTTAATTCTGGTGTGTTTAACTAGGTAAATGATGATATGGAAATATATAAAGAAGCTAAGTTTTGAATAAAAACTTAAATATTGTTTATTTTCCTCCTTAAATGAATTTACTAGTTGTTCGTCTCTGACCTCTGCTTTATAAATAGGAGTGTAAAAAACTGCATCTTTCATCAATTTTTCTGATTATTGTCAATTTTATCTGTTATCATTGGATACGACTGAGTGACTAACACATTGTCCTGATAACATATTAATAGATAGCATATCTTTTCTTGTTTTTTATTACCGTTTTTATTAGTATCCATTGCATTGTTTTTATATTAAATGGCCTTAAATGATATTAAAAATTAGTTACATGGAAATCCAGGGCAACATATGAATTAAATCAGATGATTTCTTTTCAAGGTAAAGATGGAAGGGATGACTTACCTTGTTTTAAGTTGATTACCTTATCCTTATAATTCTAATATGATTATGGAAGGTTGAAAATCCTAGTGAACCCTAGTGGCTCATCTGCCATTTGGAAACCCGAATGTGAACTTAGGTTTTGGCTGCTTTGCCAGATATGCACACTTCAAACGCTCCTACAGATAATATATGCTTGTTATATCCAGCAAATTATTTATAAAGATTATATTAAGAAGGAAATCAGTGTCAGTGTCAGTTTTTGTAAATTTTCCCTTGTTCCCATTGCAGTTTTACTTTAGTTTGGTCTGGTGCACGGACCATGGGGTCAGTCTGATTGGCTGGGCAATGCAGCTGAGCTCAACAATCTCTTCTTAATGGATTATCATATTCATTCTGAAGGATCTTTCTTCTTTGTACTTAAAAAAATGCAGTGTGCTTTAAAAATTAGTCTCACAGATATTTAACATTGGTTGAACATCTGGCTACAAATGAGGAGTATTAAAGCGGGTCTGCAGTGTGCTTCCCCCTCAATAGGAAGGACTTGCCATCCAGGGGCTCACAGTCTAGTAGAGGAGACATCTAAATGAAAAGTTGCCTCAATATGTGTACACAGTTTAAAGAATAGTATTATAAGGCTTCTTGAGAAAAATACCAATCTCTCCTTGCCCATGAGTTTCATAACCTGGAGGCATCCCTTTTTAACTCATAATGATTTATTCTGGTCCTTAAATCCATTTCTAAATGACATGATTATATTGGTATTTTTTCTTTTTTTCAAATTTAGACTGTATGTGTTAATTTTACTATGTAAAAGTTAACTCTTTTACACTGTCTTGCCTTAAAATTCCATTTCTGATACCACTAAGGCTAAATCAGCATTCATTGTTTACATTAATAAGACTCTATAAAATGACTATCTTTAGTTGGGACATGAACTATGAATATAATTCCTCACTATACAGTTGTTTGTTATCCTGGAGTTGATAATTGCCTCACTGTTTTATTTTTGAAAAGTATATTTATATATATCACCAAGATCTTCATCCTCTGATAGAACTGAACAGGTCCTCTCAGTAAGGTAGACCCCATGAATTAATCAACTCTGTTCAATGTTTTTCATGTTCTTGGATGCCCACCCTCTTTTAAATAGCTGTTTTATATTTGGAGAAATGCCTTACATTGAAAAACTCAGCTTCTGCACTTCAGAACCCAAATTCATAGCCTCCCGTGCAGCTAGGATGCATTCACATGACTTAAAGTCTTTCAGTTAGACTGACCATGGCAGATTTTGATCTGGAATGAAGCATGTTGCATATTTCCAAATTTCTGTGGCTTTGGGAAGCAGTGGTTGTGTCCCCAGGCAGAATGGGAATCTGTGTGCCTCATTCTCCATTCTAAACTCCAGTACTCTCACATCTTGCTGCATATGTGTAGTAAAATTTCCCTTAACCATCATTCTTAGAATGTCTTTGGCCTGAATCCATGTCTTCGTGTATTTCCTCATTTTAGCGGCTTATATTCTCCAGTACCTGGAGGAGGGCAGGGCAGCCTGCTCCAGTATTCTTGCCTGGAGAATCCCTGTGGATTCTTCGGAGGAGCTTGGCGTGCTACAGTCCACGGGGTCACAAAGAATCGGACACAGCTGAGCGACCAAGTGCAAAGCACAGCATGTTCTCCAGTAACTCCTTAAGAAGGGTGCAGGAGAGGAAAGTTTCCCTGCATGTCAGAAAGATGTGTTTTCTGTCACTATACGTGACTGGTGGTTTGGTTGAGAATAGAACTCTAGGTTGGAAATAATTTTTCTTTGTAAATTATTGTTTGATCTCTAATTTTCTGTTGAGATATCTGTGCCTTATCCTTTTTATGTCACCTAATTTTTCCTCTCTGGTGACTTTAAAAGCTTTTTCTCTCTCTGATTCTAAAATCTTGATGAACCCTGGAGTTGAGATTTTTCTGTTCATTTTGCTGAACCAATCCAGTGTGAAACTCAATTCTGGGGAGTTTTGGGAGAAATTTGGGAAATTTCTTTGACAATTTCCTCATTTTGGTTTTCTATGCTCTGTCCTGGAACTGCTCTTAGTTGAATGTTAGAAATCCTGGATTTGTTTATTTATTATTTAATTCTTTATGTTTTAAACCTCCCCTTCTATCCTTTTTCATCTCTGTTTTTTTTGTTGTTGTTGTTGCTCTATTTCCTGGTAGATAGTCTTTGTTTTCTAGCCCTTCTGGTGTGTGTTTTTTTATTTCTGTTTTCATAGTTTCACTTTCCACAAACTTATTTTTGTCTTAACTGCCTTTTTAAAAATCCTGTCTTACTCTGTTTTTCCTGGATGCAGTAGTTTATCTCAGTGGAAATCATTTTAGGATCTCTGTTTCTGAAGATTTGCTCCGTAGTGTTCTTTGTCTGTTTCTTTGAGTCCTTACTGTCCTTACACTTTCCTGTCTTGCCCGTTGGAGGTTTTCTTGAGTCATCTGTTAACAGTTTGGTGCCATGGACAGAAAACTGAGAACTGATGGAGAGCTCTGTGTGCTCACACAGGCTTGTCCACTGTGAGGCCTTGTTGATGGGGAGGGGATCATCCCCTCAGATGTTGTCATCTGTATTCACCCCTCCCTGCAGTAACTCATCCATAGAGGAAGTCAAGGCATGTGGAGGCTGAATGTGTGTTTGTATGCGTGTTTTCCATTTAATCCTCTCTTTTCCAATGACTCCTCTCTACTGCCAACCCCTCCAGATGGTAATCCTCTTGACTTCTGACAGGACTGGGGTGGGGATTAGCAAAGGGGGCTCTGAAGACTCCTTGCAGATACTTCACCCAGCCCCCTGCCACCCTCTGATTCTGAGTCTTTGGGGTTCTGAGCTTTAATTAGTTTGCTTCTTATCCTCTCACCTAGAACAAATTAAAACTTTAATTATCACTTGTCTGTCTGCTTTACTCCTTTCCAGAAATTTTTTGACCTCTCTTATCTGCTATCATCTCATCTTAGGTTTTCTTTGTCCTTGTGGGTTTATAGTTTAAAACAATTCCTTTGCTCTTATTTTAGTGGGGTTCTATGAAGGGAGTAGAGATAAGCAAGATTATTTAATCTGATGTGTTTACTGCAAATCTCTAGGAAGACATCTTTAATAAAGCAGTTTTCTTTCTTACAATCTGTTGTGAACTTAAGAGGTTTTCACAGTGTGCTGCCTGGTAATACAGTAGACTTCAGTGGCTCAGAGAGTCTGCAGACTGAGAGGAGACCTATGAATAAATGAATTGAACAGCACAACTGGGGTGTCCTCTGGTTGGCATGGCGCCTGGCCTGGGGAGACTGTGTGAGGCGGGGGTAGCCTTTGTTTAGATGAGCCAGGAAAAGCCTCCTGGAATTCAGGAAGTGCTGCTGGGGGGGAAAATGATCTCCCCAGCTGTGTTTAGGATGGAGTGAAGGGGAGGTCGGAAGTAGGAAGGCCAGTAAGTCTCTCCTACCAGCCAGCGTAGTGACCATACCCTGTCTGGATACAAGCTCCGAATGAAGAGGAACCAAGAGGAAGAGTCTACAAAAGGGGGGAAAAAAAGTTGGAGATCAATTGCATGTGAGAGCAGACATTTTAATGACACTTAGGTCAAAGATGATCTTAGTGTTTTCAGTTTTAAGGATATATTGAACGTGGATACATTCAGTAATAAAATTATTAATACCAATCTGCAAGTAGGTAACATTCTTTGGTTGCCCTGTGCTTTTAAGATGGGGGAAAAAAGGGCAACTTAAGTATAATTTTGTAAAGCTTATATTTAGAAATAAACTCTTGACTGTAGTTCTGGGCCCATCCACAGTCTGGGGGCTGTGAGCAGCACCCTCATCCCCACACGCACCCTGGGACCCTCCAGAGAAGCCCATCAGTGCAGCAGTTAAAGAGAAGTGGCGGTGCTTTCGGCTCCATCACCGCACCACTCTGTTTTCAAAATGGAGAGTAAGAATTATGACCAACTTCTGACAGCCTTCAGTTCTCAAAGAAAGGTGAGACGATTGAAAATCTTACTATTGCCGATGTTTCACATTTAATTGTTAACAATAAAGGATGAAACTAAGAGCACTTTCTGATTAATACATACTTATCCAGAAAATGACATTGACTGTAGTGGCGAGATCCCTGAGCCCTTGGGCATCCCGCTGTGATCTTGCTGCTCGGGAGTTCCGTCTGAGGGAACAACTTCATGGTATCTGTATGTGTGGCCCAGTGCCAAGACCAGTGTGGAACTGAGAGCAACAGCAGCAAACCGTTGGGGGAATTATAACAAAAGTAAAGTTGGTGGCCTTACGTGTCAGGAATAAAAAATAAAAAGAGTCCCGTTTATTTGGCCAGTGCCTGATGTTCACGTTGCCATTTATTTAACTGTACATAGTCTTTCAAGTGATTGTGCTTTTTCACAATAAAGTCTCTGCCCACTTTTATCAGCTTTCACAAATGTAATATTTTTATGTCTCCATCACTATTAAAACACTGATTGGTAATAAGGATACTTGCGGGAAGTCTTCCATATCGACCAGCATCCGGGCTGGAGGTGGTTGTTATTCTTCTCTGAACGTTTTGGTGCCCTAGTGTTGGCCTCATCTTCAGGCCCCCTTGAGTTAAAAATACCTGGTGTGTGGTCCTGCCAGCTGGCCAGAGGCCAGGCTTTTTATAGCTTCGTCTGGCCTGGGAATGGAGCTTAGCTCCAAGGGGAGATGTTGAAGTGGCCCTGTGGGTAGGGTCTTCTGTGGCTTGGGGGGCCCTGCTGCCATCTTGTCTTAGATTTGTCATCCTAAATAAAAAAATACAAGAGTAATCCCCTCCCCCATATCTTCTGGTAAGATGTTTGTTAAACTAACCAAGGAGACAACTTGAAGTAAATTTTCCCATTATTTTTCAAGCCTGTTATACCATCTGCTAGAGAGAAACTTTGCTGTCTAAGTACATATACTTTTACTAATTAATTGAGCACCAGGTTCCTAGTGAAACATGTTTATTAAATGTCAACAACTTGGGGACATTTAGTCTTCATTTTTGGTCTTCTGTGTCCAGTGGCATTTTCCCTAAATTAAGTCCAGAATTTCCTTTCGACTATGCATGTTGCCTTTTATTCTGATTTGTTGCTTGGTTTCTTCTGAAGTTTTCATTTGTTTCTGTAATTCTTCCCCTTCCTCCCAGCAATACCTGGAAAGTCATTTTTATCTTCTTTTCTCCCTGCCATCTTTCCTGGGTCTATTTCACACACCAAAACCATGGGATTAAAATTAAAAAATGCCAGTCACGCTTTATTTAGTTTTGTTATTAAATTTGGTGGAGTGAGGTCTGATGATACAGAATTTTCATTAGAAATAATTTTCAAGCCATATACTTCAGTTAGTCATGACCTGTGACCCAGTGCTAAGATTTAAGTAACATTCTACTATTTAATATTTTAATTCATAGAAGCTTCTGCATTTATATAGTTTAGAAGAGCCAAATTTAAACACCTCTTTGTGTAAACTCTTTGGGTCTTTGTATGTTCTTCTGTCCTGAAGAGCAGACAATCCATTAATTTTCTCCCTCCTCTCTTACCACTTGATGGAAAGGGAAAAAGAAGAAGAAAGACCAATATTTGTCTGGGTTTTAGGGAGGGGAGAAGTTTTTTGTCTTGTTTTGTCTTTTTAAAGCTCTTAAGGAGCGTGATTGGTAAGCCGATTGTAACAGTTTGTGTGGACCCGGAGGAAGGGAAACCGTGTCATTGGCCCTGACACTGACGATTGAAGGACAATTGTTCACTTTCTCCTACGGATTAAAAATGCATGAGAATACCTTTCTGACACTGAGTTTGCTGAAACATCACTGCTGTCTTTTTTTGTAATTCTCCTGTGGATGTTTTTGCACGAAGTGATGTCTGTCAGAGCTTGAAGTATCCTTGCAGAGCTGTCTTTGAACAGGTAGCTCTGGACAAGTTTTAGCACCTACATAGTTACTCGACACAGGGCTGCCTGTCACTGGGAGAGAATGTCTTGCTTACATGTCTCTGAGTTGACGGGCAAAGAACTGTGCCAGTTTATATACTACGTGTATATAATTGCCACCTTCTCATTTGAACCTTCACTTCTTTTTCTGAAAACAGAAAAGATGGGACACACTGGTGGAAAATCTTCAGAGTGTAGGAGTGATTATGATTAGATTGGAGAGCCCCCTTTTTTTCTGGTCAATATGAATTTAGGTGTTTTGATTATGACAGTTCTGGTGATTTTGAACTCCAGTGTTCTCATTCAGAACTGATTCTTCACAAGAAGCTGAATACATATTTTTCTTTTGGAAGAATTGTTTCTAAAGTACAGTGCCTTTTGTAAATTAATATTGTGAATTCTTAATTTTGTAGGATGGGAAATCCATAAAAGCAATCTTATTTTTCATGTCCTTTATATTCATAATTTCAGGAGGGTTAGTAGGTTTAATGAATTAAGACCATTTCCAAGTCTTGTTGCTGCACATGGTATTAGTTTTCAGTAAACGAGGTACACATAACTCCAAGTGGATATGCTTAATTTCCAGGGAAATGACGAACTTCAAGTTTGGGGTGAATGGGACACTAGTCCTATTTTCCTTTAATTTTCCTGATTATAAAGTACTACTTTTGTAAAATATTAAAACATTTTTTGAAATGCCTACTGCAGAAAATAAAAGACTAAAAATCCTCTGAAATTTCACTTCTTGGAGATAAGTCTGATATATGTAAAAGTTTTAAAATAGTAGAATATACATATTCTTCTACACCACTTGCTTGCCTTGCTTAATAGATCTTAGACATTTTCTACCTGTTTCCATTATCCATATGTAGATAATATTGCTCAGTATTCCTTAGAATAGGTATATGTTCATGTATTTAACCAAATTTATGAATGAGGAATTTGAGTTGATTTCAGTATTCAACTATGACGAATGATTTTGCAAAGAATGCTCTTACAGTTGTGTCCTTATGAGATTACTTTTTAAAGATAAATTCCTAGACAGTAAAATTGGAGGGTCAGAGAATTGAGGCTACTCTTCCTGTAATCGGAGGAAAACTATCAAAACCCAGGAATTCAACTTTGGCCTGTCATCTGCTTTTTAAAGAAGTATTCTTTGACTACATCATTAAGATTATGGGACTCTAGGTAAACTGCATTTTGAAGGGGGAAATCTCCCAGGATTAAGTTCTGTTTGGAAATGGGAATTTTTGTCACTTAACTTTCTCAGATTATCTTTGATCTGCAGTTGAACAGCCTTTCTTAATAGGAACTGAGTTCTAGAATATTTAAATTTTATAATAGATGATTAGTAAAATGATGGGCTTCCCTGATAGCTCAGTTAGTAAAGAATCCGCCTGCAATGTAAAAGACCCTGGTTCAGTTCCTGGGTTGGGAAGAAATAAAATGATAAATACCGTCTATTTGGTGTGAGCATTATTTCTTCCTGTTTTATGATCCACTCCGAATTCTGTAATACTAGGAAAACTTTTTTGAACTTATTCACTGCCTTTGAGTTCTTTTTGATTTTGTAGTCAAGTAATAGTGGAAATCTGTAAAGTGGATAATGTTTATTGGTCAGAAATTTATTGAACACTCTTCTCTGCGCAGTGCTCAACAAAGTGGGAGAAAGTTTCTGTCCTCATCCAGGTGGGGATTTGATTGGAGTTGCAAGATGTAAATGCCTTCAAGGATGGAAAATAACGTGAGGTAGAATGGGATAGATGGAAACACTATAGTATGCCGTTAGACTAAACGTATAGTCATTTTTAGTAATCACCATGTGGCTCCTCATTGTAATTATCAGAATTCCAGAGATAAATATTTAATGTACCAGAAGTTTAAGTGATTTTTTTTCTCTCTGAAAATTGAAGTTAGACCTAGTATTTCAGAATTCGTTCTGTGTGGAAAGAATTGTGTAAATTATCCCTTTAGGCACATGACAGATAAGTAGTTTTGCTTCAGTTGTTGCAACTGTTCTTTTTTTTTTGGCCCAAATGATGTGGGACTCTATAGACATGTTTGAAAGGTACTGACTGACCGGGTTGAAGATGTTAAACTTGCTTATTATCCTTTCTTTGAAGCCATATTGAATTAAAAATCAAAAAGGACAATGGCTTTTTTTTTTCTGACAAGAGAGATGTTAGGTGTTTTCTGTAAAATGTCCAGATAATGTAAAAAATATAAAGATGTAAAAATTGCACTGTAGTCCTTCCACTCAGATATTCCTAACAAGGTGCTGTATGAATCTCTAGAACCTTGCATATGTAATAAATATTTATTAACAGTATTGAGCACTATTTTATACACATTCTGTGCGGTCATATAGTTTATTACTGTGTTAGAATGGACAGGTTCTGGTATTTGAATTCTCGGAGAAGGCAATGGCACCCCACTCTAGTACTCTTGCTTGGAAAATCCCATGGTCGGAGGAACCTGGTAGGCTGCAGTCCATGGGGTCGCTAAGAGTTGGACACAACTGAGCGACTTCACTTTCATTTTTCACTTTCATGCATTGGAGAAGGAAATGGCAACCCACTCCAGTGTTCTTGCCTGGAGAATCCCAGGGACAGGGGAGCCTGGTGGGCTGCTGTCTATGGGTTCGCACAGAGTTGGACACGACTGAAGTGCTTTAGCATAGCATAGCATAGCATTACACATGGAAAGAATCGGTTACCTTGGGCTCTGTTTTTGCCAGAGTCTCCCACCTCCCACCCCCCCAGCAGTAGGGACTGTTCCCAAGTCTTTAGACCCCAGAAAGGGGGCACAGAACTTTTGAGTCTGAGGAGGAAACATCCCATACACCATGTAATTATTAAGGGTTCAGCTTATTGCTTCTTATTTTGCAGCTTCTGTTTTCTGATTTGATTTTAGTGCTCCCACATTTTAATATTATATGTAAGAAATAACAGTAAAGAGTCTATATTTTAAGGAGGAATATATTTTGGAAGGGATTTTTCTTCTTCCAACAGTAAATTAGACTCCTTCTGAGGCTCTGGATCTAGGTTATTGCAGGGTTTGCCTTCTCTAAGCTGGAACTGTCCAACTGTTAAGCTATTTCAGACCTGGCCTATCTTTCACTTTCAAGCTCCAGAGATAATTTATAGCTGCAGGGTGTCAGGAGTGGGTTTGAATTGGGCCTGCACAATGTAACATGGAATTTTGCAAAGATTGCTAAAATTACTACTTCAGCACTCAGATGACTAAGTACAGTAAACTTCTTACACAGTTAATTTATTTGAATATTTACTGATGGAGTGCTTCATATAGAATACTAAAATAATGAAAAACCACCAGCACGCATTCAGAGCTGATTTGGCTTAAAAAAAAAGTCTGGTTTGGAATATAGCTATTTAAATGCTCTTTAGAAAAATTGGCAATAAAGGGATTCCTCTGGTCTGGGATTAGCCTCTTATTGTTTAAGGGTATTAGAGATGTATTGTTATCTCTTAGTGTTAAGTTTGTCTAGAAAAGGGACATTTTCAGTTGTACATGTTATTTATTTATGTGTTTTTATTTATATATACTTGTTATTTATGTATTTCCTAATTGGAGAAAGTTATATTTCTGTTCTTTATCTCTGGAATAAGCATATAGCATCTTTGAATCAGAATATTTTGTTTGTTCAGTTTGTAGTAGCTTTCATAAATTTGTGTCTGTGTTTAACGCCTCTTTTAACGTAAAAAAATTGAGAGTGAGTTATTGGACTTCATTAATATAATGTTTTCATAAGAATTAGTCTCCTTAGACTATGACTGTTTTCCATCCAGAAGGATGTAATTTTTCCCTCTCAGAACCAAAAATTTTACCATTAGCAGATGTTTTCCCAAAACTGACCACAAGAAAACTTGTCAAGACTAACTCAGAGGATTATACAGAAGATTAAACTATGATTTAATTACAACAATTGACTCTCTGGCTCTATTAATAGCTAATGACTTATATTTTCCTGTGCCTGTGAGCTATGCTTTATTGTGTTATAGAGCTCTCAGATATAGTCATAGTGTTCCCAGAGACAAGATTCTTTCTTTTCACTTATGGTTTAGTTTTATACTTGATGTCTTTCCTTCCCATTTAATTGGGGGAGCAGAGGAAGTTTACGAAACAAATTTAGGTTTGAAAACCCAAACCTGCTTAGGCCTTCGTGAGCTTGTTGTAAAATGCAGGGGATCCTGTTACAATGCTGATAGGAGGGAGAGTGCCCAGAAAGTTTTAGTGTTACCTTGAGGAATGTACCATACACATCATTTGCACAGTAGGTAATCTATTTGACGGGTGGAATTACCAGGACCATGGTATAGAGTGGTAGTTTATAATCTTAGAGAGTTTAAGGACTGGATTAAGAATTAGAACTTCAGGATTCCAGGCTTAGCTCTATGCGTTAAGTCCTAATTAGCCCACTGGAATTATAGTCCTTAAATCAGGCTGTATTGTTCCGTGTTGTGAGACTATAGATAAAAGTCTGTGTGAAAGTGACTTGAAATACTTAGATATATTCTCTGAGACAGTTTTGTCATTTTAGAATTCAGAGTGTCTGAGAATGAGCTTTATTTCTGCCCTGGGCATGATAATGGACCCTAATGGTAGATCATTAAGATGGTCAGTTTGGGGCCCAAGCTTCCTTTCCAGGGAGGCTTTGCCTCCAGATCACCCTGTGGGTTGAGGCCGAGGTCGGGTATGGCTGGAGCCTGTTAGAAGTCTGCTTCTTTGTCTTTCCGTTTGGGCATTCTGTGGTGGAAAATGCCCAAGTTTCTTAACTCCTGTTTCTTCTGAGTTGCCAACACAGTTGTTCTTGTTTTATATCATGTCACTTTTGTGACACACATACTCACTGCTGTTTGCTTTTGAACTCTCAAGCTCACCCTTAACTTCCGGGAGATGTTTTCTGCATCTGTAAGTTAGGTGTGATAGTATTAATCTGCCTCCATAGTGTGATTTTATTAGGGTTAAATGAGATGATACTTGTAAAGAATTTACTGGTAGAACTCACTGGAAAACATGTGTTTGTGTGTATGTGAAAAACGTTATGTTTTCAAAATCATGGTTCTTGAGTGACCTTTGAATTGTGACATTAACAAGTTTCTTTTATGAACCAAAGCTACCTTATGAGTAGTACCCTATCCTCCCTGTTTTCTTTCTTTTCCTTTTCTGTTTATTTGGCTAAGGATCAAACATAGTTGCCAAAGGGAGCTGAAATGAACTTGAAACAGCTGTTTTCTTTGGGTTTGAGTGATTATTGATTTTTATTTGGAGATTTTTCCATGGAATTCAGAAAATTAAGGATCCTCCCACCCATACCCAAGGCAGTTTAAGGATCTTTGAGTGGATGGAAGGCAGGGGTTAGGTGATGATGGAGTATCAGAGCGTGCTGAAGATTTGAGTGTCTGGGTCATTTGTCCAGGCTTATTTAAACAGCCTCTTCAGACCCAGTGCATCTCAAAAGTGATCAAACTGTCTCAGGATTCGGAGCATCTAGACTGTTCTATTCCCTATACTGCTTTAGATCTTTCTGATCAAATGACTGAGGATGCACGCCCCCTCCTCCCCTGGATCTGGTAAATGGCTAATAGTTTCAGACTCTGGAAATGAGCTAATGCATTGCAGTCTGGTTATCGTGTTTGAGTGTGTTGGGCATGGATGAAATATTGAAAGATTTGGGAAGGTTTTATTATGTTGAGTTCATTTCTTTTGTGAAAATGTTACAGCATATTAACTGCTATAATTACCATAAATAATTAAAGCAAAAACATGAGCATCAGACTAAATGAACAAAATGTGTTGGCTGGTAACATGGGCTTCTGTTTGTTTCATTACTTTGCCCTGTTAACTTCCAGTTAACCGCTAGGCAGTTTTTGTCCACTTGGGCCACTTTAATAAGGCTTTTGTGATAAACGGCTAGCTCAGGGCAGGAGTAAGTGGGGTGGATGCTTCTCATATGGGATGGAAGTGTGTGTTAAAGTTAAAATCCACTCTGTACTAACACTACTGGTGTCAGTTTAACACGAAGGGATGGCTGAATACAGGTCAGAAAGACTTGGAATACTGTCCAATTTTGGAAGAACAAGTTTGTAACAGTATCTAAGCTATTATTAAGAATTAGCAATGATTTTCAAAGGGTATGCATGATAATTTAAAAGCAAGTTAGTGAGCAAATTGCTCTTTGATTTTCCAAAGCTGGGGATTTAACCAGAATTGACACTGAGAGTGAACTTGAGCTATAAAAGCATTACTGTATACAAGTGGGTACAAGTTTACGTTCTGTAAAATATAGAGTATTTCTTTTGTGGAAGGTGTATGTTAAACTAGAGCATTTTGATTGCAACACACGAAGTATAGCAGACCTGTATGTTCACTCTGTGTGTTTCATATGCTCTGGTTTAACTGGTGTTTATTTCATAAATAAATAACCATTTGATCAAACTACAAGTTTACTTTTATGTTTAGCTTCTCTGTTTTGACAGAATATCACATATTTTAAAGCAGTGTTTCTGATAAAACTTGTAAAATAATCTTTTATAATTATATTAAGATGAAATATTAATAATCAAGCCAAACAATAAGTTAGCCGTATGAAAACTGATTAAAGCAATGAAGCTTTAAGTTTACCAAAACAGTTCATTATTTTGAATGGAGTCCTAAATCTGGGTGTGTGTGTGTGTGTGTGTTGTGTTTGTATATTTATTGTTTAAAATACCACGGTTAGAGATGGGAATATAGAATCCTCTGATTTGTATTAGAGAAACTGAAATTAGCTCTAGAATATAGGAACTAGCTGATTGCTCTCTTATTCTTGGGATCTTTAGAGATGCTGCAGTACTCTTGTGAAAAAGAATTGTTGAAAATACCACTATGACAGTATAGACTATAGTGATTTTTCTGTTAACAAATTCATAAGGAAAGATTTTGATTATATAATCTACTGTTTTCATATACTGAAATTATAACTGTGTTCATGTAAACTGGAGGCCAATAGATTAACAATGGGTTGTGGAGTCATTCTGCACCTCAGTTTCTTTGTAGGGCTGTTATGAGGTTTAAACATGTTCCAGTTTAAACATATCGAGTTTTTAGAACAGTGTTCAGCATAGGATAAACATTCAGTATGCATTAATCTAATGTTAACTGAAATGAACTTATTGCAGATACCATATGGAAAGATGTGTGTATGCTTAAATAAGTACATTCAATATAGTTGACCCTTGAATAGCATGGATATGAAATCCCAGGTCCATTTATATGCAGATTTTTTTTTACTAAACATGCATTAGAGTGCTACATGCTTCATAGTTGCTTGCATCCTTGGATGCAGAACTGTAGGGTCAGAGGCTGACTGTAAAGTTACACATGGATTTTTAGTGCCCCAACCTTGTGTTGTTTAAAGGTCACCTGAATGCACAGAACCATATGTACATGTGTATATGATGATCATGTAACTAACTTTTTAGAACACATTGAATAATGTTAATATAAACACTTAAAATCCCCCAGTGTGTGCCATATGCTGTATTTAGCACTTAACGTAACTCCTTCAACTTCATAGCAATCCTGTGAGGTATATATTGTCTCGTTTTATAGATGATGAAACTGAGGCCTGGAGAGATTAATAAGTAACTTTTCATAGTACCCATAGGAAAGAAGCTGGAATTCATTCCAGTCAGTGCTGCTCTAGACTCTTGCCCACTAAGCCATGCAGCTTCCTCAGCATCACACACCAGCTTTTGTTTGTAGACTAGATAATCATATGTGGCTCAGAAGGCAATGGCACCCCACTCCAGTACCCTTGCCTGGCAAATCCCATGGACGGAGGAGCCTGGTGGGCTGCAGTCCATGGGGTCGCTGAGAGTCCGACATGACTGAGCGACTTCACTTTCACTTTTCACTTTCATGCATTGGAGAAGGAAATGGCAACCCACTCCAGTGTTCTTGCCTGGAGAATCCCAGGGACGGGGGAGCCTGATGGGCTGCCGTCTATGGGGTCGCACAGAGTCGGACACGACTGAAGGGACTTAGCAGCAGCAGCAGCAGCAGCCTCTAATAGCCATACATGTATGTGTGTTATATGAACACACATATATCATACCCCATGTGTGTGCACACACAAACACACGTGTACACATATATACACACATGTATACACACACTCAAACATGTATGGGTATAAGAGACTCTGGTATGCACACGCATGTGTGTATTTGTACATTCATGTACATGCATGTACAGACAACACATGTACATATATGTATGCACACACATCATAGCCTATTTGTTATATATGTGTGTTTCTCTTTGTACGTGTATTGTCACACGTGTGAAAATAAATGTCAGCTTTAAAATGCTTTGGTCTAGTAAACCACATTGTTTAAAAATACATTGCTTTGCTTAAATGTAAAACATATCAATCATTTTGTTGAAACTGTGGTATCAAATGTAAAGGGAAGACACTGCAGGGAAAAAACGAGAAAAATGATTGATGTGATATCTAAACTGAGCATTTGAGAAATTGACGCTGAGGCGCTCATGATACAAGTTTAGGGTGGGGCCTCTGACTTCACTAGTTTATTCTAAGGTTGTAATGGCTCAGAAAGGCCTGTGTTAAATTTATGGGTGTCCTGCAGTGACAGCTGTGATTGAGGAAAACTTCTCTTTCCCGCCAAGGAAAAGAATCACAACAACTAAACATCAACTTAGTAAGATTTGTACAGTTTGTTAAGTGCTTTTAAACCAGGAATCTCACTTGAACTTCATTGTGGCTCTGTTAAATAGTATCTGGAGTATTACCATTCTCAGATGAGGAAATTGAAGTTTAGGATAAGTAACGTTCCCAGGATTATACAATTTTGAAGTGTCAAAAGGTGAACCTAGGTTTTCTGATAACAAAAGTGTGTTCTTTTCCTGCTACTTACATTGAGGAGACTGTCCGAACCCTATCCTCCCCACATAGAGGCAGTTTGTGGCCCCTTTGAAGCTGAAATGCCAGGCATAAGCCACTTGAAATTAAAGGACAGGTGGCCCAGTGGATGGAAGGAGAGGCCCTGGTGCGGCTGTGGCCTGGGTCCAGACTTCTGGCGTGGGGGTTCCGCCAAGCTCTCCTGCGCGCCAGCTCTGTGACTTGTTTGCATCCCTGGGCTCAGTGTGAGGGACGGCTTTTTTTCCCTGAAATTTCTAGTTGAAATGGAAATTGGAGGTGGACGTGGAAGTGAGAGAGGGGCTGAGGAGCCATGACCAAGGCGCTGGTCACCTGTTCCAAAAGTGCTTTCATTTTCATTTTTTACTTGGGTTTGAAGAGAAAACGAGGCAAATAGCTTTCTGTTCCTTTCTGTTCTTTATCAATACAGTAGTCAGTTTTCCATTTGAAATATAAATGAATCAGCAATGTCTAATTTATTCCTTCTCTGTTATCCTTTTAAACCTTTGGCCTTCAACCTGATGAGAGGATGTGCTGGAGAGCAGCACCTGTGTTGATGCCATTGGCATTGCCACCCACTGGCCACAAAGGGATCAGAGGTAGTATTCTTTGGTGACTTCAATAATATTTAGATTTTAGTTTTTCGGTTGTTTTTTCTTAAACATTCCAGTGTTTAACTGGCATTTTGTAGTGCAAATATGAAAAAGAAACTGTTGGAACTTTTATTTTTTATAATTTCTACACCAGTGTTTTATATGGAACCATGTGTATGGCGGCTTTTCCATTTGTGTTAACCGGGACTAAAGTTTTTCTAGATTAAAAAACTGTAGGTTGCAAAACATGTGGTTTTTTTGCATGTGCAGTTATTTCTTTATCACAGAGTCGTCCTTCCAAGCCTGGTCTAAATGTGCTTGAAAAGTACCATCTGCTCCCTGCAGTTTGGAGAGGGCACAGAAAGACTAAGGTGGAAAGCTGTCACTTCTAATATTTTCATTCAAACTTTCTCACCCTTCCTCTAGTTATATAATCGCATGCAGCAGGAGTTGTTAGCCATGTGGTCTTATTCTAGTTTTTAAAGGGTGGGGGGCACCGGGAAAGACTGTTTTTTAACATGGTACTGACGCAAATTTGAGAATCTGGTAAACCATAAAAAGATTCAGAATTTAACCTCTCTGCTCAGTAAGTTAGTGACTAAGTCCATTGTATAAGTGAGATGAATATGAGTAAAAACATTTCTATTTATGAATACATTTTCTTAGGCAGATTTCACTTTCTTAACAATTTTTAATGTTGTATTCTCAAATTTCATTTTATAAAGTTAGTATAGAATAAATTTAATGATTTAATAGTTCTTTATAATCTTGTTTAATGTTCAAAATTTATTATAGATAATATTGGAAGGATTTTAGATTGCTTGCATAATTTATTTTTTAATGTACCTTTTTTTAATCTTAAAAATTGATTGATTTTGGTTTTGATTGGAATGAACAGCCACAATAGCATTTGGAAGTGAAATAAGACGGAAGCCTGTTAGCGTAAACTGCCAATAATTTCTAATAGTCAGGAACAAGAAGACCATTAAAAAAAAAAGTGGGATTTATGCCAATAAAAAGATAGTAAGAGAAAATGATAGGATTACTGAAGTCCAGAGCTGTAAATTTTGTTCTTCCTGTAAGTTAATTATCTAACCTCTATACCAAGATGAAGAAGATAGTTTTATCCTTTCATTTTCTTGGGAATTATTGTATGGGAAAAAAAGAATTTCAGTCTTCAGTTGGCTAAATGATAGTCTTAACTTCCATTTAATGGAGCCTTCAGTAACTCCCATAAAAGATATTTAGTTAAGATGTCAATAATTGATTTTTGAGGGACAGCATTCTATATTTCTCATAATGAGAACAGAGAACTTAAAACAGAAATCCTCTTTTCCCTGCTATTTTGTTTCTAGACTATGATAACTTGAGTGTCTTTAGGGAAAAAGCCTTTGGTTTATTTAAGCACCCCTTTTGTGCCACGGTATTTGCCTTTTGTGCAACCAGCATTGGGTAATTTCTCTAATATAAGAAAAACTTGGTTTTATAAAAGAGATACATTCTAGGCCCTTAGAGAACAATTGAAGAGCCTTAGAGCAGGTCTGTCAACAACTTCATGTAGTGTGATAATTAGTATAATAGAGGTTTATAAAAAGAGCTGTGGGGATCACAGATGAGGGAGATATTGATTCTATGAAAGCTAGAGTATGAAGGCTTTACAGGAAAGGAAGGTAGTATTTGAACTAGACTTAGTGAGAACAGCAGGTGTGTGTGTGTGTGTTTCATATTTTTGACAGTGGAAATATTTTAAATCCTAAACTTGACTGGTATGTTGATGAAGAGTAATCTGATTCTTACAGGGCTAAAGTTGCTGGAGAATGTGTCAGGAAGTCTGGATTGGGAAAGTAGATTACAGAAAGGCTATGAATGTGAGTGGTCTTATATACTGCTCCAAGGCATTTGAGCGTTACCATATCTAAATAGGAGAGTTTTCTTTTTTTGGACGAAGTTTTACCTGGGGAGTAAGTGTGAAGTCTGTGTCTAGAAAGATGATTGCTGGTGGTGTGGAGGGTAGACTGGACTGGGAACCTGGAAGAAGGGTCAATAACAAGGAAGTTACCCTACTTAGGCCTTGAGGGGTAGTGGCTGCCTGAGGTGTATTTAATAGTTGAACTCATGGATCTTAGTAACTGAGTATCAGGTGAGGCAAGGGAAAGGTTTTAAGATAGTTCTGAAGTGTGTAACTTGGGCACCTGTGTAGATGTCAGTATAGAAATAAAGGAATCTAGGAGAAGGAGCGATCTGAGGGGAGGTATCGACTTTAGTTTTATACAAGGAGTCTGCAGGAAACTGGAGTTTTCTGTGGGCAGTTGGAAATACGGGTCTGGGGATTGTGAATGTTGAGGAAATCTGAGGTTCTATTTTTAAGTCAGTGTGTGGCTCAGTGCTTCTGAGCCCTGGCATCTTTTTAGAATCAAGTGGGGAATTTTAACAAGGGTCCACAGTGAATCCTTCCCCAGGCAGTTTGTTTTAATTGATCTAGAGTGGGTCCTAGACCCTGTGTAATTGATTTAGAGTGGGTCCCACCCACCTAGAGTGGGTCCTAGAATCTTGAGAATCTGTATTGTAGGTCCACTGTAGAAGCCATAGGAAAGGAGCTGCATTGCTGAAGGAAAAAAAGGAAAGGGGACTGGGGACAAACCAGGGGAACCGTAGCACTTAAGGGGTGAGTGGCTAAGAGGAGACAAAGTATAGCAAAGAAGACAGGGCGGCGAGAGGAGTATTAGGGTCGTGAAAGAGATGAGTGTCCCTTACAAAGGAGAACCGAGTGGCCAGCAATGCCCCATGCTGAGACGGAGTGGCTAGAGATTTTCTTCCCTGTGATTTTTAGGAAAACTAAATTGCAGTGGTTTGAGGAGTGAATGAAGAAGGGGGCAGTGAATGTAGACTGTTCTTTGAGTTGGCATGTGATTGCTGGCCTCCTGTGTGTCCACCTGGGTGCTGGACCCTGGCAGTGGGAAGTGGTGACTAAATTACTTTCCAACCTCGATGAGCCTGTAGTCTTGGAAGGTGGTGATTCTGATCAGATGATGAGGCAAGTTTTGTAAGATGAATAAGAGGCATTATAAAAAAAATGTAGGACTTGTGTCTCTGACAGAAAGAATAGCATACAGGTCGGGTGGGGAGTGCTGTGTGGTGCCAGCCAGTCTCGCTTGTTACCAGGACCTCTGCTTAGCTGCTTGCCGGCCCTTGCTTTGGATGATACTGGAGGGGGTGCTAGTCATGGAGAACTCGTAATGTCAAGTTGGGGAGCTTTACTTGATCCTGTAAAGCAGTGTGGAGCCTTTCTAGTTTTAAGGAGTAGGGGGCGGGTGGCTCTTTGAAATTAGCATTTTAGGCAGGTCATTTTCTGTCTGCTGCTTGGTGGGGAAGAAAGATTTAAAGGGAAGAAACCTGGAGATAGGGAATGATCTGTTCTGAGTTTAGCCCCAGTTCGTGAGTATAGTGATGGTGAGGATAAAAAGGAAGAGGGTGGGACTGAGTATTTTTGTCTCCCCATAATTCATATCTTGAAATCACTGTGATGATTTTAAGAGGTGGCAGCTTTGGGAGGTAATTAGGTCACGAGGATAGAGCCCTCATGAATTGGGGTTAGTGCCCTTATAAAAAAGATCCCAGAATGAGGACACAGTGAGAAGACAACCATCTATGAATCAGGAAGTGGGCTCTCACCAGATATCAAATCTGCTGATGCCTTGTATTTCCCCATCTCCAGAACTAAGAAATAACTTTCTGTTGTTTATAAGCTCCCTGGTTTATGGTATTGCTGTTATGGCTTGAAGAGACTAAGACAAAATCTATATGGAAGGTAAGCTAGAGATTGATTATGTTGTGGTATGAAGGTACAGGATGGGAGAGGAGGGTGTTAGATAATTCCAGGTTCCCTGGTTTGAGTGGAAGAGAAGATTTGGGGACCATTAACTCAGAGCCTGAATTCAGAAGGAGAGACAGGTTTTGAGGCGGAGGAGGAGTTTGATTTTGGATATGATGAGTTTGGGGTGATTGTGTTAGTTGTGTATAGTGATGGTAGTAGAGTGTTTTGTATCTCTTTTTTCCTTTTAGAATCTTAAACATATTCACTCTGTTTTCATAAAGTTTCCTGTGAAATACAGAATGTGAAATACAGTATGTTTATTTTACAGATGGGAAAGTTGAAGCAATTAAAATATTAAGTGACTTACCAAAAATATAAAACAGGAAGTGGAACCTGGGTTTGTGAATATCCCCGTTCTGTGATTGAATTACATATTGTAATTACCAAAAATGCATTTTAAATTGTTGAATGAATAAGTGACTCATTTTGATCTCACGATTCTGCATTTTCCAAGCATGTTGGTTGGGCACTGAACTTCGACAATCCCTGAACTCTTCCACTGCACAACTGGATACATGGAGCTTGAAGAGGGGAGAAGAGATTCTGCGACCTCTTACTTCCTTTCTGCTCGAACATTCTGTGTTTCTAGACTTTCAGTGCCATCATCTTGAATTTTTCTTTGAAGTAACTAAAAAAATAATGTTCAACTCTAACAGATGATTTATTTTCTATCCTTTTTTTTCTTCAAGTAGAGAATGGAAAAATTATGTCTGTAGAACACAGTCGGCTAGAAATTGCCTATGAGAACTAGTTCTATATTTTCTTAAAATTAATCTTCTCCCTCATAGCAAAACCTCATGTACTTAAAGTAATTGAATGGGCTGCAGGGTATACTGGGAATTGTAGTTTTTCACTTCTTTGTGTTCTGAAGATTAATAATCTTGGAGCCCTCTGAGGGAGATAAGGAGAGGACGCTCTCTGACAAATTGTTATCTTGTCTTTCAGAAGTGTGCTTTGAGCACTGAGTATACCCTCAAACGCCTCCCCTGGGCTTTTTGCTTGATTCTAAGTGATGGTAATATAGAAAGGATGGCTTTTAAATTTGTTTGGTGTATGATACTGTACATCTTTTCCGCTTATGTCTTTATTCTTTTAGCCTAGTTTTTAAAAAGTTTTTATTCGTATCAAGGTTATAGATGTAAATGGTTTACAAAGTCAGTGGTTCTACAAGAGTGGCCATCAAAAACAATAGTCACTTCTTCCCATCCCCCACTTGCCTTCCCCAGAGGCAGCCACTTTGAACTAGCTGATTTTTCCAGGATGCCTCCATGTTTTTGAATAATGTACTTGAATCGCTACTTTCAGTTTTAAGATTTATCTGTTGATTTCTTCTGGAAGATGACAATTTCATTCTCTTTTTCTTACCCTGTCCTCGCCATAAGCATGAATCCTTCATATCAGCTCATCCTCCCAATATAGCTGTGTTATGATTTTGATTTGATCACTGTTCTGTTTACGTTACTGAGACTGGGAAACTGTGCAGCAAACAGCCATATAGTAGACTACTGTTACCCTTTTCTATACAGTTCTTTTTCTTGGAGTTAATAATTGATTTTTCTTGAATTATCTGCATATACTTATAACTCCATTTAAAATTTTTTATCAGTTATAACTGTCCATCTTTTGTTGTAAGATATTCAGGTCCAACAGGTACATTATCCATTTTATCTTCTAGAGATATCTCTGCTAGAGCCTCTACCTTACTCCAGTCTCTCAGTCCCATCTGTATCTCATGTACACCTGTTATCCACGGTGTCCCTTTACTTTCATCTTGGAGTTTCCCTTCACCTCTCTGGATCTTTGGCTTCCTAGACCCTTCATGTTTCTTGTTCTGATGAAGCCCATCCTGTAGTAGCTTTCTCAAGAATGGTGCAGGGAAGTAAAATGTTAAGATCTTGAATTCTGAAAAATGTCTGTATTTTACCCTCATACATGACTTAAAGACAGCATATTAAAAACATATTAGACAACATGTTAAAAACATATTAAACACATTAAAAAGCAGAGACATAACTTTGCCAACAAAGGTCCGTCTAGTCAAAGCTAAGGTTTTTCCAATAGTCATGTGTGGATGTGAGAGTTGGACTATAAAGAAAGCTGAGTGCCGAAGAATTGATGCTTTTGAACTGTGGTGTTGGAGAAGACTCTTGAGAGTCCCTTGGACTGCAAGAAGATCCAACCAGTCCATCCTAAAGGAAATCAGTCCTGAATATTCATTGGAAGGACTGATGTTGATGCTGGAACTCCCAATACTTTGGCCACCTGATGAGAAGAACTGACTCATTTGAAAAGACCCTGATGCTGGGAAAGACTGATGGTAGGAGGAGAAGGGGACAACAGAGGATGAGATGGTTGGATGGCATCACCGACTTGATGGACAAGAGTTTGAGTAAGCTCTGGGAGTTGGTGATGGACAGGGAAGCCTGGCATGCTGCAGTCCATGGGGTTGCAAAGACTTGGACACGACTGAGCGACTGAACTGAACTGAACTGATGACTTAAAGATTGACTGGGAATAGAATTCTGGAACTCATTTTCCTTCAGAATTTGGAAACAGTTACTCACCTGTCACTTAGCTCCCTGTGCTGCTGTTCTGAAGTCTCAGGCCATTCTTCCTGCTTCCTGACCCTCTAGGTAACTCTCTCCTGCCTAGTGTCTGTGAGGCCTTTTCCCTTCCAGTGCCCTTCAGTTTCATCTGGGTCCCTTTTTATCCACGGCCCTTTGCACTCCTTCAGTCGTGGAAAATCGAATTAATTTCTTTGATCTCCATTGCCCTCATTTTTACTCTTCTCCCTTTCTATAACATTTTTCATCTGATATTGGACTTATTGGATTTGTTACTTTCTTATCTTTTCTACTATTTTCTGTGTCATTCTGTTTCCATTTCTGGAAGGGTTCTTCATTCCTTTAAGTTTTTAATTTCCAAGGCTCTGTCTAGTCTTCTCAAAATCCCTCCCTTTCTCCCCTTTTCCTCCACTTTCCTATTTTTTCCTGTCATTTAAAAAAATTCTTTGTTGTTTTAATAGAATCCTGTTCTTGTTTCAGGGTAAATTATTTTATTTCTTTGAAATATTAATGATTGTATTTTGTTTTATATCATTTCATTGTCTTCTGGCTTGTCTTTTTTTTTCTTTGTTTTGGTCTCTATTTCATGTTGAAGACTTTCCTCAGCTGTCAGTTATCGTTGGTTGTCTGAGTTCCTTGGCTGACCATAGGTTCTCCTGTGGGGTACCTGGGTGGGCTGTTGAAGAGAATTTGGGATACCCCTACTCCTGCCCCAGAACATAGTTAGATCTTTCCTATTGGGCTGGTCTGACTTACCAAGGGGAGAGTATCGTTTGGCAAGGTTGTATGAGGGTATCTCAACATTCAGTAGATATTCTTATAGTACTGCTCTTGCAATGGTCTGGAACTGCTCTTTCACCTGTTCTGGGAGTTCTCTGGACTTCTAGGTTGAGAGGGGTGCTGTGCTTACTGGGAGAGGTCTTAGTCAACTTTTAACTCTTGGTCCTTGTTTTAGGCACAGGCTCACTAACCTTCTCCACCCCCATCCCCCAGCATACCGCCTCTTTGCTCTCAGAGATACCTGGTACCACCAATTTCTAAGTCTTGTGAAGATTCTACATTGTCAAACTGTGTTGGCTAAGTTAGTCACTATGTAGTTGTCCGTCTGTTTTTGCATTCACAATTTTGTTGCTGTTTTTGTTCCTATTATGAGTTTGTTTTATAAAAACAAATGAAAAGCAAACTACTGTCGGTTTTGTTTTTAGGAGAGGATGATAGTAGATGTGTGTTGAATCTGCCATGTGTACCCAGAATCTCTCTTTAGGTTATAAATATGTACATGTAATTTGTAGGTCTGACCCAAGTGTGCTACCTTATAAATATCTTGTAATTTATGTACATAACTGTGGGTTACAGGCTGTCCAATATATAAACAGAATTGTCACAGACATTAAAATGTAATTAACAGCTACAAGAACTGTCTACACTCTGTGATCTCTTTTGAGTGGTTTATACTATTTGCAAGTTAAATGCAGTCGATTTTGCAAGCATCATGGAAGTCATTTCATTTAAATGTGATTTCGTGCATTTTATTTTCTATGCAGACATCCAAAAATGACTTGTGACCATGGTCTTCTGTGTTGACGAATTCCCCCTTCAACATGGCTTGGCACAGCGTTCATTTGCTGTCGTGGTACTTGTTTCAGAAATATTTTCCTTTAAAAGCATATATGGACAGACTAAGCAGGGATGTGCGCACGTACAGATAATCCATCCTTGCACCGTTGGCGTGTCTTCCTTGCTTCGAGGTACAGTGGGCTCGCAGCCCGAGAAGGGGCGTGGCCCCGCCGGCTCAGCGTCTTGCGCGTGCTCCCTGGCGCCTGACCGCGGCGCTGCCTGTAGCTCCCGGCGTAGATGGGGCTGGAGCCTCTCTTTCTGCGCCCTCCCGTGGCCAGCGTCCATCCTTGATGACCAGCAGAAGGTGTGCAGGTGATCCTTGAGGACCTACCATAGGGTGGCAGAGGAGGTTTCCTCGCTGGCTATTAAAATGCAGGTGTTCAGGCTGTCCGAGGTGCTGTCCTGCGAGGTCTTGGAGTGCGCGGTGCGCTGTCAGGGGCTGGGAGGCCAGTGCTGACCAGCCGGCCCGGCCTGGGGACCGCCTCACCCGGCTGCGTGTGGACCCGGCGTTGGGGCGTGGCCGCCGGGACCCTGGTGTCTCCCTCTCCTGCCCGCGTGGAGCGAGAGGCGGGAACTCAGCTCCCCGACGAAGGCCCGTCAGCCTTTGCAGTGGAAAATTGGATTCTGTGACCGAATGTGCAGAAGAGTTACCAGACTCTGTCAGTATCAGAAATAACGTTTTCAGTCAGTTTGGTTCTGTGTGGAAAACGACTGAATATATGGTTGTGAAGGTTGAGAACACTGCTCTGGGGTACTGTTTAATTTTCCCATGGGCAGTCTCGGGCGTCTCAGGCCCGGCCTTGGAGTGAGAGCCAGAGGCTCCACTTGGAGGGGGACATTTCCTCTCAGAAGCCTCGTGGCTTCAAGCCCGGGGCCCCCACCTTCCCGACCTTGCTCTGGGCATTTCAGGCCGAGTACAAGCTCCTCTGTAGCGCACATGACCTTTGGGAAGAGGACAAAGGGGAAAACCCCAAATGTTTGTTTCGAAATTACCGTCCGGCCTGCGTGCTCGCTTCCTCTGGGAGCGTGGCCGCCGAGGCTCCCGTGAGGCTCCGCTGCGGTGCCCTCGGTCCGGTCACGTCCCCGCGGCGGCGTGGGCATGACGGGCCTGTCAGCGCACTGTCCCCGCGCGGGAGAAGCGGCTGTGTCCCAAGTCCCGGCCGTGAGTGAATACCTGATTTATCACTTTGGGTCCATTTTCCTCATGGACTTTATTTAATTTGTTGGGCTATTTGGGTAAATTGTAACGTTAAAAAAAAAAAGCGTACTCAACCACTATCCTCCTCCTGTGGAGGAAATTGAGTTTCTTTAGTGTTTATCACTGGTATAGCTGGGTGCTACTCTTGTATTCTTATAATGTTAGGATAAATATTAAGGTGCTAAACCTAATATGATGAAGAAATGACTTTAGAAAATGGAAATGCTGAAAAGCTTCAAGACAAAACAACATAATAAATATTCCCACACCAAACCTATTCGGAGCAGTAAATTGATGTCTCTTTTAGAAATAGAATTTAGAGACAACTTTTAATTTCGGTTATTAAATATGGTATTTTCTGTTTTATTGATGTGAAATTGAAAGATTCAGCAGAATAATAAAAGATGAGAGACTAGTGAAGACTAGCGATTTTTGAGATAGCAAATTTTACTTGAGGTATCTAATTTTAACTGGTTGAGGGAGAGACATGATATTTTATAAAACTTCTGATTTAAACAGTAAATTTAGTCTTTTCTCTTTGAACGTATTAAATTATCCATTTACCAACTGAGATTTTCAATTTCATTTTAATCGATGTAGTATATATACCGTGTATATATATTTTTCAAGAAGGATTTAAAGACTTGGAAATTAATATTCAAATTGGTTTCAGAGTGACCACATTCTCAGGTATAATAATTTTAGCTTTTTTCCTGGAAGATAATTACCAAGACAAGACCAAAAGAATACCTTTTGTGTTTTATAGTCACCTTCTTTCTTTGGTACAGTTCACTCATCTTCCATTGCCTCAGCATCTGGCTATAAAAAGTGAATAATAATATTTATTTGAAATTTGTATATTCATTTTTGGGTGAAAAAAATCTCTATTATTAGAAGGTAAACATTGAGGAACACAACTGTCCTATAAATATTAATGAAATTTTATACTCAAAGTAATTTTAAGCTGTTACTCTGTACGAATTTGATTTATCTGAAAATAGGGAATTAAAGAAGGAAAGTGATGTATATTAACTAGTCTATCTAAGGGGTTGGGGCATATAAAGATCTAATTTTATGCTATTTTTCTTCACACTGATTTAGTAGACTTTCAGGCATGCAAGAGGAAGCCAGCCACCGAGAGTCAGATAATATGTAAAGAGACAGATTTGTCTAGAGTGAACTATAAAGTGGATTGCTTTATATCAATTTTTATGCGCCCACTGAGATTCTTTAAAAAAATTATACAAAAGGTACATTCCTATGGGGGAAAATTGGTTCTGAGAACCACTAGTAAAATCATACTTAACTTTAGACATCTGTTGAAAATGCATATTTAAATATCTTTTCCAATATTAATTGCAACAAAATAGTGCAGTCGACAATTATAGATATTACTGATTTCCCTACACACCAGGGACCAGTGGGAGTGGGACTGCAGGAGGGCAGCCAGTCAGGTTGTTGTCTTTTTTTTCCAGTCATCCAGCTGGTCTGGTTGGGTCTGGACTCTGCTTCTCCTGTCACTCCTGCTTACCTTCTTCATTCCAGACAGTCCTAGCTCTGTAACGCCCTGGATTACAGTGTCTGAAGAAGCTGAAAAACTAGTGACTGAAATGCCTCCTCCTGGTCCTGGCTTGTAAGTGGAGACGGGCATCCTGCATTCTGATGGGTGATAATGGGAGAGGCTGGACAGAGCTCCCTGTTTCACTGGCAATTTCAGTCAGCCTCCTTTCTTTCTCCCAGCTACATGCATTTATTATGTGATAGCAAGTCCCTGTTCTGAGCCCCACTCCTGGCTTGTGTTAAGAGACAGGGCTCTGGCAGGGACTTCCCAGCTGGCATTCTGATGGCTGTTTATAGCTAGACCCTGCCTGACCCTGGATGCAGTGCATCCAGCTGGCGCCAGAGGCCAAGGACATCTGGAAATGTCCTAACTTCAGGGCTTAGGATATAACATGGAGCATATATATTTGCTGTCCAACCAATTATCTAGGTTAAATTTTATTCATTGTCTTTTTATCTATGTGTTGTTTAAAGGGTTTATTGTGGTTTAGTGGCTCTGTGTTGAAGAGCTTGCTTTGAACCAAATCTTGTCAAAGACTGTGTGTGGTAACTTAGATGTTATGATGGCAAACTGGATTCTAGGTTTTGCTAGGAAAAGCAAATACGTTTTAAGCAGTACTGAAAATGGTAATGTATATCCTCATAAACTCGGAGAGGAGATACTAAGTATGTTACATTTGTACATTTTACGTATGTTGAAATAGTTTAGAAAATTGTGTCACTTTGGACTCTAGACCCAATCAAAGTTAGAATATTTTACTAAACATTGCTTTCTTTCAACAATATTTAGGGATGATTCTGTTCAAAAATTCCCTCATAACATCTCACAAACAACCAGAATAATTCTGAACCTGTTTTATGTTTGTGTTCTTCATTCTTGTTTGTGATACCTAGGACCTTTGGATATCCTATCATGTTTGAAAGGATTTTAGTACTTAGTAAGTTAAAAAAATTTATTTATTTATTTATTTATTTTTGGTTCTTGTTCTTCATTGCTGCACTGGGCTTTCTCTAGTGGCGGCGAGCGGGGGCTACTCTTCGTTGCAGTGCATGGGCGTCTTATTGTGATGGCTGCGCTTATTGTGGAGCACAGATTCTTGGCCCAAGAACTTCAGTCATTGCAGCATGCAGACTCAGTAGTTGTGGCACACGGGCTTACTTGTTCTGTGCTGTGTGGAATCTTTTCAGACTAGGGATTGAACCCCTGTACCCTGCATTGGCAGGTGGATTCTTATCCATTGTACCTTCAGGGATTGGTGATGTTGAGCACTTTTTCATCTACATATTGGCCATTTGTATGTCTTCTTTGGAAAAATGTCAATTAGGTACTTTGCATTTTTAAAAAATTGGATTATTTGCTATTTTGCTTTTGAGTTGAATGAGACCTTTGCATCTTTTGTATAAACCCCTTATCAAATACATGGTTTGCAAATATTTTCTCTCATTCTGTCTTTCCAGTCTCTTTTCTTTGCTCTGCAGAAGTCCTTTAGTTTGATGTGACCCACTTATTTTCGATTTTGTTGGCTTTGCTTTTGGTGTCTTATCCAAGAAATCATTGTCAAAACCAGTGTTAGGGAGCTTCCCCCCTTTGTTTTCTTGTAGTTTTCGTGTGTTTGATGTAAGATACAGATCCACTTTGATTTTTTACACATGGATATCCAGTTTTCCCAATACCATTGCTGAAAAAGCTATCTTTTCTCCATTGAGTGTTCATGACATTATTGTCAGAAATTAATTGACTATGAACATGGTATTATTTCTGGGTTTTATATTCTGTTCCCCTGTTGTGTGCCTGTTTTTATGCCAATATCATGCTATCTTATTTACGATAACTTTGTATTATAGCTTGAAATCAGGAAGTATGATGCTACCAGCTTGGTTCTTCTTTCTCAAGTTTGGTTTGGCTGTTTGGGGGTGTTTTGTTGTTGCATATAAAGTTGAGGGTAGTTTTTTTCTATTTCTGTGGAAAATGCTATTGAAATTTTCTTTCTCTCTAACTCTGTCAGAAACCAGGGAGCATGACTTTTCTTGTTTTTTGTTCCTGTCACCTCATATAGTGCCTTACGAATAGGAGGTCTTTGGGGAAAGTGTGTTGAATAAATGGGACTGGGGCACAGATTTTGGTATTCATGTAAAACTAACTTTTAGGTTAATGATTAGTTAATTCTGGGTTAGGCCACTGGTATAATAGGTCAACTCATGATACTGATATATAAGTTCAAGGTACGTAGTTTCTTTTCTCTTAGGAAACATCCTTCTTGTGGAGAAGGCAACTAATGTGGGTCTATTTTTATTGCTTTAAACTTAAATTTAGACATGCATATTTTAGTGAACTTTGCTGTAAAGTTTAGACACTGGTTTTTGAAAGGGAGAAACAGTATCTCTCAGATTAGGTGAAAATATGAATTCATGTCATTGAAGATCTAGAATCATATACTTGAAATCTATAAACCATGTAATTTTGTAGAGTCTGTTTCTTCACAATTAGTTTGTAGATTACGGCTGTGATACACAATGCAAATTATTTAATAGATGCAGTGGAGTCTTGGACACTGTTTCGATATCTTAAGCACTTTGAGAATTTTTCCTAATGTACATGTGTTTGCCTGATTGTATCCTGAAGGATAAGCCTGGTCATCCATCCTGTCATCTCTTTTTAGCCCCTCTCTTGATAGTCTCAGGCCCCACTTAGCTTCATCTATCTTCTTCTTGAGGCCATGACTTCTATCCCTAACCTGCACCCAGCTCCAGGCTTGCCTTTTCAGCTGCCTGCTAATGAGTTTATCAAGCCGTCTCAGAAATTGCTATTTCTCCATTGGTTTATTTATTTCTCTTAACAAAACCATGGTATCCTCAGTCCCCGGGGCAATGCCAGAGACATATTTGATTTTGCCCTGATTTCCTGTATTGGTTAACTATGTGATAAAAGAGGAGCCTTGGCCCTAGGTATTCTAGATTCCTAGTCTGGCTTGTTCACTTTTTTAGGTGTGTGATGTGGAAATCACTCATCTGGGTAGCCTTGATCTCCTCATCTGTAAAGTGAGGATGATGGTCTCTAGCTCATCAGGTTATTGAGAGAGTGAAGCAACATGGCCTAAGGTCTAGCATATAGGTCCAGCATATAGTATATAGTAGCCTCTTGAGAAACCTACGTGCAGGTCAGGAAGCAACAGTTAGAACTGGACATGGAACAACAGACTGGTTCCAAATAGGAAAAGGAGTACGTCAAGGCTGTATATTGTCACCTTGCTTATTTAACTTATATGCAGAGTACATCATGAGAAACGCTGGGCTGCAAGAAGCACAAGCTGGAATCAAGATTGCCAGGAGAAATATCAATCACCTCAGGTATGCAGAAGACACCACCCTTATGGCAGAAAGTGAAGAGGAACTAAAAAGCCTCTTGATGAAAGTGAAAGAGGAGAGTGAAAAAGTTGGCTTAAAGCTCAACATTCAGAAAATGAAGATCATGTCCTCTGGTCCCATCACTTCATGGGAAATAGATGGGGAAACAGTGGAAACAGTGTCAGACTTTATTTTTGGGGGCTCCAAAATCACTGTAGATGGTGATTGCAGCTTTGAAATTAAAAGACACTTACTCCTTGAAAGGAAAGTTATGACCAACCTAGATAGCATATTGGAAAGCAGAGATATTACTTTGCCAACAAAGGTCCGTCTAGTCAAGGCTATGGTTTTTCCTGTGGTCATGTATGGATGTGAGAGTTGGACTGTGAAGAAAGCTGAGTGCCGAAGAATTGATGCTTTTAAAGTGTGGTGTTGGAGAAGACTCTTGAGAGTCCCTTGGACTGCAAGGAGATCCAACCAGTCCATTCTGAAGGAGATCAGCCCTGGGATTTCTTTGGAATGAATGATGCTAAAGCTGAAACTCCAGTACTTTGGCCACCTCATGCGAAGAGTTGACTCATTGGAAAAGACTCTGATGCTGGGAGGGATTGGGGGCAGGAGGAGAAGGGGATGACA
>NW_011494720.1:6352006-6387678 GCF_000754665.1 Bison bison bison
ATTGGAAAAGACTCTGATGCTGGGAGGGATTGGGGGCAGGAGGAGAAGGGGATGACAGAGGATGAGATGGCTGGATGGCATCACGGACTCAATGGACATGAGTTTGGGTGAACTCCTGGAGTTGGTGATGGACAGGGAGGCCTGGCGTGCTGTGATTCATGGGGTCGCAAAGAGTCAGACACGACTGAGCAACTGAACTGAACTGAACTGAGACCTTCAGATTGGAATTCCATCTAACACTCCTGTCAGTTGTTAGATTATCCTTTGAGAATTATTCTGTGGACATGAACTCTGTACTAGCCCATCCCCTCATGTCCTTCTGTCTTTGTCTTTCATTCTTCTTCTCACACAGACTCTGCCTTCTTAAATATGCCTCACGCTTTTTATTTTGCCACTAGTTTTTATATGGAAGTTTTGTTATCTTTACCTCTTTATCTCTGTCTACTGAGATGTGGCTGCTGCTGCTAAGTTGCTTCAGTAGTATCCAACTCTGTGCAACCCCATAGACGGCAGCCCACTGGGCTCCCCCGTCCCTGGGATTCTCCAGGCAAGAACACTGGAGTGGGTTGCCATTTCCTTCAATGCATGAAAGTGAAAAGTGAAAGTGAAGTCGCTCAGTCGTGTCCGACTCTTAGCGACCCCATGGACTGCAGCCTACCAGGCTCCTCCGTCCATGGGATTTTCCAGGCAAGAGTACAGGAGTGGGTTGCCATTGCCTTTTCTGCTGAGATGTGGACCATACCTGTCAGTCAGTTCCTTTCTCCTTTGTGGAGCATGTCTTCGTTTCCAGAATGTGTCATAAGTGTGTTTCATCATGGTAGATGCATCTTGACATAGGATACTTTGAGTACTGGTCCTGTCTCCTTGGAATCTTTAAGAGCAGCAAGGAGCCATTTCTTGACTTAATCGCTGTGGCATAAAGTAGAATAGCCTGCAAGTAGTTACCAATCAATTGAATAGTTGACATATGATATCTTATTAATAGCTGCTAAAATTTACCAAATAGTTTAAAAGACTGTCTTTAAATTGCCTCTTTGAATATATGGGTCTAGTGGTATCTAGATTAATATTTGAGACTGATAAGCATTTATTCATTGTTCTCCTTTTCCTTCTTTACATTGACTTAAGTACCATTGCACTTCAGTATGTTATGTAGCAGAAAATCCATTATGTAGAAGTAAAAAATTCTTTAGTTTTTTAGGAAATGATTGTACTGCATGATCAGATTTCAGAACTTTAGAAATTATTAATTAAGTGCTATAAACTTTCTTCATATATGTGGCCATCTTTCAGTCCTGTTGGTGACTTTATTCCCTAGGAAAGTATAGAACCATTTGCTATTTATTCAAAATTAATAACGTTTATAATTCTCAGTGATAAAAGCTGAGTCAAGTAATAGAGATAATGACCATTCAGAACTATATTCTGGATTAATGTTTTTGTTATTTCTATTTCATACTCTGCATTTTAGTGTGAGAATAATGAAAACCCTAAAATTACTATAGTTTTTCTACTGCCAAATTCTTCTCACAAAGTAGAGATGCCAGACTTTGTCCAAATTTAAATGATATCATGCTTTTGCCAGTAAGCTATTGTTTAGAATGGGTTCCTTAGGGAAAAAAGTCACAAAGAAAGCTGTACTTATTGAAAATGTTTTCTTTGTTTTCTTTTTCTTAATAGAAGGATGGCTTACTGCCACATTCTGTTGTTGTTTAATGTTATAGAGGTTTTACTGCAGCTCTGTTGGTGATTACAAGCATGCTACATTTTGGCTAACAAATATAGTAAATGTGATGAAAATCCCCTATGTTGTACATTTCTCTGAATAACATGTTTATATAACATGCTAAATACTTCTGTTGAAAGAATTGCTTTCCTGAAAAGAGGTTGCAAATTCCTTTCTAGATTTTCAGTGTTTCTGAAGTGTATTATTGAATATTCCAAATTTTATGGATATTTAAAAATCATCCTTAAAAGTTTTTGTTTGCACACACTATCCTTTTTGAAGTCAGGGCTCTGCAGAGATTGAGAACTGTATCTCTGGATAATGTTATTTTCTTATTATATCTACAAGCCTCTGCTGCTGCTGCTACTGCTGCTAAGTCACTTAAGTCGTGTCCGACTCTGTACGACCCCATAGATGGCAGCCCACCAGGCCATGCCGTCCCTGGGATTCTCCAGGCAAGAACACTGAAGTGGGTTGCCATTTCCTTCTCCAATGCATGAAAGTGAAAAGTGAAAGTGAAGTCGCTCAGTTGTGTCCAACTCTTAGCGACCCCATGGACTGCAGTCTATTAGGCTCCTCCGTCCATGGGATTTTCCAGGCAAGAGTACTGGAGTGGGGTGTCATTGCCTTCTCCCACAAGCCTCTACATGGAGTTATTTAAAGGTTTTTATATATATTTTTTGGAGTCAGTAGCACTGATGTGACCATGTAGACAGAGTACTTGCACAAACTAATATGTTTCTGTTTATGAAGTGGCACAATGGTGGTGGGCTGACCCTGCTAGCGTCAGCCCTTCTGTGGACCTCATGCTGAGTTCTGGCTTCCCTTGTGGTGTCTGGCCTGCCTCGTGTCCTCCAGACCCTGCCGCATCTAGATGTCTCCTGTAGCTTCTGCTGTTCCATGTTGGTCCAGTGACACTACCCTGGACTGTGGCCTGCTCAGTTTGAGACACTGGTTTCTGATTGCCAGCTGGCCATCTCCACCTGGATGTATTTCTCAAAACTCAGTTCTGAGTATCCCATTGAATTGTCTTTCCCCCATCCCATCATTTGTGCCGTAAAATCGTGGTGCAGCTCACTCATGTAAGTCATCCATCTGGAAGTCATGCTTGGTATTCCTCCCTTACAACCCACATCCAGCTGATCACTAATTCCTGCAAATTACTCAGACCTTTTCTTTTCTTTCTCTTCATGAGTTGAGTTCTTTGCCGTCACTGTGTGGGCAGTTGCTGTTGCCTCTCAGCAGTGTCCAATTGTCTTTCTCCTGCTTTCAAGTCATCCTCACTTTGAGGTCCATGGACCCCTGAATGTTCACAGATGGACTTCAGAAGCCTGTGGATTGTTTGGAGTAAAATATTAAGACTTTTATGTATGTGTGTAGTTGTATTTTTCTGGTCATTATAGCAAACTCCAAGAGATAGTGGACAGAGAATCCTGAAGTACTTGCAGATCATGGGGTCAAAAAGAGTCGGTCACGAGTTAGTGACTGAATAACAACAATATTCTCGATGTATCTATGAACCCAGATGGTTAAGAACCAATTTTTGTGTACTTATTTCTTCACACGTAATCTTCACAAGTCTTCCCAGTTATCTTGCTATAATGTAAATCTGATCTATTGCTCTCCTACTTACAGTTCTTTAGTGAAGTCCTGTCTTATATAAAATATAAACTTGGTAGCCTGATGGCATAGGAGAAGGAAATGGCAACCCACTCCAGTAGTCTTGCCTGGAAACTCCCATGGACGGAGGAGCCTGGTAGGCTACAGTCCATGGGGTCTCGAACAGTCGGAAATGACTGAATGACTTCACTTTCACTTTTTACTTTCTTGCGTTGGAGAAGGAAATGGCAACCCACTCCAGTGTCCTTGCCTGGAGAATCCCAGGGATGGGGGAGCCTGGTGGGCTGCCGTCTATGGGGTCACACAGAGTTGGACATGACCGAAGTGACTTAGCAGCAGCAGCAGCCTGATGGCATGGCCCTTATGAACTTTCCTACCTTATCTTCTCCCAGCCCTCTCCCTCCTTGTGTCTACACATCAGTCCACTAAAGTTTTGTTGTTTGACTATATACCATGCTTGTTTCCCACTATTCTTTCTGTTTGAAATTACCCGTTCTGTGTCCCCCTTACCTGTTTGCTTACTTTCTCAGCAAGTGAAGTCTTCCTGGCTCACTGGCCCCCAACTACATTTAGGCAATTTCTATTTTAATTAAACTTCTTTCCCTATGTTAAAATTATTGATTTATATTGAATCGTGTCTACTTCTTAACCTGTGATCTTCACATACATTAGAACCGCCTGCTTCTGAAATCTCATTACATGTTGAACTTCTCACATCACTGCATTTATTCTTGACTTTTGATTAGTTGCTTAAAATCTTATGAAAGACTTGGTTCTTTTCCTGCTTTTGACTTGATCAAGAGACTACCCATCATCATGTGTATCACGATGGCTGTGTATCATGTTAACATCTTCTCTTTTTCCTGTGCTGTGCTACACATTTTGAAGTTCTCCTTTAGTTTTGCTACTTATCTTTTCTCCCGTTTCAGAAATTGCTTCTGTCAGCCAGAATTCTTGGTTGTAAGCAATGAAACTCAGTTTGGCCTATTCCAACCAGAAAAGGAAATATTGGCAGGCTAGTGGGAATCCGCAGAATAGCCAGGAAAGTGGAAAACTGGGCTCACAAGAAGGGAAGGCATATGGGTCCCTACCACACTGTGAGGATGATGACAAGCCTGGGTCATGAGGACAGACGGCATTCACAGTCACTCAGTAAGTGGCACCACAGCTTGTCCTCCACCATCACCCCTGTTGGTCGCTTGGTAACATGCATGTGTGATGTGCATGCACAGTCAGTTGCTCAGTTGTGTCCGACTCTTTGCAGTCCCATGGACTGTAGCCCACCAGGCTCCTCTGCCCATGGAATTTCCCAGGCAAGAATACTGGAGTGGGTTGCTATTTCCTCCTTTAGGAGGTCTTTGTGACCCAGGGTTTGAACCCACATCTCCTGCAGCCCCTGCATTGGCAGGCAGATTCTTTACCACTACCTGTGAACAGTACAGCCCCCATCCCCTACTTCGGATGACAGTCACAGATCCAAATTACAGATCCAGAAGTTTCAGCAGCCCTTTTCTTGGGTTCCGTTAATTTGTTAGAGTGGCTCACAGAAATCAGAGAAGCATTTCAGTTACTAGATTACTGGTTTGTTATAAAAGATGTAATTCAGCAACAGCCAGATGGAAGAGGTGAGTAGGTGAGCAGGAAGGGGTGGGGCACCCGCTGTCTTGAGTGCTCCATTCTCCCAGCACCTCTGCGTGTTCAGCCACCTGGGAGCTCTCTGAATCTGTCCTTTGCAGTATTATGGAGGCTTCATTACATAAGCATGATTGATTAAATCATTGGTCTTTGGTGACTGATGCAACTTCCCGCCACTGTCCCCCTCCTTAGGAATCAAGGGGTAGGACTGAAAGGCCTACCCTATAGTCGCTTGGTTGGTTCTCTTGGCAGCCATTCCCCAGCCTTAGGTGATTTTTCAAAACCCTAACAAAAGACACCTCCTAGGCTCTCAATTAGCTTCCCAGGTGGTGCAGTGGTAAAGAATCCATCTGCCAGTGCGGGAGACATAGGAGACATAGGTTCCATCCCTGGGTCGGGAAGATCCCCTGGAGGAGGAAATGGCAACCCACTCTGGTATTCTTGCTTGGAAAATTCCATGGACAGAAGAACCTGCTGGACTATAACCCATAGGGTTGCAAAAGAATTGGGCATGACTTAACAACTGAGTACCCATGCAGGCTCTCAACACTTAAGAGGTTTCAAGGGTTTTTGGAGCTCAGTGCCACAAATGGGGACAAAGACCAAATATATACATATATACATTCTTACTTGAAATCATCACATCCTATCACAGTCAATGAGGAATTATTCAGATACTAGAAGTGTTCATAACCTGGGTAGCCAAATGGGTGGACAAGTGTCTGCCACACTGCTGTTCTGCCACTTGGACTAGACGCACTTCCGGAAGTTTTTACTGGTGGGATATGTGTTATTATCATGTGGTTGTTTACATAGTGGTTTAGGAAGCTTTCGTTTAGAAAGTTTTCATGTCAGCATGCCATTCAGTGAGGTGGAGGGAGTATTGTAATAATACTGTTTTATGAGGAACCTGGTGGGCAAAGAAGTAATGCAGTCTGACAAAGAACTTGTAGCTGTTCACACAGAACTGAAGCTTGACCTTGTGCCTGCCACTCCAGAGTCCATGCAGCCTGTTTCCACTGCACCAGCCTACAAGTCCCAGAGCCCTGGTGCAGTGCTTGTCGGGGCTCAGGAAAGTGTCTTCACAGCATGTACACTCAACACGCAACCTCTTCCTAGGACAGTGATGTGCACGCACAAATCTGGTTCTGCGAAGGCCAATTTGGCACTAGCTGTTCTTGTTCTGTCTACTTGTATTGTTCATTGTTGTAACATCTCTCTGGTTGACTGAAGCCATATGTCATTCAAATGGAACCTGGACTTTGGCATTGGCCTGGCAATCACTAGGCTGTGGAGTACAGCAGTAACAATTAGGAAAACTATCTGTTCATTAAACCAGTGGAATTTACAAGCCCTTTTGTGACTGAGCTCCACACCTCTACCCTCTGGAAAATGAGAGTACAGTCGGTTAAGCCCGTGTACTTTTTTCCTTTCTGTGAATTGTTTTTTGTTTCACATTTGTTATTTGTTTCACATTTGTAGATTACTGTAGAAGCCAGGTAGATTAGCACTTTAAAGGATTATAACATTGGAAAATATGTTTTGGAAATAAATTACCTCAAAACAAGTAGTATGAGAAGTGTTTATGTTGATTTTTTTCCCCATATCATATTAAACACTTCTGCTTTTATTGAAGAACATTTCTTAAATTCTTAATTTGAAGAATATTAGATAATTTTTATGTAATAGGGACAGTGGGTTTGTATCTTACTATTTTTTATAAAGTATAGTGTCGCTTCTTGCTGTGAGTTAAGGTATAATCTTGATACATGCGTATATACACAAGCTGGGCCATAGGTATATGTGCTAAGCTTAGTATCCTGTGTTTTAGACTAGGGATCTCTCACATCTTATAGGGAAAACTGAGAGTAGACTCTTTCATAATGATGGAAGGAAAACAAAGCAAAGACAAACAGCAAAAATCTCAAACCCCCTCTGCATTGGTAGATGGCTGAGTGTTGCCACAGTGGAAGAACTCTTCCAAACGTGGGAAGGTTTTAGAAGTCTGTTCTTCTAGGAGCCCACATTCTCCCCTTGCCCTCCCTGGTGTATTTGAGGTGTGAGGTGGGGGCCAGGTGATGAGAGAGTGCCAGGTTACTGGTGCCAAAGGGCGAGGAGGGTGAGAGCATGAGTCTAGGAGTTAGAAGAAATATATTTTCAGGGGAGCAGGGCATCATAAAGTGAAGAATCACTCTGTCATTAGTTGGGAGAGTCAGAGGGGAAGACGAATATGACAAGAGGGAGAAAGGAGTGGGTAGAAATTGGACTCCTGATCATGAAGAAGAAAGAGAAACCTGGGGAACCTGTTATGTGATTGTGTGTCGTGTGACTGTGTTAGAGACAGAAGCCCACTCCAAAGCCTTAACAGGAAAGTTGATAAGTTGGTGTAGTGTTTAAGTTGTCAAACATAATGCTTCATATTGAATAATAAAATTTTATAAGTATTTAATAAATATGTTGTATAAAATTTGCATAAGAAAAATGCTTTTGGTGAGGTGAAGTTGCTCAGTCGTGTCCGACTCTTTGCGACCCCATGGACTGTAGCCTAGTAGGCTCTTCCATCCATGGGATTTTCCAGGCAAGAGTACTGGAGTGGGTTGCCATTTCCTTCTCCAGAGGATCTTCCCGACCCAGGTCTCCCACATTGTAGGCAGACGCTTTACTGTCTGAGCTACCAGGGAAGTCTAATCCTTTTGCAGTAGAAATCAAATTTTTCTGGCACGACTCCATTGCCAGCAATGGGATTTATCAAAACTACAAACGCCAGCACGTTGAATATTTCAATACTGTACTCAATTGTTCATATTTTAGCTATGAAACAAATCAAATGTAAATGCTTAATATGTATACAAATCCACAGATTCTTCACAGAAGAAAACAATGGAAGACTGATTTTCTACATGTCACCTGTTCATTAGTTCTTCACTAATGTGTCTTGAGTTATTTCAAATATAATGTATACACCACTACTTATGTTTTTCAACATTTTCTATCTAGGTCCTAAAGGGTATAAACAAGGATGCATACAGTCAGATTGTTTTTATAAACTTTTGAGGTTTCTTCTGTTATGCATCTTACAATAATGAATATAAGAATAATGAATATAAAAAGACAAAAGATGGCTTTTGGTAGGTGGTGTTAATTTTGTATAGGAAACATATTACTTTGACAGCAGTTTGTCTAGTTGTTTTCTCTAATGTAGAGAAAAAGGCCAAAGAGAAGAATTTGGAACCTTGGTAGAGAAAGTGCTGTAGGCTTGATGGAGGTTAGAAGGGCTTTGAAATACAGGAGGTTGTGTATCTGTGCAGCTGCACTGTTGCCATGTGCTGCCCTGGGCCTGCTGGAATTTCTGCAGCTCTGCCAGTCTTGTCACTGGGCCCAAGCGAGCCACCCCGAACCCCTAGCTGCTCTGGTTCCTCCTCCCCTGCAACCCTCACCTTGGCCGAGAGGTCTGGAACAGCCTGTCTGTGGGCCCTCCTAACCTTAGCAAGCTGATTTTAGTCACTGAGTGCCAGGGTAATCCTCCAGTTGCTTATCTGGACCCAGATGAAGGTTTGATATGTGGTACTTGAAATTTTGGATATCAGATTTGAAATTCATGATATGCCAAACAAACTGGAAGAAATTAGGTAATTTTTAGTAGTCTTATTTTTCAAATAAACAAATACATATGTATGTAGTATCACCTATACCATATTCATGGTCTTTCTCTCAGTGTGTTCACGGGTGATGTATTGTCTTCAATTTTGTATCAGTCACTTTTCAGGGCATCTGAGGAGTGCATGGGTTCCTGTATCTCAGTATTGACTCCTTTCATCACCCATTATTGAAATTTTAGTCTAAGTGGTACCAATTGGGGCATGCTTAGTGTTTGTTCATGTTGATTAAAGGGGAGCAGTTACAGAAATAATTTCTAAATGGTAGGTATTCTTTAAAAATTACTGCATGGTTTTGGAATGTAGTATTTGATTTCAGAGAGCAGAAAGTTTACCTCCTTACCAGTGGCTTATTTGGGTTACCATGAAAAAGATGTGTTCTTGGCCAGTATGTGAGGAAACATCCTGAAGGTGTGTGTGGTGAGGGGGAAAGCCTTAATGCACTGAAAATGTTCCCAAGGGCAAGTTGCAGTTGATACTTAAGAGTTAACTATAACTCATTATCTTGGGTGGTAACTCATGTTTATGTTTTAAAATGGAATGTACTCATTTATTACAGAGTCAACCATTCATACAGCCAGTGCTTTTTTTTTGGGGGGGGGGGGGGTTGGTTGTTTGTTTAAGCATCTGCTGTGTACATAGTGTGGCCTGGGAATTAATCAGAATTCCTCTCTATCATTACCTCACACTGCACTGAACTGTTTATGCCTCCTTCCCTTAATGTTTCCCTTCTTTGCCAACTGGGTTTCTGTTACTCAACAGAGAATCCTCTTTTTTCTCTTCTCTTGCCAATTGAGAGTCAAGTCCTCTGTCCAGGCCTGGGACCAATACTTCTGATCTGAACAGCATTTCCTAATGCTCTGGAACTTGTCTCCCCACCTCTTCCAATGAAAACTACCTGCTTCCTTTTCTGCTGTCCTTTTGTTATTGCTCAAAATCTTTTTTATTCTGAATTGTAAACATATGTTATTTCTCCCTTTTGTTTGTAAGCTGCTACATGCAGGGATTTTGTAATATTCGTATTTCTATCTTCTATAGCGCCTCAGGTGATTCTTTGACACTTTATTATTGCTCAATAAAATGTTGAATCAATACATGTGATATAATGGAATGTATAGAAAAGTTGGAGATCCATTTGGGAAAACAAAGCAGAGGTACATGTACCAACTCTAAGGGTGCCTTGCTGTAGCTTTCTCTTTCGGTACTGCAGCCTGAATCAGGAGACCAGACGGCTATCACTGATTCTGTCACCAATTGACCATCTGCTCTTAGACCCTTCATGGAGAAGGCTCTCTGTGAAAGAAGAGTGACTGCCCTTTCACAGAGTTGAATGAATCAGCAGTGTGAAAGAAGTTTGGAAGCACTGTGTGTGTACATACGAAGTATTGATCCTGTCATGAATTTGGGGAGTGGTTAGCTGATAACCAACTAACTCTGACTCGATGGACATGAGTTTGCATAAGCTCTGGGAGTTGGTGATGGACAGGGAAGCCTGGCGTGCTGCTGTCCATGGGGTTGCAAAGAGTCGGACACGACTGAGTGACTGAGCTAAACTAGCTGATAACAGTGAACAGTTTTTACAATGACATCTTTCTGGTAGTTACTGTAGTAAATTGTTTTGGAGAAAAGAAGCTGATAAGCCTCATGCTATAATTTGTGGTATAGGGAATTTCACATGGAGGCCTCAGGGTAGAGAACAAAGTAAGGTTATGTATGATAAAAGAGCACAAGGAAAGTTCGAAGAGAGGGAGAGTTCCATAGCTTAATTTCTGTATTTTCTAAAGTTACAAACTCAGTGAATACAACTGTCTTCAGGTTCTTTTGCTTCCCAGTGTCAGTTGGTCAGGGTACATTTGTGAGACACTGTCAGGCTCCCTGTTCTTAGAACATTCTTGCCCACTGCCTTTCTACCTATAATGAGATAGTCTTTCTTGTGAGCATTTGCTTTTTTAATTACATGTTAATTGTCCTTATTCTTCTTGGAAATTTTAGGCAGTCATAGTTATAATTTTTTTCCCAAGTGTTTGCTCCAGAGAGATTATTTGTGCAAATATTCATATGAATCTGATGAAGAACTCACTGCTAGGGAGCGTCAGAACTGTCCCAGGGACATGGTGGTCAGGATTTCCACAGTGAAGGTCTTCTCTGCTTCCCCACCCCCAAATAGATATATTGCCTTGTCCTTATGAGGTTTTACTTTTCTTCTTTTGGGATCTGTGTGGAAATCAAAAGAAGTCATAGCTCGGACTTCTGTGGTGGTCCAGTGACTAAGCCTCTGTGCTCCCAGTGCAGGGGGCTCAGGTTCAACCCTTGATCAGGGAACTAGATCCCACATGCCGCAACTAAAAGATCCCGTGTGATGTACCTAAGACCCAGAGCAGCCAAGTAAAGTAAAGAAATAAATATTTTAAAAAAGAAGTCATAGCTCTTCTCTATACTCTTTATATTTAAAATTTTACTCCTGTCTCATTTTCCTTGCTTTGCCTCCTCTGGAATTCAGTTCATCCTGTACTTTTAATCTCATTTCTTCCTTCCAGCTGTAAGAGAGCTGTGTACCGTCTCTGGCACTTGCCTCTTGCTCACCATTGCATGCTCTACTTCTCCCGAGTCTGCTCAGGACACTTACCTGCTCAGGCTTCCTGTCTCTTCTTCACCCATTCTTGCTGTGACTCCTAATTCCTTCTAGGAGTTGCTGTCTCCTTCTCTCTGAGCAGTAGACACTGCTGGTGGGTTGTTACCTTGCTCTGTTGCAGTTTGCCTTCTCTCTGCTGGTTATCTCCTGTTGAACTGTTCAGCCTGCTCAAATCAGCAGTAGTTGTGTTTCTCTGGCAGTGCACTGTGTATCAATGGCCCTGCAGGTCAGGGAAGAGGAACTTGAGGAACCAATATCCATGGACACTGATTTATTCTGATACACTGTCGCTTGGAACAGCTTGCTCTGAGAGGCTCTGAAAAAATCATCCTTGAATGCAGTGTTTTTAAAAATTATTCATTGTGATCTATTAGTGTGGCAATGAGTGTATATTAAGCAAGGTATATTAAGCTGCAGCCAGAAATTTTTTTAAGAGATTTGAATATGAAAAAAAACGAATGCATCACAGTGTAGTAAGGATGTCATGTGTGTTCAAGGTTGTGATCTAAAACATAATTCTTCTTTTGATTTGGAATCAAAACATTTGAAAGCCATTGGTCTGATAACCTTTAGTTATTTTTAGCTCCTTTGATTCCTCACCTCCTTTTCTAATGGAAATTTTTAAGTTTTTTTTTTTGTGTTTTTGTAGATGAGACAAAGTAGAATTAGAATATGGCCTATTCACAGGGCAGCTTGATGGAAAATCAAAAGCACAGTTAACTGATTTACCAGTTGCAGGGCAGGTCGCTTGCCTGCCACATGGATCCACGACAGGGTGTGGTTAGGGCAGCAGCCCATGTCCCGACAAAGCCCCCAAGAAGCCTGCAGTGAAGGCACCACCTGGAGGCTCTTCTGCAGGTTTCATTCAGGAGGATTAGGACTTTTTCAGCACCCACACCCTCACAGTGGGTTTGTCCTGGACATATGGGGTGATCAGAGTCCCACCAGAGTGGGGAGTGGAGGACAGTGGAAAGAGGTTTTAGGAGACATCAAATGACCAGATACTAGTGTTGTTACTTCTTTTCTCTGGCAGTAAGAAATAGCTATAGGTTTTAAGTGATTGTTAGTTATCGAATGTGATTAACATCTCTGGTTAGAAAATGACCGTTTTTCACTAATGCCTCATTCCTGGTCTTGATATTGGGGAGACTTCCTGACCTCAGTGTTTTCTTGCTACTCTGATGGCATTGCACTGGTCTTGTAAACAACATTCTTGAAAGCAAACTTAAATATGTCACATGAATGGCTGGAAATTGTCCCCCACCCCATAATATGTATATTGTATCCTTTAAATTTAAAGGATTTATTAAAGTGAAAATTATTGTGATATACTGTTTGAATTCTGGCTTTTTCCTTTTAAAGGTAATATAATAAATTGATTTTTTAATAGTTAAAGTAGAATTAGCCTACTGTCAAATGAGAAATGTTTTAGCCCACTTATCTTTATTTGCCATTGAACTGAAGGGCTGTATTTTGGTATGATTATTTTGTACCCCTTCATGTTTTAGCAAAATAATTAAACAACTTTTGTGTTACCCCAGGGTCCCCTGCAAAGGTGCTTGGAATGGATAGTCTGAGAACACATCCGTGTTCAAGTATAGTTTTGTTGGGGGATAATTATAATTTTGATTATTTGTTGTGTTTCAGAACTGAATAGGTTAGAATGTCTACTTTAATGATTTAAAATAAATCATTAAATATAAATAGAGGAGACGATAGAGAAAGAAGTCAAACATTTAATTTGTTGAAAATTCTACATTAAGTAAATCTTCCTCTATCCACCCCCAAGTGTCTTTCTGTTAATGATTTTTAAATGTCAACGTCTTATATTTTTTCCTGACCAATCTTTTGGGAATATTTGGCACATGTGTTCCATCTGATGAAATAAAAAAATTGCAGACCTCAAGGGAAATAATTAAATGATTTTTCTCTTATATAAACATTTGCTTTGAAATATATTTATATTTGAAGGGCTTTGATATTTTTATCTAAAGCATCATTTCCTCATGCTGTCTCAGCCTCGTAATGAAACTTCTCTTTAAATTATTAATATTATCCAGTATCACAAGTTTATCGTATGGGTTAAATTTATGTGCCAAATGACTCAGCACAAAGAGCCTCCCCCTTCCTCCCTTTTGCCTTGAGTATATATCTGTGTTGGTAGAAGTTTTATGTCTCAATACTTTTTGATTTCAGCAGTTAAAACTTAAAAAACATTTTGTGTACATTTCTCATTTGTAACCATTGTGTTTTTGCTCACCTGTCTTCCTTTTTTCAACCCCTTCCCAGTCCAGCTGCTTCTCCGATGTTTGGGCTCCCCAGTATCCTTGTCTGTTCTTACACTTCTCTTTGCTGGAACAGAGAAGATCTTTGGAGTGTCCTTTGCTCTTCCTGTCCCAGCCTGAGCATCCTCCATGCTTCCCCTACATACTGCTCCCCACTCTTTCCATTCAATGACTGGGCATCCTGGGAGAGTGGAATGAGCCCTGGTTGGGGAGGGGTGTGCGTGGAGAGCCTAGTTTTTATTTGTGACTGTAGCTGGGTGAAATTGTGCAGGTTTCCTAACCCTTGACCCTAGCTTCTTGATCTTAATAAGGAGAGGGTTGAACCAGTCATCTCTGAAATCCCTACTGGTTCTAATAGTGCATAATAAAGTAATTTACAATAAAGTGTAATTAGGCTTAGTCTTCTGAGGATGGGGAGATGGATGTATATTTTCAGCTTAAAACAATAGCTTAATGATCCAAATATGTGACTGTGTGTGTTTGTCTGTGTTTTTCAGCATTTCTACCGGCCCTCTTCACCCAACCCATCTCAGACTATGATCCAGGGAATAAAATGCAAGGAGTCCGTTTTTCAACCACTAATGTACATATACATGTCCTCTAGTCTTACCTTTGCGTGTGAGGTTCAGGAAAGATATCACTGATTTTTTAGAGAGGATGAATAAGTAGTAGAAACATCTCCCAATAGGACTCCTTTATTTGCAGTCCTCATTATTTGTTATGAGTTCATTCTGAAAGTTAGGGCAAAAAGTGGCCAGCTAGTTATGGTTGTTTGAAGCCTGTTCTGTCTCTGGGTAGCACAGGACAAAGTCTGCAGCTGTCTCCTCTCCGAGTCAGTGTCAGTGCCTCTACTCGGGGAGAATGCCGGTCAAGGTCCCCATACTGGCTCGTCCCCTGGGACTGTCTATTCTTAGATCCTTCAGTCTACTGAAGTCTCAGAGTCTCAGAGGAAGCCAGGTTTGGGTTTTGGCCGTGTTATGTATAGAAGTCTGTCTTACCCTTTTGAATTACCATTACTATTATTTTTCTCCATTCATACATTTTTTGCCATATACATAATTTACATTTGAGGGTGGATAGATTAATGAGTACAAGTTTCTCCTTTAAAAGATATAGAACACTGTATGTTTTTAAAGGATCACATTTTAACATAATATTGTTTTTTAGATGTCCATTCTTGAGGGGCTGGGTGGTTTTGTACTCACATTTTTATGAACTCAGTTACTAAAATCATTCCTTTCCTCCCTCCTTCCCTCTCTTTTTTGCAGGGGAGCAGGAGAGGAAAAAATATAGAAAGGATATATAAAACAACTAACCCCCTCACCCCCAAAAGATGAACCTTAGACTCTTGGAAAAATACAGTCACATTGACTCTTGAAAAATAATCACACACACACAGAATTTAAATACGTGCACTCACACACACAGAATTTAAATGGGTGGTATAAAATCCTCAAGGCAGAAAGAGCCTGCTGTGAATCATCTCTCTCCTCATGTTCCCCCACATCATGTTCCCGTCCACAGAAGATACCAGTTGTGTGTCTCTCCATTTGCTGTTTTAAAATTCTAGTCTGATTCTGGTAAATCCCTGTTTTCTCTGTTTCTCCTGCTCCATGGTTATCTCCAGTAGAACAGTCCTTTGAATCTAGCATTCACTGCACATGTTCCAGTCATGCGGTTACAGAGTTGACATTGCAGCTTCAGCAGAGGTTATCTCTCTAAAATTCTCTGAAATTCCCCTTTGGCACATCCATTTTGGCAGCTGGGTTTATATGGGAAAGTGGCAAAGCTCTTGGCTCCTCTTTTCTGCTTTATGAAAATAGAAATCTCTGGCCAGAAGGGCAGCTAGGCAAGAAGCTATAGATAGTTCCCATCAGTTGCACTGCCGAGTTTTTCCATTTTTACCTGTAGTAAGTAGTATTCTCACCGTGTGCGTGTGGACCAAGTGGTGGTTTTTAAAAACATGAACATACTGTAGCCTCACACTTAAAGTCTTGTTAGAAAACCCTGCTGTTGGAACGTGTGTGTGAGGTCCTGCTGCACTGTTTTGGCTTTTGATTTTGTAATCTCTTTATATATTTTTTAAAGAATTGAAACCACTCAAAGACTGTGTTCACCAATTCAGATACTGAAAAATACTGCAGTTTGGGCAGTAAGATGACAAGAAAGATGGAAACTCCAGATTGCTTTTCAGTGAGGTATATTCACTACTAAATAAACAATATCATGTGTCTGTTTTCTAGGTTAAGTGCTTTCCTGAATGGAGACACCTGAGGTCCTGTGAGACAGCTCAGGCCTCTTCTTTTGCCCTTCCTCTTTCCTTCCTTCTTTTCTTTAAAATTATTTTTAAGTAGCGTTTTCTAGGAAAATGTTGCTTCTGTTAGCAGAGTTGACCTATTTATTACTACAGATGGCTTTCAGGGCCCTTCTTTTCTTTCTGTACATACTGTGAACTCTGGGGAAGTTGGCCTTCATGCAAGCCATGTTGATGAATTTCCATAGTTCTGATTCTCTGATTTAAAAATGACTACATGTGTTTGGTATGAAAAATACTTAGTTTTTGTTTTGTTTTAAATGTAAATAAATACTGATAAACTAGATGTCAAAGCTTTTGCATTAGAAATGAGCAAGGCTCCTTTTACTATTAAATTTTCTTCCTGCCAGTATTACTATTTATATTAGTAAGACATATAGACTCATGGGTGAATTTTTCTCCCCATGATGATTTATGAAAGATGAGACCACTTGTTTTGGTATGCAGATTCTGTTTGTTTCAAGAATAAGGACTCTGAATTAATCTTTTACTCTTAGGTTGACCCCTCACCCATTCATAGTAGTTGGAAATATGATCTTTTTTAAGCTAAAATGTTTAGAATGAGATTTATCATCTTGTACTTTGCATACTATTTTCTCTCTGAGGCCACAAATTTTTTTGTTATGCTTCTGTTTTGTCAAAGAAGCGCACAGTAGACCTCATAAATCTGTGATATCAAATGCCCTCGATGAATCCTTGGGAAGAAAGTGTTTTAAAATGCATAATTAAGGCACTTGAGCATAAAACTACAATTATACACTTGTGTGTTAATTTTGTGTACAGTAAGACTTTATTTCAACACTGGTTGTAAATGAGAGGAAGCATTTTACTGCCCGTGAATGCCTGCATTTTATGAATGCTTAAACAAAATGTCCTCAAATTGGCTGACCTGGAAAGAAAGGTGAAAACATCTGTAGTTAGGAGGTAGAAGAGAATACAAAATTTGTAGTAGAGGTTTCTTTTTAAAAGTAAATACAAGAGTGATTTTACTTTTGTGTACAGCCCTGCTTGCTGTGCCTTTGGAATCATTTATGCTATTTTAGCTGCTATTCCACAGTGAAGGCTAACAGTGAAAGCAATTTAGATGAGGCAATGAAAATAATCAAGGGACTTGAGGGCAGAAAGCAGTTGACAAGGAATCTTTGATCGAGGAGATTTGAAGGCATTGGTTGGCATTGACTGACCATACATTTTTTAATCAAGTTCCAGGTAGTAGCATTAGCGGACAGCGGACACTCTGAAGCTTGGAGTTCATTTTATGAAAACTGAAGGATGTAGCACTTTACAAAATGGATAATAGTGTTCCAGAGCTTGTTACCCTCAAGAGGTATCCTGGACTAGAAATATAAATTAATTTAAGAAGAGTATAAATAAATTTGTGGATAATAGAATAGTGATTATGCAGAGGAAATAAAGGCTGTTGAGGACATATCTCTGACTTCTGGAAATTGAGGTCATGAAAGGCACTGCCACTAGTTCCCACAGCCACGTAGAGTATTCACTCTGCAAAACGTTGGTCTGACCTAGTATTCATTAAGCTGCGATTGGCTAAATATAGAACAGTTGGACTTAGAATAAGCAGTGAAATTTTGTAGGTAATTAATAATTACAAAGACAATCCAAGAGAGATTACATGTATATTATTCTCACTGTTTATAATCTTATATTGTGTGTACCTGATAAGGAAGCTTTAGAAAACAGAATTTATCATGAGAAGAGCTATTGCTGATAACAAATGAGAACTTTTCAATTTAGTTTCACAAACCAAAAAGTAAATTTATTTTCTGATACAAAGTAGAAAAAATTTTTTTACACTAAGGGAGTGGGCTAAAGCAGCCCAGATATGTTGGTTATTTTTCAGCCTGTTAAACAACAGCAGTGTTTATGGTCCAGAAGTTATCTGTTAGGAACAAGGGCATGGACAGAAATGGAAGTGGGCTCCATAGCAACGGGAGCTGTGTAACCAGCTCCTTTGTGTGATTGGTCATTAAGCCTGTTCTGCTGGAGTTTAGACACTGTTTGACCCTGGACTGTTCTGCCTACTCTTCCAACCCCACGTTGTCTTTTTTCTGTTACTCAAGGGAAACTGGACGAAATCTGAAGGAAAAGTGCATAACAGTCAATATTCTGTGTACATTTGATTGTCAGTTTTCAAGCATGAAGGAGTAATTTCAGGAATTGTGGAGTTTCCCCCACCCCCACCAAGCAAGCTTAAGGACAAGATTTAGTTTTCTTTTTATAATAAGAAAGTGAATTTTAAAAGCACCTAAATTGTTTAAAAGTCCCAGTTGGGAACTTAGTTTAAAGGACTGTAGGTAGATTGCGGAGCATTTGTAGGATTTTGACCTTGTAAACTTTATTACCTTCTAACACATTATTTTTGACTGGACATGTTGACATAATAAAATTTTCTCTTGCAATTTGTTCAGACACACATAGACTCAGCATCTAAATTCCTTGCTGTGGGGACTTTTCAGTCTGTCTCTTTTGTATGAAAAATAGCATTTACTCTTCCTGTGAAATTGGAAGCCAGTAGAATTTGCCACAGTAATGACTAAAATGTAGCTGCTATGAGCTCATGATTTTTCCTGTGCTTTTTGCTTTCCTTTTTTGTAGAATGTGCCTGGAAGAATTCAAATTTATGGTCAAAAACAAAGTAAGAGGCTATCTGCTATTAAGTATAAATTATTATAATAATATACTTTTCTGATAATTCTTAGAAAGGCAGCAATAATTAATCCAAAAGAAATTGCATTTAGTTCTAGAATCATGAAAAACTCAGAGTTGGCTTAGGAAATGATACATAAGATTTGATGTATATACTTCTGGGCTATTTATGCTATACCCACCACTCATATACAGATTTTCATATTAAAAAAAATGTATGTATGGAGTAGGAAATGGCAGCTCATTCCAGTATTCTTCCTTGAAAAACCCATGGACAGAGGAGCCTGGAGAGCTACAGTCCATAGGATCCCAGAATGAGACAGGAGTGAATCACACATTCATGCACGTATATGGTTTTGTAACCTGCTACCCCTTACGTCCCTCCCCAGTAATCCACGGACATGCTTTCTTCCTATTCAATACATATTATGTACAATTAAGATTCATTCATTTTAATGGTTCTGTGATACTTCATTGAATAAAATATCATTACCCTCCTCCTTTAAACCAGCCTCTCTTGATGTACTTTAACCATTTAGGCTGTTTCACTCTTGAGTGGGGGTGCTGTCGTGGGGCTGTCGTGACCTTTTTGCTGCACATATCTTTGCATACTTGTTTTATATTTTTCCCTTAAGGTAAAATTCTCAAAAGCAGAATTCTGAGTTAAAGAGGTACTGTTTCTATATATTGTGCATTGTGCACGCAGTACATGCTCAGTCATATCCAAGTCTTTGTGACCCCATGGGCTGTAGCCCGCCAGGCTCCTCTGTCCATGGGATTATCCTGGCAACAATACTGGAGCAGATTGCCATTTCCTCCTCAAGGGGATCTTCCTGACCCAGGGATTGTATTCCCATCTCCTTCGTCTCCTGCATTAACAGGAGGATTCTTATCACTGAGCCACCAGGGAAGCCCATATATATTGCGACTTTTATTAAATATTTGAATTTACATACTCATTGCAATTATTTCAGTATTAATTGCTATGTAATATTTTCAGTTTAGTTGCTCAGTTGTGTTTGACTCATTGTGACCCCATGGGACTGCAGCACACCAGGCTTCCCTGTCCATCACCAACTCCCAGAGTGTGCTCAAACTCATGTTCATCGAGTTGGTTAGAATTATGTAAACTGAAAATATGAAAACTCCTGTTAATCATCTCGAAATAGTTACTCTTTTATTATCAAATAGGAAACTTATATCTAGGCCTAAGTAAAGCAGAAGTGGTTTGACATAAATACATTATAAAAAATGTGAAGTCAAAAGTTTGACAAAGTGTGGATACCTTCTTTGTTAGTAAGTGTATGTACATATTTTAAAGATATACGTACAGTGAAATGCTCAGATCTTAATATATGACTTGATGGGTTTTGACAAATAATGTACAACTTTGAACCTACCAGACCAGTTCAGATACAGAATATTTTTGTTCCTCCCAGGAGTTTGCTCATCCCTCTTTCTATCTAGTCCTCTTATCCCATAACCACTGTTGTGACTACTAACACTATAAATAAGTTTTCCCTGATTTTGAATTTCATATAAATATACAGTGTGTTGATTGTGTACATGTAATATAGTTCTAGAGGAAAGTATAGATACCAAGCCAAACTGTTCTTCTTAAGACACATACTGGAGTAAGAACAAGAAGTCTTTGAAAAGAATGAAGTTGGACCCTTACCTTACACTATGTATAGAAATTAACTCAAAATGGGTCAAACCTAAAAACATAAGAGCTAAAGCTGTAAAATTCTTAGAAGAAAACATAGGGGAAAGCGTTATGACTTTAAATCTGGCAGTGATTTATTGGACATGAAACCAAATGCACAGGAAACAAAAGAAAAGATAAACTGGAGTACATCAAAATTAAAAACTTCTGTGCATGAAAGGACACTATCATGAGAACAAAAAGGCAGCACTCAAAAGAGGCGAGACATCTGGAAATCATGTATCATTTATGGGATTAATATCCAGAATATATAAAGTACTCCTACCACACAACAACAACGAAAAACTAACAACCCAATTTAAAAAATGGGTGAAAGACTTGAATATCGTTTCCAGGAGAATAAACAAATAACTGATAAGCTTGACAAGAATGCTTAGCATCACTAATCATTAGGGAAATGAAAAGCAAACCTGTAATGAGTGTGATACCACTTCACACCCATTAGGATGGCTAGTACAAAAACAAACAAAAAGCAGATGTTATCATGGATGTGGAGAAATTAGAACCCTTGTGCACTGCTGGCAGGAATTTAAAAATGGTATTCTGCTATGCAAAACAGTATGGCAGTTTCTCAAAAAATTAAACATAGAACTACTATTGTTGTTACTGTTTAGTTGCTAAGTTGGGATCCCATGGACTGCAGCATGCCAGGCTTCCCTGTCCTTTACCATCTCCTGAAGTTTGTTCACATTCATGCCCGTTGAGTTGGTGATCCTGTCCAACCATTTTGTTCTATGTTGCCCCCTTTTCTTCTGCTCTCAATATTTCCCAGCCTCAGGGTCTTTGCAGTGAGTTGGCTCTTCACATCAGGTGGCCAAAGTATTGAGCTTTAGCTTCAGCAGCATTCCTTCCAGTGAATATTTGAGGGTTGATTTCCTTTAGGATTGACTAGTTTGATCTCCTTGAAGTCCACAAGACTCTCAAGAGTGTTTTCCAGTACAATACCAATCTAGCAATTCTACTTCTGGGCTGGGTAAAAGAAGTGAAAGTAAAAGCTTGAACAGATAATTGTATGCCTATTTTCATAGCAGTACTATTCACAATACTATTAATACTATAAGCAGTACTTACAATGCTTATACTTATCAGCAATACTATTCACAACCTAGACAGCATATTAAAAAGCAGAGACATTACTTTGCCAACAAAGATCCGTCTAGTCAAAGCTGTGTTTTTTCCAGTAGTCATGTATGGATGTGAGAGTTGGACTTTAAAGAAAGCTGAGCACTGAAGAATTGATGCTTTTGAACTGTGGTGTTGGAGAAGACTCTTGAGAATCTCTTGGACTGCACGGAGATCCAACCAGTCTATCCTAAGGGAAATCAGTCCTGAATATTCATTGGAAGGGCTGATGCTAAAGCTGAAACTCCAACACTTTGGCCACCTGATGTGAAGAACTGACTCACTAGAAAAGACCCTGATGCTGGAAAAGATTGAAGGTGGGCAGAGAAGGGGACGACAGAGGATGAGATGGTTGGATGGTACCACTGACTTGATGGACACAAGTTTGAATAAGCTCTGGGAGTTGGTGATGAACAGAGAAGCCTGGTGTGCTGCAGTCCATGGGGTTGCAAAGAGTCAGACACTACTAAACGACTGAACTGAACTATTCACAGTAATCAAAAGATAGAACAACCCTTTTAGTATTGAACCCTTTTATTTTATCCTTGAGGCTTCCCTGGTGGCTCAGATGGTAAAGAATCTACCTGCAATGCAGGAGACCTAGGTTCGATCCCTGCATCTGAAGATCCCCTGGAGAAGGGAATGGCAGCCTACTCCAGTATTCTTGCCTGGAGAATCCCATGGGCAGAGGTGCCTGGCGGGCTGTAGTCCATGGGGTCGCAAAGAGTCAGACATGACTGAGTGACTAACAGTGTCCATGATGGATGACTTGATAAACAAAATACTGTTTGCATTAAAAATGGAATATTTTTTAACCTTAGAAAGGAATGAAATTCTGATACATGCTATAACATGAGTGAACCTTGAAAGTGAAAGTGTTAGTCACTCAGTAGTGTCCAACTCTGTGACCCCAATGGACTGTAGCCTGCCAGGCCTCTCTGTTTATGGGATTTTCCAAGTAAGACTATTGGAGTGGGTAGCATTATCTCCTCTGGGGCATTTCCTGACCCTGGGATCAAACCCAGGTCTTCTGCATTGCAGGCAGATTCTTTACTGTTTGAACCTCTAGAGAAGCCCAAGTGGAGTTATTGTTTAATGGCAATAGAATTTTATTTTGGGATGGCGAAGTTTTGGAGATAAATAGTTGTGATGGTTGCACAATGGTGTAAATCTACCTGATGCCTCTAAACTGTGCACTTTATGATTAGAATTCCATGTATGACTATAGCAAAATCTATTTTTCTCATTTACCTACTGTGCTGGAATTAGATTGTGTCTTCTTTCTGTCTCTTGTAAATAGTCCAATGTAATATCCTTATTGGGACACATGGGAGTGTTTCATGGGGATGCATTTACAAGGTGAATTGCTAGGTCTTAGGGAAGTGCACCTTGAAACTTAGTGGGGAGACCCTTTTTATCAAACTTCTTTAGGAAGGAAGAAGATGAGAATATAAACCTTATTTCTTCAGTTTTGAAGGATGAACAGAGTTCAGGGTAAAAAGTAAAATGAAAAATGAAGCCTGGAATTCTGCACATTTAACATGATACAGAGATTTGAAAGTTATTGAGCATATCCTTTATCAGAGTAGTTTCCTAAAGCAAATACTTATAGTAAATGAATGATTTTTAGCTATACTTTGCCTCTCTAATACTATTTGGAAGCATTCACATTTCTTTGAAAATTAAGATAACTTTTTTTGTTACTGTGTATGCACATGTTGCTGGAAAAGGAAATGACAACCCGCTCCAATATTCTTGACTGGAAAATCCCATAGACAGAGGAGCCTGGCAGGCTGCAGTCCACAGGATTGCAAAGAATCAGGCATGACTGAGCATAGATGATCGCGTACTCATGTTCCACTTCAAAATCCTCTTTATTTAGAAATGAGAGAAATTTTTGTTTTTCTTATCTTTAAATAACAAATAGGCATCGTAGGCATTTTCTGGAGATTTCCTTTTGGCTTAGTTTAGTGATAAATATCCAGTACATTTCCTGGGTGGTAATGCCCTAGAGAGTTAGCTGGTAATGGTCAAGGCTTCTCCACTGCTGTAAGTATGAGGTTTGGGGTGTTTGTTTGTTAGATTAGGTTGAGCATATGTGTATCAAAGACTTGGATGGTACAAGTGATTTCAGTTTTATAATGTTTTCCATCCTTAGTTTAAAATTTTATATAATATTAACTTTATTTAATAATCCATTGAACGACATTCATTTATTCATCCAACAACCATTTATTGAGTGGCAGGCCCTCTTCAGGAGGCATACCACAGATATAGGAGTGTGTAGTCAAGTGATGAAGACAAACAGTGGAAACAGGAACACATCAAAGGTCAACTGACTAAATCTAATAATCTCCCCTGTGGTAAAATAGAATCAGAAATGGCATGAGAATGATGGTGGTTTAGGCCGGTCAGGGAAGGAATGGCATCTGAGACAGAAGTGCTTTGTATCCTCAATTTTCAGCACCCAGTTCCTGAAACTCAGTAACTCTTGGTTAAATTTCACTTGAATCCAACAGTTTGGTAATCTTCATTGTTGTTAAGTTGCTAAGTCATATCCAGCTCGTTTCAACCCCATGGACTGCAGCACGCCAGGCTTCCCTGTCCTTCACTATCTCCCAGAATTTGTTCAGACTCATGCCATTGAGTCAGTGATGCCATCCATCCATCTCATCCTCTGTTGTCTCCTTCTCCGCCTGTTGTCAATCTTTCCCAGCATCAACGTCTTTTCCAGTGAGTTGGCTCTTTGCATCAAATGGCCAAACTATTGGATCTTTACCTTCAGTATCAGTCCTTTCAATGAATGTTCAGGGTTGATTTCCTTTAGGATTGATTGGTTTGATCTCCTTACAGTCCAGGGGACTCTCAAGAGTCTTCTCCAGCACCACAGTTTGAAAACATCAGTTCTTTGGCACTCGGACTTCTTTATGGTTCAGCTCTCACATCCATACATCACTACTGGAAAAACCATCACTTTGACTAGACAGACCTTTGTTGCCAAAGTGGTGTCTTGCTTTTTAATACACTGTCCAGGTTTGTCAGAGCTTTTCCTTCCAAGGAGCAAGCATATTTTAATTTCATGGCTGCAGTCACTGTCCACAGTGATTTTGGAGTCCAAGACAATAAAATCTGTCACTGCTTTTGCTTTTTCCCACCTATTTGCGATGAAGTGATGTGACTGGACACCATGATCTTAGGTTTTTGAATGTTGAGCTTTAAGCCAGCTTTTTCATGAAGTAAGAGATAAATAAAGACTCCCAGTAGCCAAAATAGATATCACAAAACTTGAGACAGTAAAATGTACTTCACTCATGGACTGGCCCTTCAGGCCTTCATGACAGTGTAGTATAGTAGGTTTCTCTGTCCTCAGCAGAGTCTGTTAAAGATGGAGGTCAGAGTGACAAGAAGTGGCTGAATGCCTTGATGGCATGTGAGGAGCCAGCAGTGTGGGGCCAGAGTTATTCTGAGCTTTGGTTAGACAACTTTTGGAGTTGGCTCTGGGGCATTCCTTGTCTTATGGCTCCGTTCTTCAGTTTATGTTTCTTAATAATGATTGTTTGGTTTAAAATGTCAGAAAAGCATCTAATAGATTTTTGAAAGCCCTACATCTAAATTGATTTAAAGCAAAACATTATTGATCATTAAAAAATTAAGACATTAGTTCCTGACAATTGAGGTATTATATTTAGAAATTGGTTTTTAAAGGTAACAGTTAATAATTAGTATTTAGAGATAGTGCTACAACTTGTAGTTTAATAAATAATAATAGAATATGTGTAGAATTCCAGGTAGAATTATAATATTGCTGGTTATTATATTAATAGGAATCAATAGAAGAGGTAGCCCCATTTTGCAAATGGAGATGTAAGAGATATCATTATGTGATTGATTATATTCACACAACTAAGGTATAGGAGGACTTGGATTTAGGTTTCGTAAATTGCTAATACAGAAATTCTGTAGGTAGATGAGCATTTTAGTCACCTCTATTCAGTTGTGTCTCCCATGTAAGGACAGTGGACCACATGCAGTTGCTTGGCTCTAGGCCCCAGGTCTTATAGCCCACCTGTACCATGTTATAAGTTATCCCAGGCTCTCAGAGGGTTAGATGCCAGTTAGTTAGTACCACATAATGAGACCATGTATCTAAAAGGATAACAAGTAGATTTTTAATTGAGGAAAACAGCAACAAAATCTCCCAAGCAGGTGCTTTTGATGGTTTTCCCCATGACGTTTATTGGGGTCAGCAGATTGTTGCTACGGATCCATTGTGGAATTGCTTACGTCCCCACCCATTCTACCTGCCTCACCTGCACCTGCCTTGCTTCCATGCTTTTCAGAGTTGGGATAGGTGGTTAAAGGATGTAGTAAGCTCATGGCTGCTCTAGTGTTAGGAGACTAATGCAATATGTCCTCTTGTTGTCTTGCTTAGAAAATAGAGGACCCCCACCCCCTGCCCTGAAACAACACTTCCATATTGTGTTTAAGGGTTTCTGTAAACCAGAAAGTCAACATATTAAAGTGCAATTCATAGGGGAGTTGCTGGCTGTGTTGACTGAGCTTTACAGTCATTTTAACACTGGCAAAGTGTTACCCTAACTGCTTCAAATCAAACTGCAAAGATGCTCGTGTGAAATATAGTATTAGATATCAAATCAAACATATGGGTGTTGAACGAAAGGATATGTGTTGTGGTAGTATATGGTATTCTAGCATGTGGAGTTGTATTTTATGGAAATTCTTTGGCTTGGCTCATGGCAGGGACATACATTCATTATGAGACATCAAGCTGTAAAATAAATAAAAGCAAAGAATTCAACTGTGCTGTTGAATGGTTTTCAGTACAAACTTGTCTGTTCTAGTAACTTAGGATCTGTGTGATGAGAAGCATTTGTAAGTCATTGTGGCCAAATGTTTTGTCACCATTGCTAGAAGTTTGAAAATAATCTAGATTAGGTCAAAAGGAGTATGAACTTTAGCATTTTGCAGTTTTTTCTTTTTACTTCATAGTACATATTACAAATTACTGTGCTAATTGGTCTTAGAGGCAAAATGTTTAATATATTCCTTACTCTTTTTCCCTCTCATTCAATATTCTGTAGTCAATTTGTTTTTTAAGTGTATATCTGGAACTGATACTTAATTCTTAGAAGTATATAGGCTTATGGGGATGAAGTTCTTGGATTTCTCAACTGAACTATATTGTGGTATTAACAGTGACTTCACCATTCTTGTCCCAGGAGTGCTTTTTGCCATTCTGATACCTTGTTTTTCTTTTCCTCTCCTATTCTTTCTCTCAGGGAAAAAAAAATGTGTCAGTAGATTTCTGATTTGATAGAACATCAAAAAATATCATCAATGGTATATTTATTGCATGAGGAAGAACTTCTCTTTGAACAATTTCAATATTTTTTTAGGTTCATGTAACTAGAAATGGAGAAGACCCATTTTAGGTCATTCTGTCTATATCTTGGGTATTTCCAGCTCAGTGCTTCCCTGGTAGCTCAGATGGTAAAGAATCGTTCCATCCCTGGGTAGGGAAGATCCCCTGGAGAAGGGAATTGCAACCCACTCCAGTGTTCTTGCCTGGAAAACTCCATGGACAGAGGAAGTTTATAGACCTGGAGGTCTATAGTCCATGGTGTCACAAAGAGTCGGATACAACTGAGTGACTAACACTTGGACACTTTACATCATTGACTGTTTATCAACTAGGAAAATACTATTCTTGTATAGCTATGAATATCTTGCTCATATTGATAGTTACGTTGTTTGGTATACATAGTATTGTTTTCTAAATGTGTTTCATTTTATTGTAAAGCAGTGTTGCTTCTTTTTAGCAAAAATAGTAAATGGAATTGCTAATGTAACTGGTATTTGCTAAAATGTAATTGAGGCATTCTGACCTTCGTTGAAACAAACGTGTACCCAAATCACAAGCATCCTACAAAATTTTAGTAAGGGATCTTGAACTGGAGTTCATTTTCATTTGTGTATTGCATAAGAATGGATTAGTATAATCTTTCTCTGACTTCCTTGGCAGAAGCAATTTTTTTGATGTCAGTATTCGGAGCTTTTTACCCCCTCTGGATTTTTGTGAAATTATCAGTATTTGATATCTGATAAAGTATTTTTTAAAGCAAAGTTAAATTATCTTTTGTCTTCATTGATAGTATGTGAGGAGAAGGCAGTAGGCCGATTTATCTAATGGAGAGAATGTTAAAAATTTGAATTCAGTTGCTTAGCAAAGAACCTACTTCACGTTGCTGAATCAAAACCATATTTGATTTTATTGAATTGCATGTTTAGACTTTCTCTCACGTGCCCGTCTTGACTCTTGACAGATGCCACCTCAGTACGGACAGCAGGGTGTGAGTGGTTACTGCCAGCAGGGCCAGCAGCCTTACTACAACCAGCAGCCGCAGCCTCCGCACCTTCCCCCGCAGGCGCCATATCTGCCCTCCCAGTCCCAGCAGAGGTACCAGCCGCAGCAGGTGAGCGCATTCCTGGTCACCAGGCCTCTTTCCTGTGTTCAAAGGCCACCCCGCGTTCTGAGACATTTTCCTGTCCCACTTAGAGAATTTCTGTTCTCAGTGGGAAAAAATGAAGTTTTGAGAAAATGTAGAACTATATCCTAAATGTTTGTTTAAGAATGGATGTTTGAGATTGAAGGGTGGGAAGAATGAGTAGCTTAATAGCTTCTTACATTACCGGTTAGTGACAGCAGAAAACGTCAGTCATTACATGTTCTTTGTCATGTGTATTCCGAATCTTTGAAGAAAGTGCTCTGTCACTTTGTTGAGGCTTATTGAGGAAAATGGTTTTATTGATCATTTAATCTTGCTAGTTGGCACATACATGGTGTTTTTATCTTGAGCTTTCTTTTGATTTGTTTTAATGGTAAGTGCTACTGTATCAAAAACATTGTTGCCTTTGGCAGTATTATTCTTCCTAAACTAGTTTATAAACAGATAATCACTTCAATTACAATATATTAAAATACTGAAGGGAATCATGTACTTTGAGTATGTTAAACAGTTTCCAGTTTAAATTAGCCTCATTAAATACTCTTTGAGGTTATTGGGCTACATATTTCAGCTTACATGATTTGTTGAAAAATAGTACATATGCGTTGGGTACAGTGATTCAGTTTCATCTTGTTTTAGAGATTGTCACCGAAGATATTAAAAGGCATCATGAACTCAGGACCTGTACTCTGAATTCAAATAGAACTTTCATAGCACTTTCAGTCATAAGCATAAAATTGTAACTTTGCATTTTGTATTTTCCTCTTCTTTCTTTTTTGTGGGTGGCAGTGATGAAGATAGGGGAAGACAGTGGCACTGACTGTTCAGTCTTCAAAATGATTCCTAGACAGCTTGGAGTGATTGCTGATGCTAGGCAAAGTATATAAATATATGAAGCTTAATTTTAACAAATTCAGCTGATTTCGTAAGGATTTTATTGGATTCTTTGTAGGCTTTTTCCATGTGATTTTTATTTAAGAGTTCCAAAAAGAGTTTACAGCTTTAAACAAAACAGTGTAACAGCTGAGATTGAAGAGGCTATAGAATCTTGTGTTTTGCATATGTGTTGACTTCCTTGGTGGCTCAGACGGTGAGAGCTTCTACCTACAATGCAGGAGACCTGGGTTCAATCCCTGGGTTGGGAAGATCCCCCGAGAAGGAAATGGCAACCCACTCCAGTACTCTTGCCTTGAAAATCCCATGGATGGAGGAGCCATGGACGGATGCTACAGTCCATGGGGTGGCAAAGAGTCGGACACGACTGAGCCACTTCACTTTCACTTTCACTTTGCAAAATTTAAAGCAATTTATAGATGTAGGAATGTACATTATTTCAAAGTTATTTAGTCTGTTCTTTTATTAAAATCAGGAAAATTAAATAACTTATAATACCATTTCTTTTTAAGTGAGAGACTGGTATCTGGGTTTATAATATATAAAGTTAAAGATTTTTTCATGGGCTTTCAGAGCCTTATTGAACTTCTCTGTAGACAAAATGTTTTGTCATGTTAACAAAGTTTAAGAAGGACTCAACAGAGATATTGCATTAGTCATTTTACTTCAGTGTGCTAAAATGAATCTGATTGTAAAACCAATTTGGTTAAGGATTCTGAGTTCCTGTCATTTCCTTCAAGACCAAGTTCAAAATTTACTTCCTTTATGAAGCATTCACTGATGTCTTCTTCCACATGGCAATTAGTTATTTAATATCCTTTATATTTAAATATTTAAAGCATACTATAGGTAAAATCTTATTTTAATGAGTACAATTCAAATGTGCTTAGTTTAGGTCTATTTTATGCTTTCAGTGATACTACCATTGTTTTATTAACTTGAATACAATAAAGTATATGTCAGGAAGTGAAGTTAAGTCGCTTAGTCGTGTCCAACTCTTTGTGACCCCTTGAACTGTAGCCTACCAGGCTCCTCCGTCCATGGGATTCTCCAGGCAAGAATACTGGAGTGGGTTGCCATTTCCTTTTCCATATGTCAGGAAGTACTGTATAAAAATGACTCGATGTAAATACTTTTTTTTTTGATATATTCTGAGGAAAGTCAATTATTTCCCAAAGTATATTGGAATTTTTTTCTTGTTTTCACTATAGAATGCTAAATATTTTTTAAGTTTCTATAAACTCTTTTGGGACAAAGAAGTGGAAATCAGAGATATTTAGGGACCCCAATCAGAGGGTCTGGTTTTACAGGAACAGTTTTGATTTTTAGGGAGTTAGATATTTATATAGATTGGGGAAGTTTATCTTGGAAATGACATCTAGCATTTTCCATATAGTTAGTACCTCCAAAACTAGAATAACAACCTCCCCCCAATCTATCCCAAAACAAAGTAAAAATAACCACTAGAATATCTTCAAAATCAATCTAACTTTTAATAAGAATTTTTAATACTGAGTTCACATTTAAAAAACGAAGGAACTCAACTATTTTGACTTAAGAAGCCAATGTTTCATGACAGACAGAGCATTCCTTCCTGTAGACTTTGCTTTTCTTTCTAGACATTGCATGCATAATCTGTTGATTTTTGAACTAGGAGATCATCAGAAAGTATTACTTTGTGTCTTTTGTTAATGTGAATGATGCAAAAGTTAATTTTAGAGTTCCATTAAGATACCTACCTTTGTTTCTTTAACACTTTTTAATGTGTAATGTTCTGAATAATCAATACATTCCCATGTGTCAAAAATTTAAAAGTACAAGGAAATGATACAGATCCGAGTCTCCCAACACAGTTCCTCTTGCCTAGCTCACCAGCAAGCTCACCTTTTGCTAGATAACCACTTTATTATGTTTATTTAGTTTCCTTACAAAGAAGCAAAATACCATATTTTAATTGTTAGCTCTGCTGCTGCTGCTGCTGCTGCTAAGTCACTTCAGTCGTGTCCAACCTCTGTGCGACCCCAGAGACGGCAGCCCACCAGGCTCCCCTGTCCCTGGGATTCTCCAGGCAAGAACACTGGAGTGGTTTGCCATTTCCTTCTCCAATGCATGAAAGTGAAACGTGAAAGTGAAGTCGTTCAGTCGTGTCCGACTCTTAGCGACCCCATGGACTGCAGCCTACCAGGCTCGTCCATCCATGGGATTTGCCAGGCAAGAGTACTGGAGTTGGGTGCCATTGCCTTCTCTGATTGTTAGCTCTATTTTCACACAAATGTTGGTACACCATAATATACTATAAACATTCTTCTCTTCTTTATCACCCCCCTTCCCCACCCACTTAAGTATATTTTCTATGGTCTTTGCAAAGTAGCAGTAAAGCCATCCTCCATTCCTTTTTATAACTTCATTCCATTTTATGGACATATCGTAATATATTTAACCAGTTCTCTTTCAATGGGCGTTTTAGGTTATTTTTAGTTACTTGCAGTTCAAACAACTCTGCCATGATGCTTTGTATTTGTGTCAGTTCGTAAATGTTCAAGTGTATCTATCAGATAAATTCCTGGCTGTGTCAATGGGTACATGTGGTTGTAATTTTGCTAGATTGTTCCTCTCAAGGGTTGTACCAATTTATACTCCAGCCACTGATGTATGAGAGTACCTACACTTGTTCCAGTAGCATGATTTTAAGAATTTTCTGGATTTTTACATGGTCTCTTTTTTATAAGTTTAATTAAATCTGTGCTTTACTTTGACTATGTCTTACTTTTTGTCTGATGAAGCCAAACAGAAGATTAAAAAATTTCCTCTTAAGTATTCCTTTGGCTAAGTCTCTCAAATTTTGTTATGCATTATTTTTATTCTCTTTTAGTTCTAAGAATTTTCTTACTTCCTTCGTTCATTTTTTAAAGACTGTTTTATTGAGACCTGGGTTTCTGTTTTATTCCCTCAGAAGGATTGGTGTATGCTTTTGCCAGTTGCTTGTGGACACTAGTCATTAGGAATCATATTTCGTATTTTATTTTCTAAAGTTTTATTATATAAAGAGATCTCAGTAGAGTGATAAACAGAATAATGGAATGAACACTCACATGCCAGCATAAGTTCCTTCATGTACTAGCCTAGCCATATTCAGATATCCCCAATTGTCATCAGAATGCCTTTAAAGTTCATTCGTTTCAAGCCAGATTCAAATGACTGTTAATACATTGATTTGATCCTTACATCATTTTTCTGGATCAGTTCTGTCTTACCCCACTCCCATTCATCCCCTTGGCATGTTGAAAAAAACTTGAGTTGGTTTTCCTATGAAATGGCTTTGTCTGGATGTTTTCCCTTGATATGGCTTAATTTGTTCATCCGGCTCTTCTGTTTCCTGTAAATTGGCAGTTAGATCCACAGGCTTGAAGTTAAACATTTTTATTTGTGATTATTGTAAATCATGTCCTCAGCATTTAGGTTATGTCCTCAGCATTTAAATCATGTCCTTAGCATTTCTGTTCAGTGGAGGGGTCCATGACCCTCCTTTTGAGAGAAAGAGCCTCCAGTGGTTCCAGCCCCAGGCTGTCTGGTGACCATCAGCTGTCTTCCAGCTGAGGCGTAGAGCCATTATGATGAAGATAGACCTTCCCTTTTGGACTCTGTCCAGATTACTCACCCACAGAATCTGTGAGACTAATACATGCTGCTGTCTTTAGGCCACTAAGTTTGGGGTGGCATGTTACACATCGTTACTGACCGATATGATTTGAATACTTCACAGCTGATGCTGTTGAGAGTATTACATCAGGAGATATACACCCTAATATTTTGTTGTCCTACAACAAATAGTGTTAAGATTGATTGGTGGGTTCAGGTGGTATGGCCTTTGGGACCATTTTAAATGGAATTCTCTTCTTGAGGTTTTATAGAGTGCACCATTAAGTGTTAATTTTGACCAGAAACTCTGGTCATGGTTAGCCTGTGGTTGCTAATTCTCAAAGGAGTCATTTAAAAATTCTTCCTACCTCTCAGTATCAAGTTCAAGACAGGTATTTTTCTTTTCTCTTTAGTGAATGCTCATACATGATGGATATAGCCCTTCTTAGTCCCTTGTTTATTTGAGAGGTATTGTCTCATATTTTGCTCCTTTTTGGCGGCCCTAGATTCCTCCTTTCTTCTGTTCCCTGTATAGTCATCAGCTGGAAAGTTAAAATCTGTAACAGAATTCAGCTTCTATTGCTCTCTTACTTTCCATGTTCTTGGTTTATTTTATGTGTTCTTGGTTTCACTTACATTCATTCCAGGTTTGTGATCCATTTAAAAAGGCACGTTTCCCAGTGTTTTCAATATTCCAGTTATAGACGTTTACAGTATCCAGTCTGCCACACTGCTGGAACTGGTAGTCTTTTCTGTTTTCTAGTTGTTTACTTGATGTCTTTTATACAATTTAGAACTATATAAATTGCAATTTAATAAGTAATTTAGAACATATTAATTTGTTGTTGTTGTTCAGTTGCTCAGTTGTGTGCGACTCTTTGTGACCCCTTGGACTGCAGCATGCCAGGCTTCCCTGTCCTTCACCAAAATGAAACTTTCCTACTGCCTCCTTTTTCTTTTGAAATATAAAGAATATGTTATAAAAAATATGTTACCTACACAAAATCCATGGAAACTCTGTTACTATGCAAAATTTTAAACAAGTCAGAAAAATGCACTAACTGGTATGGAAAAGTGAAAGTAGTATGTAATAAAATATTATATATTTAACTAGATTCTTGTGTATGACTGCACTGAAGGCTTGTGAAATTAATGTTTGCATGTATGCGTGGTGTCAATGTGGACCTGGCAGGCATATCATGAGGCTGATAGAGGAGTGTGGCATCAGCCTCCTGGATGTCAGGCTAGGGTTGTCAATGGGGAGATACCATCTTCTAAGACGGAGAACCGCTCTTGGTCAAAGTCCAACTGAAATAAAATATAATCTTCCCTCGACGTACATGACGGTAGTTTTATTCCTGGAAAATTCAGTATAAAGTTGTTTTAACAATGCTTTGTTCTTATATGCAGAATGGAGTTGGGTTCTAGGCTTAGACAAATAGCTGTGGGTGGCTGCGACCGGCACATTTAGCGCGGGCGGCTACCCCATGGCCGAGGTCAGGGGCAGAAGCCGGGAGGACCCCATGCCCAAGAGGAAGAGGCCAAGAGGAGTTACCCCACGTCTGAGGTCAGGGGCAGTGGCTGAGAGTGCCAGGCTACGATGATGCAGGCACGGCCTAGAGGAGCTACCCCACGTCCGAGGTCAGAGGCAGCAGCCGGGAGGAGCTACCCCGCATCCGAAGTTAGGGGCAGTGGCCGAGAGGAGCTACCCTACGTCCGAGGCCAGGGGCGGCAGCTGGGAGGACCTACCCCACGCCCGAGGCCAGGGGCGGCGGCCAGGAGGAACAACCCCACCTCCAAGGAGCAGTGGCTGCGCGGGCACAGAAGGGCTTAGAGGAGCTATTCCACGTTCAAGGTCAGAAGGGGCGGGGGGGAGGAGATACCCCTCGTCCAAGGTAAGAAGCAGCGGCTGCAGGTTGCTGGAGCAGCTGTGAAGAGATACCCCACATCCAGAGTAAGAGAAACCCAAGTAAGACGGTAGGTGTTGCAAGAGGGCATCAGAGGGCAGACATACTGAAACCATAATCACAGAAAACTAGTCAATTTAATCACACTAGGACCACAGCCTAACTCAATAAAACTGAGCCATGCCTGTGGGGCCACCTAAGTCGGGTGGGTCATGGTGGAGAGGTCTGACAGAATGTGGTCCACTGGAGAAGGGAATGGCAAACCACTTCAGAATTCTTGCCTTGAGAACCCCATGAACAGTATGAAAAGGTAACATGATAGGATCCTGAAAGAGGAACTCCGCAAGTCAGTAGGTTTCCAGTATGCTACTAGAGATCAGTGGAGAAATAACTCCAGAAAGAATGAAGGGATGGAGCCAAAGCAAAAACAGTACCCAGCTGTGGATGTGACTGGTGATAGAAGCAAGGTCCTATGCTGTAAAGAGCAATATTGCTTAGGAACCTGGAATGTCAGGTCCATGAATCAAGGCAAATTGGAAGTGGTCAAACAAGAGATGGCAAGAGTGAACGTCAACATTCTAGGAATCTGCAAACTAACATGGATTGGAATGGGTGAATTTAACTCAGATGACCATTATATCTACTACTACTGCGGGCAGGAATCCCTCAGAAGAAATGGAATAGCCATCATGGTCAACAAAAGAGTCCGAAATGCAGTACTTGGATGCAGTCTCAAAAACGACAGAATGATCTCTGTTCATTTCCAAGGCAAACCATTCAATATCACAGTAATCCAAGTCTATGCCCTAACCAGTAATGCTGAAGAAGCTGAATGGTTTTATGAAGACCTACAAGACTTTTTAGAACTAACACCCAAAAAAGATGTCCTTTTCATTATAGGGGACTGGAATGCAAAAGTAGGAAGTCAAGAAACCCCTGGAGTAACAGGCAAATTTGGCCTTGGAATATGGAATGAAGCAGGGCAAAGACTAATAGAGTTTTGCCAAGAGAATGCACTGGTCATAGCAAACACCCTCTTCCAACAACACAAGAGAAGACTCTACACATGGACATCACCAGATGGTCAACACTGAAATCAGATTGATTATATTCTTTGCAGCCAAAGATGGAGAAGCTCTATACAGTCAACAAAAACAAGACCAGGAGCTGACTGTGGCTCAGATCATGAATTCCTTATTGCCAAATTCAGACTGAAATTGAAGAAAGTAGGGAAAACCACTAGACCATTCAGGTATGACCTAAATCAAATCCCTTATGATTATACAGTGGAAGTGAGAAATAGGTTTAAGGGCCTAGATCTG
>NW_011494720.1:6388497-6426979 GCF_000754665.1 Bison bison bison
AAAGGAGTATGTCAAGGCTGTATATTGTCCCCCTGCTTATTTAACTTATATGCAGAGTACATCATGAGATGTGCTGGGCTGGAAGAAGCACAAGCTGGAATCAAGATTGCCAGGAGAAATATCAGTAACCTCAGATATGCAGATGACACCACCCTTATGGCAGAAAGTGAAGAGGAACTAAAAAGCCTCTTGATGAAGATTCAGAAAACGAAGATCATGGCATCCGGTCCCTTCACTTCATGGGAAATAGATGGGGAAACAGTGGAAACAGTGTCAGACTTTATTTTTTGGGGCTCCAAAATCACTGCAGATGGTGACTGCAGCCATGAAATTAAAAGACGCTTACTCCTTGGAAGAAAAATTATGACCAACCTAGATAGCATATTGAAAAGCAGAGACATCACTTTGCCAACAAAGATCCGTCCAGTCAAGGCTATGGTTTTTCCAGTGGTTATGTATGGATGTCAAAGTTGGACTGTGAAGAAGGCTGAGCACCGAAGAATTGATGCTTTTGAACTGTGGTGTTGGAGAAGACTCTTGAGAGTCCCTTGGACTGCAAGGAGATCCAACCAGTCCATTCTGAAGGAGATCAGCCCTGGGATTTCTTTGGAAGGAATGATGCTAAAGCTGAAACTCCAGTACTTTGGCCACCTCATGTGAAGAGTTGACTCATTGGAAAAGACTCTGATGCTGGGAGGGATTGGGGGCAGGAGGAGAAGGGGACGACAGAGGATGAGATGGCTGGATGGCATCATCGACTCGATGGACGTGAGTCTGAGTGATCTCCGGGAGTTGGTGATGGACAGGGAGGCCTGGCGTGCTGCGATTCATGGGGTCGCAAAGAGTCAACATGACTGAGCAACTGAACTGAACTGAAATCTAAATGAATGCTGGGACTTTGGAAATGAAAGTGGGATGTGGTGCAATAATCTGTTGGATCAGTCTCATCATGGGACAATCTAGCATTCTTACCTTACACTCTTAAATTTCATTACATTTCCTTATCCTTGTGACAACTAGCTGCCCCCCTTGAAATCTTATCACTACAGATAACTTGGGCTCCCTCATTTTTTTTCTGAAATAAAATGTATACATAATATGAGTTTCCTACATACAAGATTTCAGTAGACATCAGTATAATGTAATTCATGTATTACATGTACATTCATGTAATAGAAAGGACAGAAAGTTTATAATAAAATATTGTTTTTCCTAAGTAAATGCTCAGATGTGTCTACATTAGAAGACTTGTAAAATAGTCAGCGGCTTGCATCTATATAATAACCATGAACAGATACAAGTGACAGTGATATAGTTATATTGCACAAACAACTCAAAATTGTGAACAAAGTTTCCCTTTGATGGGATTTATTACCATACAACAGAGATTATGTGAAATTAAAATATTGAACATTTAAAATAACCTGCTCAGCAGAGTTGTTGAATAGAAAAAATGTGTTACCCCAAAGTGTGGAGGCCTCTAAGTTTGTATATAAAATACACACCACAGTAAAAATCAGTAAGTAAGAATATTAAGTTGTTGAACAGAAAAAATGTGTTACCCCAAAGTGTGGAGGACTCTAAGTTTGTAGATACACACCACAGTAAAAATCGGTAAGAATAGGCCTTATTCTTTCTGTTGTCGACCAAGAGATTAACTAATAAATGCACTGTACGTTCACCATCAAACATTTTATTTACTCAACATGATATTTCCTTCTTTCAGAAGGTGTTAATTTTTGAGTCTTTAGAAAAAGAATAGCTATTTGAAGAAGTTTCATGCATTTGGAAGCATTTTTTTATCCTAGCTTACTTTCTCAAACTGCTTTACCCAAGATTTAATAATTTGGTATAGTAGAGAAAATTATAGTGCCATAAATTTTAACTTTTGTTGTTGTTTTAAAGTTTCCATTTTATCATTTTGGGTTCATAATAAAATCCCCAAACACAGGAGCCAGGCAGGCTACAGTTCATGGGGTTGCAAAGAGTTGGACACAAGTTGGACTAAACAACAACTACAAAGTTGATGTGTAGGTTTGTTTCCTGGTTCTCTGTCCCCTCCTGGCAAACTTTCATTACCTTCCTGTCTCCTCCTTGTACCTATAGACTCATCATCTTTCCCCTTCTACTTCTAACTGAAGTTCTACTTTAGATCTACTCTTGTGAGATGCTGAAGAAGAGGTCATGTTTTTATCGTGGCACAAGTTTTTCCCAGATCTTCTACCCGCTGCTCTTACTGGAAGCAGCTGCTAGGTGTTGAAGGCATTGTTCCAGGATCTGTAATGTGAAAGGAGTCGCCTGGAATGGAAACTAGACTGTCTGTCAATACCCTTTCCTGTGACAGTGATCTTGTGCCGACTCAGTTCAGCTTCCAGGACCGTGACAGTTGGCAGTCTCGCAGAACACCATTTCCATGGCTTTAAACTACACTGTTGTTTTCATAGCCAGAAGAAAGTCTTTCTTTCCTTAGAGAAGGTTTGTAGGAGGTAACTCCATTCAGATTAAGTTTCAGTTTACTTAAAGAGGATGTGTCAGGATCTTTAAAAAAAAAAAAAAAAAAAAAACTAAGTTAAAGCAGTGAGAGAATTTCAAACTTTACCTTTTTAGGTATAGTTTTTTTTCCAACTGATAGAATTATCTCAGATTCTTGAGAGAAATACTGGGTATACTATAAATGTGTACTTCTCAAGGTACAGCTTTTATTTTTTTAATATTTTTTTAAACCTCAGGCTTATTGGAAAAGTTGTAGAAGACAGAAAAAGGAAAACATAAACTATATATTGAATCCCTTTTTGCTTGGGAATGTTCCGTATGCTGGGAATCCAGTGATTAATAAGACATTGTGTTTGAAGTGAAGGAATGAACTCCCAGTTGAATGAAAGGTCAACACAGGCAGATGATAGCACAGTGGGAGAAGTGTGTTTTCAAGGCATGGTGTGATACTACGTGTCTCAGAGGAGGTCTGGGAGAATGAGTAAGAGTTTGCTGGTGAGAGAAGAAATGATTTTAGGGTAGGACTAATTCTTTGTTAGTGAGAACAGAGATAATGCCCAACCCTGAAGTGATACTGAACAAGACTCTGAGATTGGTTTCAGTATCAAGGTCAGTTAGAAGGAACGTATTAATTATGCTTGGGACTGATGCCTTTCATTGTTTTTTCCTCAGTGATTAAGAATGAAATAAAAAGTTAACTGTTCAATAACTTTTTAAAACAAAATAGTTCTAGCTCAGCAATTCACTTGTAATAGTGGATCGCTCAATAAATAGTTAAGTGGAAGTCTGAAGTCTGTGCATAGGTAGAAACAAGTGTTTATATTTTCTAAAATACTGCTTTGTTTGGACATTTTTGTGGACAGAATTTTTCAAAAGGTGATGCAGTAAACAAAGAGTTTGGCAAATGGGCATTGTTTTGGGAAAAGGTGATAGTATTGGACATGAGGGTAGCATAACTTCAGAATTAATAACTTGCCTTTGAAGTCTCTGAAGGAACTCAGATGTTAATTAGCATGTTGACATTGATTCATTGTGGAATAAACATTTCTTTATTATTATTGCTTATTACTTATCCTAATCTTTGGTTCTTATTATTTATAAAACAGATTGTTCATTTATAAGCCCCTTCTGTTCTGCAGCTTTTGGAGAAAAGCATAGAAGGCCTGTATTAAGTTACAGAAGTGCTTGCATCATTTGCTTTATAAGATTTTGTTGTCAGAGTAAAGATGAGGACATTTAGTTTGCTGCCACTAATTGCCTAGATTTGGATATTAACACAGGAGTCTTTTAATTAACTTGATAATAAAAACTTTCGGAATGTTGATTGATGAAGACACTCTTTGCTTTAAAGGAGATTGCTAGTGAAGCCTGGAGTTTCCTTTGCATCTGACTCTCCCTCTTGGTGACCTTGCTTGTAGTTAGTTGTCAGGCTTTGAACCAGGGCTGGGTATTTCCTTTTATGTTTGAAGAGCTTGTGAGCATCTGAGGAGAAAACTTTTAAGTTACTTTCAGGTCTGAACAACGCCCGCTCCTAGACTTGATTTCTACTTGTTGGCTTGTGTAACCAACCATGTAAGTGCTTCTCTACTCGGGTTGGAGCCACTCTGAGGGCTCAGGTGGTGCTCAGGTTGTTGGAATCAGCAGCCTGCTTCGCTCTCTCTTGGCTGGGGTGGTCAGAGCTTAGGAAGATGGGAATGAGAACATGACTTTTCCTCTCTATCTTACTTTTTTCTCCCTTGGGAGACAGGACAGTATATTAAAAATTCAGCACTGATTTTGAATATACTATAGATATAATTTGCTGCCGTCGAAGTTTCGATTCATGTAGAATGGCCAGTTTCATGTGTATATTTGTGTTTGTGTTTTGGTTTGGTTCTTGTTATTCCTGAAAGCTTCTTAAATAAACAAATAGAAAAAACTACTGGAGAATGAAGAAAAGCATTTTGATAATATTAGAATTTGATATGAATGTTTTGCTGTAAAAATCAGGGTTAGCCTGTGCAGCTGTACCTGCCTGGGTCTTTGCTTTTATTTTATTAGAAGTGGGGAAAAGGAAGAGAAAAATTCTTACTTTTAATACTGATTATTTCCAGTAATAAAGCATTTTTGGCTCTTTGATGGAGAACTTTGAATAGTTATTTTTTTTTATGCTTTGGATTATAACTGTGACTCTGTGTTGGATTACAATTTGATAATGCTATTCATGGTCATGTTTAAAATATTTAAGAAAAAAGTTTTTTTTTTCCTTTCAAATACCAGAATTAAAGGAAAATAAAGCCAATGAAGAATTATATGGTAATAGCAATATTTTCAATACTTAATTTACTTTTAGAAAGGTAATTAGAGGCTTCCTCCTGAAAAGAGTAACCTGAAAGCCACAGGCAGACCTGGAGCCTGTGTGTGTACAGCCTGGTTCTGATTTAGGCTCTGCTCCATGCTGTCCAGCAGCTGCTCATCAAAATATCAGGCTTACCTAGAAATGGGCAGAAGATCAGATCCGCTGTCTGTGAATGTCTGCTGTGGTGATAAAAGAGGAAAATCTTACATTGTTCAAGATATGTTTTATTAAAATCTGAGGAAAAATATCAATCCCAAGAGCAGGATTTGGTCTAAAAATCATTTAAGCTCCACACCATTCCCTGTTTCTAATGTAGCTGTAATAGGGGGTGAGCTTTCTGGGTTCTTCCCCTCACTTTTTTCTCCCTCCCTCTTCCCCTGTCTCTGTCTCCATCCCCAGTAGAGATGGTGCTGTGGGGTTGGACTGGATGCCCTAACCTTAGGTACACCGGGGACCTGTTGTCTAACTCTTTATCCTGGTTGCCCAGACTTGGCCAGCGCAGGGAGGAGGAAGCCTCTCCTAGGTAGGTGGGGATACTCGGTGGAGCCAACACTCAAACCTGATGTGAGTCTCTAGGTGCCCCTTCAACCTCTTCTCTCTGAGGACTCCACCCCCACCCCCGCTTTCCCCCACCAGTACTGAGGGATGCAGTTGAGGATTAGGTCATGCAGTTAAAAGCAGCATTGAGGCCCATTATGTTTATCCATACATTTCTTTTTGCTTGATATTTAAATTCCGACACTAGAGAGAGGAAAGGATTTTTGTTTTTCCTGGATTGCTTTTTGCTACTCTTAGCTGTCTTCATTTGTCTTTTAATGCTCATTTCAATTTATTGAAGTACATAAAATAAAGTAAAACATAACTTACATGTATAGCATTAAAATTCTTCCTTCATTAATTTCTTTGATTTTAAAAATTCTTAGAGTAACAAGCTCCACGTATTTGTATCCTGAAAGATGGTTATCTGTAGATGTTTGGAACATCAGATTACTTTCAGAATTGTATTGCTAGTGTGGGCAATGACCACCTTTTTCTCTGTAAGGATAGCAGAACCAGGTTCGTCTCGCTGACTGATTTTTCTCAAGAGTGCTAGACTTTAGGGGAGAGGAATGTATTCATGTCTCTTTGCATTAGCCTTGGGGAGGTGAAGAAAGGATGGAGGTTGAAGTAAAGAGGATCCGTTGGATAACTATACAGCTGTGGTTTTCTAAAAGGTTGGGAAAAAAAAAATGGATTGTCTGCGTCAGAATCACCCGGAGTGTCTGCTCAAGTAAGCTCTCCCATCCAGGTACTAACTGGGCCTGGCCCTGCTGAGCTTCCGAGATCAGACACTATCAGGTGTGTTCAGGGTGGTATGGCCCTAGACTCAAGTAAGTTCTCTTACAGCAGAACGGTTCTGGGGTGTGGAGGGTGATGAGGGAACCTGGGAGTCTGCATTTACCTCTGACAGGCAATTCTGATGCATTCCCAACTTTGAGAGCCATTGGAGAGCAGAAGCTCTAACCAGTACTTTCCAGTGTCTTTTACTCTAGCATGGTGGTTGGATATTACCTCATATATCATATTAATAATAACCCTCAGGTCATATAGCAAGTGATACCTGAATGTGGTGAGGCTTGGTTTTGATCCTGATTCTGTTTTAATCTGAAGGGTTTACTGCCATCATTATTGCTGTTTACAGTAGAAATACATTTTGTTCCAGAAATAGGCTGGTATTCAAGCGTTTAAAATCACTGATATGGGCTTTTGCATTTGTTAACCCAGGGTTTTTCAGATTTTAGTGAGCATTAGAATCTCCCAGAAGGCTTGTTAAAACACAGATGTTGAACTCTATATATACTCAGAGTTTCTGACTCTATAGTTTGGACCTTGCATGAGTCACTCAACCTCTGTGCCTCAGTTTCTTCATCTGAGAAAAGTACTTCGTGGAGTTGATGTCAAGACCATAAGCGTTTACTGAGTGAGTAAAGCACTCTGAAGAGTGCCTGGTGAATAGTAAATGTTACATAATCACTAGCTGCTGCTATCAGTGGACCATGGTCACCACCGGATAAACTCCCAGTGGGTTCAGTGAAAATTTTTATTCTTATTCTTAAATGTGGTATTAGATAATGTAAATAACAATAGCTGACATTTATTGAACATTTAAATGTGACAAGCACAGTGCTGATGCTTAAAGTTAGTCTCTCCTTTAATCCTAAGTATGACTTTTGGAGACAGTTCCTATATCTTGGTTTTATGGATAAGGGGATTCTTCAAATGGTAAGTTATAAAACTGGGTTTTCTTTTTGCTGTGTGTATTATCATTATTATTACATATACTGTTATTCTCTATAAAAAGCACACCCAAATATTTACTGTGGCTCATTTGCTTTGTGAGTTTAAGAAAGTAAATCAATCTAATAAAAATCTTAGTTACTTTAGTCCTTAGCTTTTGAGTATCTTCATATTTCTCTTCAGTATTTTAGGAGAGGTGAAATTTAGGCAACCATGTAGCTTCCCTTTTCCCTCTTGACCCCTTGTTAGTTTAGGAAGAAGTTCTTGCAAAAAATAGAATACAAGAAAGGATTTTCTTAAGTTGAATGCCAGAGTAGTGGCCTCCAGGGTCCTAACTTGATTAACATAGAGGAGGCAGCTGCTCTCACTGGCGGGCTTCTCTCTAATCTCCAGTCCTCTCAGGGTCCTCTTCACTGCAGGCGTAGGGGCAGCTGCTGCCTCGGGAGCACTGGTAGGTCCTGTGTTGTAGTAACGTTCTTGTTGATGGCAGGGCTCAATTGTAATGAGGATCTATTATCTATAAATCAAATCCCTTACAATTATATAGTGGAAGTGAGAAATAGATTCAGGGGATTAGATCTGATAGACAGAGTGCCTGAAGAACTATGGACGGAGGTTTGTGACATTGTACAGGAGACAGACATAAAGACCATCCCCAAGAAAAAGAAATGCAAAAAAGCAAAATGGTTGTCTGAGGAGGCCTTACAAATAGCTGAGAAAAGAAGCGAAGCGAAAAGCAAAGAAGAAAAGGAAAGATACACCCATTTGAATGCAGATTTCCAGAGAATAGTAAGGAGAGGTAAGAAAGGGATCAGTGCAAAGAAATAGAGGAAAACAATTGAATGGAAAAGACTAGAGATCTCTTCAAGAAAATTAGAGATACCAAGGGAACATTTCATGCAAAGAATATAGGACAATAAAGGACAGAAAAGGTATGGACCTAACAGAAGCAGAAGATACTAAGAAGAGGTGGCAACAATACACAGAAGAACTGTACAAAAAAGATCTTCATGATGCAGATAATCACAATGGGGTGATCCCTCACCTAGAGCCAGATATCCTGGAATGTGAACTCAAGTGGGCCTTAGAAAGCATCACTATGAACTTAGTGGAGGTGATAGAATCCCAGTTGAGCTATTTCAAATCCTGAAAGATGATGCTGTGAAAGTGCTGCACTCAATATGCCAGCAAATTTGGAAAACTCAGCAGTGGCCACAGCACTGGAAAGGTCAGTTTCCATTCCAATCCCAAAGAAAGGCAGTGCCAAAGAATGCTCAAACTACCGCACAGTTGCACTAATCTCACACGCTAGTAAAGTAATGCTCAAAATTCTCCAAGCCAGGCTTCAACATTATGTGAACTGTGAACTTCCAGATGTTCAAGCTGGATTTAGAAAAGGCAGAGGAACCAGAGATCAAATTGCCAACATCCGCTGGATCATGGGAAAAGCAAGAGAGTTCCAGAAAAAACATCTATTTCTGCTTTATTGAATATGCCAAAGCCTTTGATGGTGTGGATCACGACAAACTATGGAAAATTCTTAAAGACATGGGAATACCAGACCACCTGAACCTGCCTCTTGAGAAATCTGTATGCAGGTCATGAATCAACAGTTAGAACTGGACATGGAACAATGGCCTGGTTCCAAATAGGGAAAGGAGTACATCAAGGCTGTATATTGTCAACCTGCTTATTTAACTTCTGTGTAGAGTACATCATGAGAAACACTGGGCTGGATGAAGCACAAACCGGAATCAAGGTAACCTCAGATATGCAGATGACACCACCCTTAGGACAGAAAGTGAAGAAGAACTAAAGAGCCTCTTGATGAAAGTGAAAGAGGAGAGTTAAAAAGTTGGCTTAAAGCTTAACATTCAGAAAACGAAGATCATGGCATCTGGTCCCATCACTTCATGGCAAATAGATGGGGAAACAGTGGAAACAGTGACAGACTTTATTTTCTCGGGTTTCAAGATCCCTGCAGATGGTGACTGCAGCCATGAAATTAAAAGATGTGTACTCCTTGGGAGAAAAGTTATGACCAACCTAGAGAGCATGTTTGCTTTAGCATGATTCCAGCATGTTAAAAAGCAGAGATATTGCTTTGCCAACAAAGGTCTGTCTCGTCAGGGCTATGGTTTTTCTAGTAGTCACGTTTGGATGTGAGAGTTGGACTATAAAGAAAGCTGAGTGCTGAAAAATTGATGCTTTTGAACTGTGGTGTTGGAGGAGACTCTTGAGATTCCCTTGGACTGCAAAGAGATCAAACCAGTCAATCCTAAGGAAATCAGTCCTGAATATTCACTGGAAGGACTGGTGCTGAGGCTGAAACTCCAATAATTTGGCCACGTGATGCGAAGAACTGACTTATTTTAAAAGATCCTGATGCTGGGAAAGATTGAAGGTAGGAGGAGAAGGGGACAACAGAGGAGGAGACGGTTGGATGGCATCACTAACTCGATGGAAATTTTGAGTAAACTCTGGGCATTGGTGATGGACAGGGAGGCCTGGTGTGCTGCAGTCCAGGAGGTCGCAAAGAGTCAGACACGACTGAGCGACTGAACTGAACTGAATGAGACTCATCAGAAAATATTATAAAGCAGTTTGGACAAGCCTGTTCCTTTTAAAAAAGTTTTTAAAATGAAATAATTATTCATTTAAATTAATAGAAAATAAATGATATTCTGAATCTAGCCTTCGGAGTCATCAGTAAATATAGTATATTACAGATAATAAGGTTTTAATATAAGCTTAGAGTCTTATAAGCCTATGAAATCAGTAGCAGTGAAAAACCCTTTGAACTTTGGACCTATGATTTTTTAAATCTAATATAAAAGATTTTTGGAGCAAGGATAAAGGAAGATGCAGGGGAAAATATTGATATGGACTTAGAATTAAAGTCACTTATCATTATTCTAAAACATAACCAGTCATGGTATGTTAAAAAAAACACAAAACCATTCAGTTCCTATTCCTGAAGTATTGTGTGCCTAAACTATACAAGCTGTATCCTGTATACTCTTCCCTGAGCCTCCTCAGCTTCACTCAGTCCAGTCCAGTTTCCAGAGTAGGAAACTGAACTCAGGAGTTTTTTCAGGTTGCACAGCTAGTGAGGAGTCTAGATTGAAATTTGAGCTTGGGTGGGTTTAACTCAAGCGCTCATGATCTTTGGCGAGATTTGTGGCTGGAAAAGGCATCTTGGAGTCAGTGAAATTGGAAACTGGGCCTTTAAGAGGGTGGGCCAGAGTTAGTGGAGAGCATTATTAGACTTAGGCAAGGAGGACAGCTTGATCAGTAGGTGAGGTCCAGAAAGGATCACTAAGTCAGAAGTAAGGAGGGTTTTACCTGGGGAAGGTAAAACTGGGGGAAGATGAAACTGGCAAGGTTAACTTGGTTAAGATTATAGAGAGTTTTTTTTTTTTTTTTTTTTTAAGACAGTTAAGTGTTAGGATTAAATAGTGCAGCAAATATATTACAGATAAAATGGGTTAAGAAACAAGGATATCAGAGAAGGAGAAATATCCAGTGACATCACTTATATTGTGTAGTCTAAAAAGAAATGATACAAATGAACTTAACTTAAAATACAGAAACAGACTCTCAGAGAACAAACTGTGGTTGTCCTGGGGAAGGACGGAGGTGTGGAAGGGATGGAAGGGATAGTTAGGGAGTTTGGGATGGACATGTACGCAGTGCTATATTTAAAATGGATTACCAGCAAGGACCTACTGTCTAGCACGTGGAACTCTGCTCAATATTATATGGCAGCTTGGATGGGAGGGAAGTTTGGAAGAGAATGGATACACATATATGTATGGCTGAGCCCCTTCCTTGTTCACTGAAACTATTACAATATTGTTTAATAATAAAAACTTAAAAAATAAAGAAACTGAAAGATTAAATGCTCAGTGCATAATGGGCTTTTTTGGAGGCTGAGGGCTGAAGGCAAGGGACCAATTCAGAAGTTATAGTCAGAAAGACTGTAAGTTTTTCAGGTGAAATCCAGTATCAGCACCACAGTCTCACCCCAATGCTGGACTCCTGAATTTGTCTTTCGTACCATTATCTCCATTTTTCTTTCAATGGACATTTTCAAACAATGAACAGAAGTAGATGAAAGTATAATGGGCCCCATGAACCCGTCACTCACATTTCAATAATTATATGGCTAGTTTCCGAGAAGGCAATGGGACCCCACTCCAGTACTCTTGCCTGGAGAATTCCATGGACGGAGGAGCCTGGTAGGCTGCAGTCCATGAGGTTGCTAGGAGTCGGACACGATTGAGCGACTTCACTTTGACTTTTCACTTTCATGCATTGGAGAAGGAAATGGCAACCCACTCCAGTGTTCTTGCCTAGAGAATCCCAGGGACGGGGAGCCTGGTGGGCTGCCGTCTCTGGGATCTCACAGAGTCGGACACGACTGAATCGACTTAGCAGTAGCAGCAGCATGGCTAGTTTTGTTGTATGTAAACTTTTTCTTCCTTTACCCCCAAACCCCTGCCCTCAATATTATTTTGAAGTAAATCCCAGATATTGTATCAGTTAATCTGTCAATATTTCAGCATATAGTTTTATCTAAAAAAAGAGAAACATAATATAGTTATTACATTTAAAAAATATTTTTTCATACCAATTATCCAATACTCAAATTTCCAGTAGTTTCATAAATAGTCAAATCTATGGTTTTTCCAGTAGTCACTTGTGGATGTGAGAGTCGGACCATAAGGAAAGCTGAGCGCCGAAGAATTGATGCTTTTGAACTGTGGTGCTGGAGAAGACTCTTGAGAGTCCCTTGGACTGCAAGGAGGTCAAACCAGTCCATCCTAAAGGAAATCAGTCCTGAATGTTCATTGGAAGGACTGATGCTGTAGCTGAAGCTCCAATACTTTGGCAGCCGGATTCGAAGAACTGACTTGTTGAAAAAGACCCTGATGCTGGGAAAGATTGAAGGCAGGAGGAGAAGGGGACGACAGAGGGTGAGATGGCTGGATGGCATCACTGACTCAATGGACATGAGTTTGAGCAAGCTCTGGGAGTTAGTGATGGACAGGGAGGCCTGGTGTGCTGCAGTCCATGAGGTCGCAAAGAGTCAAACACGACTGAGCAACTGAACTGAACATAAATAGATTAAATGTTTTTGTTTTATTTACATTATGGGGTAGTTTGAATCAAGATTGAAATAAAATCTTTATTTTAATACCTTTTCATAGCTGTTGTTTTCCTCTCAATCTCTCCTTTTCTCTTTCCCTCTCTCCTTTCCTTTTTACTATTATAATTTATTCTTTGAAGAAACTAGGTCTTTTTTCTAGTAGAAGTTCCTACAGTTTGAGATTTGCTGATTGATTAGCTATGGTTTAATATATCTTTTGGTCCTTTTTAATTTCCTTAAATCGATAGAAATACAGGGCTTTATCAAGCACCTGTGTGCACACTCAGACACTCAGTGTGCCCAACCGTTTGTGACCCCATGGACTGTAAGCCTACCAGGCTCCTCTGTCCATGGAATTTTCAAAGCAAGAATACTGGAGCTGGTTGCTGTTTCCTTCTCTAGGGGATCTTCCCAACCCAGGGATCAAACCCATGTCTTTTGTGCCTCCTGCATTGACAAGCAGTTTCTTTACCACTGTGCCACCTGGAAACCCCTTAGTGAGTTCATTATCAAGTTTTTTTAATTTCCTGCAAAAATATTTCATTGCAGTTTTGTTCATTAGGAGGTAAAGGATGTCTTGATTTTTTCCCATTTTTGGTGGCACCACTGATATTCATGATAGTCTTTTCCTTCCGTGCCTCTTAATTTCCAGTATTTTTACTACATTTTTTTGTAGTCATCTTTTTGCCTTAAGACTGCCAGTAACAAATAGCAAAATGTGTTTTATATAGCACATGCTACCAGGCAGTGTAGCTGTTAACATGATAGATATTCTTGGATATGAGCCCAAGTTTTGTTCAGTTTTATGTTTGTCCTCATACATTCATTTTTGTATTGCTGTGTCTGATTCTAAATGTAAGCTCTTAGAAGGCATTCAGTCAGTAATTCACCAGGCTTTTGAGTGCCTGTCAGTGGTCAGTGCTGGGAACCCAAGAGAAAGTAAGAGTCCAGGTCAGGAGATATACAGATAACTCATTTAAAATGCTGTATTTTAAGAGTACATAAGAAGTTGTTGTGAGGTAGTTGTTTGGGGGAATGGAAGAATTAAGTTCTGGCAGGATCTTGAAGACAACGATGCTTTGCAGACACAGCTGGAAGAGCGTCCACCGGGACCAAGAGTGTTGCATGTGTAGACAGGTGGCCCCATGGGAGCCTCTGAGCAAGCCAGTGGGTGAAGCTGAGGACTTGCTGTGGGCCCCAAGGAAGGCGGAGATGACACTGTAGGGGCAGCTGGAGGCTGACGGGCTTTTCTCTACCAGACTAAGGACTGTAGGCCTCATTCTTTAGGCATCATAGAGGAGGCCTCTCCACACATCAGCACACCGTGGTCGTTTGCATTTTTGCAAGCTGGCTCTCCTGGTGTAGTGAATGTCGCGCAAAGGGGCTGGCAGCTGGAGGGAGGATGAAGGGGATGGAGCTGACAGTGACTTTAGGGTTGCTCATGTGGCACAGGTGCTTCAGTCATGAAGGCGGTAAGGAATGTGGGATGGCTCTGAGAAGTCCCATGTGGATGGGAACACCGTTGACCAGGTGATAAGCTGAAGGAAGGGTGTCAGAGTTGAGGAGGACAGTTAGGAGAGTGATGATGTCCCTTGATGTGAGCACAAGAGACTCCTTCAAAATACAGTAAAAATACAGGGGACTTGAAGTAGAGATTCAAGAATCATCACCATCCAAGGGTCAACATGGAGTCTTTGGGTGAAAGAGAGGAACCAGCAGAAGACCATTAAACATAACCTGAGGAGGCAAATGGGTCTTTTACCTTGCTTTCCATCAGCCTGTGGACCTTAAACAACTACTTGATGATAATGAGTCATACATTGAGTGGCTTTGTATTCAGATTTGTGGGGAGTTTGAAATGTTAACATTTCTTTTCATAATATTATAATTTAATATTTTGGAAGTGTTCCACATATAAAATGCTTAAGATTAATACTTTTTGAAAAGGTAATGTAGGAGAATAAGTGGAAGCCTAGGATAATATCTTTAAAAAGTTAAGATTACATCCAATCCTTAGGATAGTACTTGAAGCTTCCAGTTGTTTGTAGAGTGCAATTAGGGGAGAAAGGAAGATTAGTCCATCATATTGAGATACTAGCAGTGTGCTCAGACACTAGCTGTGCAAATTGCTTAAGGTTTTGTTTCCTCGTGGTGAAAAACAATACGATTGTTAATAGGGCCTCTCTCCTGGGTTATTGTAAAGGTGGACTGGGCACAGTACCTATCATAGAGCCTTGCCTGAAATGTCATCTGTCCTAGTTATTAATCTTTCCGTTAGGGTGTTCCTGAGGAGGCAAGGGGGTGGTTGATTGCACCATTCTTGAAGTGGATACTTTATAGGTTTACATTGCTTTCTTTTTGGAAAGGATATTTTAAATTTATCTACCTGCAAGGGAGAAAGGGAAAGATATATTCAACTGAATGCAAAATTCCAGAGAATAGCAAGGAGATATAAGAAGGCCTTCTTAAGTGAACAATGCAGAGAAATAGAGGAAAAGATAGAATTGGAAAGACTAGAGATATCTGCAACAAAATTGGAGATACCAAGGGAACATTTTGTACAAAGATGGGCATGATAAAGGACAGAAACTGTAAGGACCTAACAGAAGCAAAAGAAATTAAGAAGAGATGGCAAGAATACACAGAAGGACTATATCAAAGACCCAGATTACCATCATGGTGTGGTCACTTATCTGGAGCCAGACATCCTGGAGGGTGAAGTCAAGTGGGCCTTTGGAAGCAACACTACAAACAAAGCTAGTAGAGGTGATGGAGTTCCAGCTGAGTTATTTAAAATCCTAATAGATGATGCTGTGAAAATGCTGCACTCAATATGTCAGCAAATTTGGAAAACTCATTAGTGGCCATAGGACTAGAAAAGGTCAATTCTCATTCCAGTCCCAAAGAAGGGCAGTGCCAAAGAATGTTCTAACTAGCGTGTGACTGTGTTCATTTCACATGCTAGCATGGTAATGCTAAAAATCTTCAAACTAAGCTTCAGCAGGACATGAACCAAGAACTTCCGGATTTCAAGCTGAATTTAGAAAAGGCAGAGGAACCAGAGATCAAATTGCCAACATTTGTTGGATCATAGAGAAAGCAAGAGAATTCAAGAAAAATATCTACTTATACTTCATTGACTACTCTAAAGCCTTTGACTATGTTTATCACAACAAACTGTAGAAAATTCTTAAAGAGCTGGGAATACCAGATCACCTTACCTGTCTCCTGAGAAACCTGTATGCAGGTCAAGAAGCAGTTGTTAGAACTGGCCATCGAACAATGGATGGTTCAAAACTGGGAAAGGAGTACTACAAGGCTGTGTATTGTCATCCTGCTTATTTAACTTCCATGCAGAGTGTATCATGGAAATGCTGGGCTGGATCAATCACAAGGTGGGATCAAGATTGCCAGGAGAAATGTCAACAACCTCAGATTTGCAGGTGATACCACTCTGATGGCAGAAGGTGAAGAGAAGCTAAAGGGTCTCTTGATGAGGGAGACAGTGAAGAGTGAAAAAGCTGGCTTAAAACTCAACATTCAGAAAACTTAAGAGATCATGGCATCAAGTCCCATAACTTCCTGGAAAATAGAGGGAGAAAAAGTGGAAGCAGTAATAGGTTTTATCTTCCTCAGCTCTAAAATTACTCTGGACAGTGACTGCGTGCGTGTGTGCCAAGTCACTTCAGTGTTCAGCCACAGTCCGACTCTTTGTGGCCCTCTTAACTGTCACCCACCAAGGTCTTTTGTCTATGGGATTCTCCAGGCAAGAATATTGGAGTGGGTTGCCATGCCCCTCCTCCAGGGAATCTTCTATACCCGGGGATCAAACCCGTGTTTCTTAGGTCTCCTGCATTGGCAGGCAGGTTCCTTAAACACTAGTGCCACCTGGAAAGCCCATGATGACTGCAGCCATGAAATTAAAAGACACTTGCTCCTTGGAAGAAAAACTATGACAAACCTAAACAGCATATTAAAAAGCAGACACATCACCTTGCCAATGATGGTCTGTATAGTCAAAGCTATAGTTTTTGTAGTAGTAGTGTACGGATGTGAGATTTGGACCATAAAGAAGGCTGAGGGCTGAAGAACTGATGTTTCGAACTATGGTGTTGGAGAAAACTCTTGAGAGTCCCTTGGATTGCAAGGAAATCACACCAGTCACTCCTAAAGGAAATCAACCCTGAATATTCATTGGAAGGACTGATGTTGAAACAAGCTCCAGTACTTTTGGCCACCTGATGCAATGAGCTGACTCCCTAGAAAAGACCCTGATGCTGGGAAAGATTCAGGGCAGGAGGAAAAGGGGATGCCAGAGGATGAGATGGTTGGATGGCATCACCAACTCAATGGACATGGTTTGAGCAAGCTTTGGGAGATGGTTAAGGACAGAAAAGCCTGGAGTGCTACAGTTCACTGGTTCACAAAGAATGGAACACAACCGAGCAAATGAATGCCGATGACCAGTCCTCCCACCTCTCTCCTGGTGTGTTTGCTGCTTTCTGTACTGAGGTTAGGCATATTGTGATGCACTTTGCTAGCCTCCATCACAATTTTAAATGTGCCAGCCTTTTGACAGATATCCCCCTTGTGGAGACTTACGTTGTTGTTGTTTAGTGGCTAAGTCGTGTCCATCTCTCTTGTGACCCCATGGACTGCAGTCTCCCAGGCTCCTTTGTCCATGGGGTTTCCCAAGCAGGAATACTGGAGTGGCTTGTCATATCCGCCTGCAGGGAATCTTCCTGACTCAGGGATTAAATCAGCGTCTCCTGAATTTTCTGCATTGGCAGGTGGATTCTTTACCACTGAGCCTCCAGGGAAACTGATGGAGATTGATGCCGCAGAAGTATTTCACCTGAAGTTGTATGCACAAGTATGTTTATTATAATGCTGCAATAAGTAGAGAAAGACTGGGGACAGCCTAAATGTCCATCAATAAGGGGACTGGTTAAATAAATCACAGAATTAATATGATACTGTGTAGCAAAAGAAAAAGAATAGATATTTAGGTGCAGATACAGAAGGAGATATATTACAATCTATTGTTACGGGACCACAGCGCAGACTTTACAGAACAAATCCGCTCAGTTGTTTTGAAAGATAAAGGGTTTTAAATTCACTTCATACTTGGTTGTGCCTTGAACAATTTGGAACAATAAATAACAGCCTGTTAACAGGAACTTTTTCGAGGGACTCCTGGAAAGTAGGAGGACAACTTTCTTTTCTTTGTATCTTTGTATCTTTTGAGGTCATACATGCCATGGGATTATTTTTCTGTTTTGAATTTTTTAAAGTGTCCTTGACATTTTATTCCACATTCTCTTCATAGTCTCGTATTGCCATCGGTACTTAATGAATTTCATTATAGAAGGAAACAGAAGTACTCCTGCTCTTGGCCGTTATACCAGAGCTAGGTGACAGTTTTGGTCTCATCCCTCCTCACAATAACACAGTATAACTGCTGTTTCCTTCCTGGTCACGCTTCACACTGTGAGATGTTAGGCACCCGGCAAGGGGAGTAGTCCCTACAAGATGTTTACTAAATGTTTTGTTGTCGTCGTTCAGTCGCTCAGTCATTTCCGACTTTTTGCCACACCAGGAAGCATGCGCTTCCCTGTCCTTCACCATCTTCCAGAGCTTGCTGAAACTCATGTCCATTGAGTCTGTGATGCCATCCAACCATCTCATCCTCTGTTGTCCCCTTCTCCTCCTGCCTTCAATCTTTCCCAGCATCAGGGTCTTTTCAATCAGTCAGCTCTTCCTATCAGGTGGCCAAAGTACTGGAGCTTCAGCTTCAGCATCAGTCCTTTCAGTGAATATTCAGGACTGATTTCCTTTAGGATTGATTGGTTTGCACTCCTTGCAGTCCAAGGGACCATCCAAGAGTCTTCTTCAACACCACAGTTCAAAAGCATTAGTTCTTGGTGCTCAGCTTTTTTTACTGTCTAACTCTTACATTCATACATGACTACTGGAAAAATCATGGCTTTGACTAGATGGACCTTTGTCAGCAGATTAATGTCTGCTTTTTAATATGCTGTCTAGGTTGGTCATAGCTTTTCTTCCAAGGAGCACGCATCTTTCCTGGCTGCAGTCATCATCTGCAGTCATTTTGGAGCATTGTTTCTCCATCTATTTGCCGTGAAGTGATGGGACTGGATGCCAAGATTTTAGTTTTCTGAATGTTGAGTTTTAACCCAACTTTTTCACTCTCTTCTTTCACTTTCATCAAGAGGCTCCCTAGTTCCTCTTCGCTTTCTGCTGTAAGAGTGGTGTCATCTGCATATCTGAGGTTATTGATATTTCTCCTGGCAATCTTGATTCCAGCTTGTTGTTCATCCAGCGCTGCATTTTGCATGATGTATTTTGCATATAAGTTAAATAAACACGGTGACAATAAACAGCCTTGACACACTCCTTTCCCAATTTGGAACCTGTCTGTTGTTCCATGTCTAGTTCTAACGGTTGCTCCTTGACCTACCTATAGGTTTCACAGGAGGCAGATCGAGTGCTTTGGTATCCCCATCTCTTTTAAGAATTTTCCACCATTTGTTGTGATACAAGATAATTAATGTTTAGACATGGCAACCCACTCCAGTATTCTTGCCTGGAGAATCCCATGGATGGAGGAGCCTGGTGGACTACAGTCCACGGGGTCGCAAAGAGTTGGACACGACTGAGCGCTTTCACTTTCACGTGGTAAAAGTAACACCTAACGTGAAAACTTTTGAAACACATGTGTACATGCCCCTGTCCCAAGCTCCTTTCACACCTTTGCTGGTTTGTGAGTCTCTGTTTTACCTTTGATCTATAATATGAAGAAGGTTAAAGCCAGAATCTGTCAATAGTGAAAAGCTTGTGGGTGAGATGAAGAAAAATAATACTGATAAAGGACTCTGGAAGGGTAGTCCACACTTCCTTGTGTGGCTCCTTTGTGCTCTAGTATTATCATAGTGTGGTATTCTCTTAGAGTCACAGTTGTGTATTGTCACAGTCACAGTCTATGTGTGAACTTATGTGTAAGCTTGTGTGCAGTGGTTTAAATGTGTGAATAACCGAGATTGCAGTGATATGTTAAGCATAAAGGCTGTTCTCTGTTGTTATTAGTTTATAAAATACAGTGCTGGGTGTATTTATTTTCTGATACTGACATTGCCTTCGTGTTGTCTGTTAAATTACTTATTCCTACTTACTCTTCCTGAGATGAAAATAAGTACCTACCAGAAAATAAATATAGCTCTGAAGAGGAAAAAGCTCAGGTTTGTTAAGAGATGTAACTTTTTTGTCTTTATTAAAGCTGCCAAATGTAGACTTTATAGTCCCAGTGTAAGTTATATATGGATGATTGTTTTAGGGTAAAATGTGGTACCTTTTCTGGATGTTCTCTCAATTAAATTAATCCTTATGTTCAAACATAAATTGAAGCAGAACATGTTCCATTTTCAGTGATTCTCACTAAATTTTGTTTTTGTTGTATTTCCATCTATATTTAATAATTGAGAGCCTCTTGTGGTTAGGAATAGTGTTTGAGACTTTTGTGAAATCTAATTATTTTAAACTTTTAAGCCTTAAAAAGTGAAATGTAAAGTCATAGTGAAATTTTCTGATGTCTTTCATAGTCTATTCAGCGTTGCTTATTTTAGAGGGGCTAGTACCCGATTTAAAATGTGTGTTTACTGTAGTTGCAGTAATCTTTTCCAAGTTGTTTAGAAATCAGTTCATTTAGCTACAAAGAGAAAATAAAAAGAAATTTAAAAGACTTATTAGCACAGGCATGTGAGCCTGCCCATTTCTTTTTATTAACAGTTTACTAAAATGAGTGTCTAACCACTACCCATAAATCGTGTGCACACGTGTGTGTTTGAGCCACAGGTGGGGATCTGCTCATTTGTTTGCCCATTGTGAGGCTGTCTTGTGCCGCCTTGGGGTTTTTGTAAAGGGTGAAGGTCCCTGAATGGAGGCCTTGTGCCCTGCCTGGTTTTGAAATCTTTGCTCTTAATATAAAGGAACCTGCAGGACATGCAGTTGGAAGTCTATGTAACAAATCAAAGTCTGGGGTCCAGAAGCAAGTGGAGTGTGTGTGTGTATGAGTGGTAATCGTCTTTCAACCTTGGCTTTTGTCCCCCACAGCCCAGTTGTTACCGTCTACCAGCAGCCTGATTGAAGAGCTACTGTTTTAAATATTCTCCGATTGCATGTGCTGGAGACTTCACCTAAATGTTACCAGATAAAAGCCTGGACAACTGGGTGTAATTTCTTCCAAAAGTGTAGGGCATTCTGCACTACTAGATGTCTTGACCTGTTGTGTATATAGGGAAAAGGAGTTGGTTGGGAAATGCTATATTGTTGGCATGCTCTTTACCTCAGAGCCTCTTTAAAGGCAGTCTGCACCAAAACTTTGCTAGGTAAGTCTGGTTTGTACAGCTTGTGTACTTTTAGTACCAGCTGTTGGTCCAAAGTTTCTTGGCTTCAGAAGCTGTGTAAGTTCAAGTGTATACTGTATGAGAAAGGGGTGGGGCAACAGAAGCTTTTTATAGGGTTTCAACTCATTACCATTAATTTCTAAAGTGGTATTTTGAAAATTTAACAGGGGAAGTAAAACTTATATATAAAATGTTTCTTTAATTCTAATATGTATTTAAACTGACAGGGAAAAGAAGAGAATTTTATTTTCAAGTGATATTTTCCATTCTTTTTTTTCTTCCCTATCAGAAACTGGTTCTTCAACTTACAGTGCCAATTAAGAAATGCTATAATAAGCATTTTACTTTCTGTCCTGCTATTTGACTTCAGGTGTAAATGGGCCTAGAATGTTTAGTAACTAAGTGTACATAGTTAAACAACTAGAGAGCTGACATCCAGTAAGTTTGGTGTGATATTTGGTTTGTATAATATTATTTCAGCATACTATTAAATCATGCAGAATTCTTTCTGGAAAAGTATTCAAGAGGATGCCAGAAAGGCCATGTTAATAATAAGTTTCTGTACTTCAGTAGATTTTGAGTGTGTTTTCTTCCCCACTACTGTTTCATGCTTTATTATGGTTCTTTGATAACTATGCTATGTGAATGTATGGAATTCTATATATGAGTGTTTATTGGTCTTGTAGAAACCTCAGGATACTGTTAGCTTAACTGTTGTTTTATGGGTTATTGAAAGGACATCTTTAAAGTCAGGTGATAATAAAGTTTTCATTGATTATTTTAACAGTTTCAAGGTAATATTAAAGGCAATTCAACCAAAATAAAAATTAATAATATGAACTTTTGGTTTGCTCTAAGAGTTTAGTTATTGCTAGCTTTCTTTCCCATCTTTTACTGACTATCACCTTCCTGCAAAACTCAAATACAGTCTTTAGTTTGTATGGTCACATAATATATTTAATTGTTAATTATACATGTTTTTGCTCTTGATGATATGCTGCCTTCTTGGGTATTTTATTTTTGCTTCTGAGAAAGTGTTACAGAAGTGATAATTACATGTATATGTCTGCTTAAAGTAACATAAGTTGATACTTTGTGATAAGCCTTTGCTTCATCTTAATTACCAAAGAAGCTTATAATTCATTGAGATATTTCTTTATATTTGTGTTTGTTTAGGATATGTCTCAGGAAGGCTATGGAACTAGGTCTCAACCTCCTCTGGCTTCTGGAAAACCTAACCATGAAGACTTGAACTTAATACAACAAGAAAGACCATCAAGTTTACCAGTAAGACAGTTAATTGATTTGGAAATGCAATGAGTTACGGATTTCTAAAATTAGCATTTGCTTTTGTTTATTGTACTTTGTATTAAGACTTGGGGGACAAGTTTCTAGATTTCAGATGTATTTGTGATTTATTAATTTTTGAGCATTTCCTTCTTAAAGGAGCTGTGTAGTTCTGAAAAAGTCTATTTCATTAGTAGGTCTCTCCATGTCCAATGTTGTAGGTATCTCTGTATCCAGTTGGAAGCCTTTATTTGGCTGATAGGTTTTGTGGCAGAAAGATGTTACTGTTGTACAGTTGTGCTTTGCATAACATGGTGCTTCCTGGTAGTGATTCAGAACAGAGGTATCTATATAAGAGTTAAATGGAAAGGAAATTCCCATTTGGCAAATAATATAAATGATGAGATAAAGTGTCTAGTGGTAGTTTGAATTTCTTCAGAGACTTTATGTCATGAGAAATGACTTAATCTTTTTTTACTCAAAAGAAAGTATTTTAATTTAGAATTGCAAAATATAGCTTCTAAGTGTTTCCATTAGCAAATCACTGTATTGGGCCTGTTGACTATGGTAGTAGCTGAGTTACAGGTTACATGTTAATTTCCTTTAATAGTTCATCTGTGCTTAATTTTCCTTTTTCCTCCCATAGGCAACCTCATTTAAATTAAAATGAATTCCTTATAAATTAAAAGAATATATGTGTGCAAACAAATTTTTATATTTATTTTCTTGTTAAAATATGTTGACTTAACGAACTATTGTTATTGCTTAATCTCTATTAAGAGATAGTGTTCAAACTAGCCATGATTGTAATTTGAATTTCAAATATGTTTACATTAAATAAGATTTATCATATTGTTGCTAAACATTTGAGAACCAGCATTTGTGAAGAATGTTATATGTGACATACCCATTTCTAAGTTACATATGGCCTTAGAGTAGAAGGTAAGTAGAGGCTACATGATATATAATATCTTTGCATCTGATGCACATGTACTTGAAACTATAATTTTTACAGATTTTATTTCTATGGTGGGAGGTGCGTAAAATTTACTGTGGTCATTTTTTTAGTTACACTGAAATATTTATTGTCTAGTTATTTGGTTTTTAAAGGAATGAAAAAGGTAATGGACTCTGTTTTATGCTGTAAACTTTTCTCTTCAGCAGATAATCCACAGTTTGGTGAAGCGTGTGTGTTTGTCTGTGTGCGTGCATGCAAATGCACGTGGATGCTGACGATAAATGCAACATTTGCTGAATATTTGGAAGTTGGCTTGTGGTTTTAGGAAATTTAAATTGATTCATGGAAAGGTGGACAGTGAATTCTGCTTTTTTCCACTCAGATTTTTAGTGTTTTAGATAAGCTCATCCTTATAGGTTTCTCATTGGCTGGTGATGTGTACCGTTTACCGGTTGGAAAGTTTGTTATAAACTGATGCTGGTTTTCTGCATAGGTCTAAGAGTAGTTTGCAGTGTACTGCTTTCTTAATATCCATTTGATCTTTTGGGTCACTTACTAGGCTATGCTTCTTTTCATTGCTCTGCTTTGGAATGAATGGTTGATGTTCAGCTAACTCTATAACATAATTAGGGGAGGGTTGGGGTGGCAAGAAGTGTGGTAGTCCCAGAAAATTGAAGAGTTCTGCTTTGGGATGCTGCTTTTTAAGTCAATTATTAGAGAAGAGACTCAAAGTATTTTAGGAAATGAACTAGTATATTCTTCAAGAAGTTAAGTCTTCTGGATTATTCTATTTGTATATGTATAATGGCTTACCTTCTTCCTTAATGTTTATCTTGCCTCCTCCCCTAGAGGATTTAAGGTTGCTCATAATGTAAATCTTCTTATGAAGCTGTTGAAAAAAGAAATGCCCTGATTGGTATTTTCTTTTTGTTTTTTTTTGGTAACTCACAGATAAATAGGATGCTGATTGACTCAATAACATTTCAGTAATCTTTTTTTAGAGATGAAAGTTTCCAGGTTTTATGGTGACTACATAAAAGCATCAGTTACTGAATAAAGGAAAAATCGTAGAGCAGTTGGTTGTACCCCCTGCCCTCAGTCTGTTAAGATAAAAATTGGCTTTATTTAAATGAATTTTAGTGCTCTACTTTTCTTTCAACAGGCTTTGTTTGTGTAGAAACGTTTTCTATGTAGGATTTACAAATATATTTTTATTTATGTAAATGCTGCATCAATATGTTATATAAAACTAAGGTAATATCAATTTGAGGGAGAGATTTGTTGTTATTCTGTACGGCTCTAATATCATGTATTTTTACTCTTACTAAATATTTTAGTTCCCTAACTTGGGTAAATTGATTGAATAAGTACCATGAAACTATATATATTTGTTATCTTATCTGAATTGGTTATTAAATCTTTTGTGGATTTAGGCTGTGTTTTTTCCTTTTCAAGTGTCAGTGATAAAATTTTGTCTTTTTACTGAAGATTAAAGGCAATCTATCATATTTTTAATCTTTTGTTTTGTAGTTTTGAGTCAAATTCAGGCTCTTACCTGTTCATTTAAGAATATGTGGTAAAAATTATTCTAATGTATAATCAGGTCTATAACTATTGTATATGTGACTATAAGAAGGAAGCTTCTGAAGTAATTGTTTCTTAATTTTTTGCTTAAATTGAGTTAGACTGATAAGAGTTTGTAGTGTTTTCCTATAGCTCTGCATGTTTGATATTTTCTTTAGTGTATTTTTGTTATACAGTTAACTCTCCATTATAAGAAATCAAGGTATTTCCTTATGCTTGATCTAGAATTTGATTCTCTCAGCAAGCTGTCCTTTCACCATGGTTTAAATTGGTATTTGTCTATATTTGCATGTCATTAAATTCTTGATGATCTTCGGTAGCTAATGTAGTTTTGTTTTCTGGCTGACAAGGCTCTTTAGATCATCCACGTAAAGCCAGTGACACGTAAATTAATATTTGTTGTCTTGCTGTCTTGGGGCCATCACCAGTAATGTTTACTTTTCACTTAATGCACTCAGACCTAAGCTCGGAACAAATCTTCCGAAATAAGATTTCTATACTAATTTCTTTCTTTCTTAATCATATAACCTTTTTCCTGTTGAAGTTCATTAGCTTACATATCCTTGATGTTACCATTATTAAGAAATCTTAGTATATAACATAATATAAGAATTAGCTTGAAGAATTCTGTCTCCTTGGGATATTACCACTTAAAATTTTAGCACATTCTATAGTTCTTTTCTGCCTCTAATATTGATATGAAATGAAGGCATCATTAAGCAAAATATACAGTGGAATGCTAAAAAAAACTGTTACAGCTTATCAACACTTTTATTTTGTAAACATTGAGTGTATCTTAATTTACACTTTAAGATAACTCCCCAAATGCAATTTTAATACATTTCTGTTGAGTCTTTTTAACTTTTTCATCACTTATGGCATTTGCTAGTAATCCTCTTATTGCTTTCATAGTTGTCTTGCCTGACCCTCTTATCCCTAAGAGACGAGGATCTTTTTTTTATAGTATTTGTTATGTTTTTAGGTCAGTTCAGTCACTCAGTCATGTCTGATTCTTTGTGACCCCATGGACTGCAGCATGCCAGGGTTCCTTCTCCATCACCAACTCCCAGAGCTTGCTCAAACTCATGTCCATCGAGTTGGTGATACCATCCAACCATCAAATCCTCTGTCATCCCCCTCTCCTCCTGCCTTCAATCTTTCCCAGGATCAGGGTCTTTTCCAGTGAGTCAGTTCATTGTATCAGGTGGCCAAAGTATTAGGGCTTCAGCTTCAGCATCATTCCTAAAAGAAATCATTCAGGACTGATTTCTTTTAGGATTGACTGGTTGGATCGTATTGCAGTCCAAGGGACTCTACAAGAGTCTTCTCCAACACCACAGTTCAAAAGCATCAATTCTTTGGCGCTCAGCTTCCTTTACAGTCCACCTCTCACATCCACATGTGACTACTGGAAGGGCTGATGTTAAAGCTGAAACTCCAATACTTTGGCCCCCTGATGCGAAGAACTGATTCATTTGAAAAGACCCTGATGCTGGGAAAGATCGAAGGCAGGAGGAGAAGAGGATGAGATGGTTGGATGGCATCACCGACTCAATGGACATGCTGCTGTTGCTAAGTTGCTTCAGTTGTATCCAACTCTGTGCGACCCCATAGTCCAACTCTGTGCAACCCCATAGACGGCAGCCCACCAGGCTCCCCACGTCCCTGGGATTCTCCAGGCGAGAACACTGGAGTGGGTTGCCATTTCCTTCTCCAGTGCGTGAAAGTGAAAAATGAAAGTGAAGTCGCTCAGTCATGTATGACTCTTTGCGACCCCACGGACTATAGCCTACCAGGCTCCTCTGTCCAAGGGATTTTCCAGGCAAGAGTACTGGAGTGGGTTGCCATTTCCTTCTCCACAGTGGACATGAGTTTGAGTAAACTCCGGGAGTTGGTGATGGACGGGGAGGCCTGGTATGCTGCAGTCCATGGGGTTGCAAAGAGTCTGACACGGCTGAGCAACTGAACTGAACTGGAAAAACCATGGCTTTGACTAGGTGGGCCTTTGTCAGCAAAGTAATGTCTGCTTTTTAATATGCTGTCTAGGTTGATCATAGCTTTTCTTCCAAGGAGCAAGCGTCTTTTAGTTTCATAGCTGCAGTTCACCATCTGCAATCATTGTGGAGCCCCAAAAAACAAAGGCTCCAACTGTTGCCACTGTTTCCCCATCTATTTGCTATAAAGTGATGGCACTGGATGCCGTGATCTTAGTTTTCTGAATGTTGAGTTTTAACCCAACTTTTTCACTTTTCTCTTTCACTTTCATCAAGAGGCTATTAGTTCCTCTTCACTTTCTGCCACAAGAGTGGTATCATCTGCCTATCTGAGGTTATTAATATTTCTCCTGGCAATCTTGATTCCAGCTGTGTTTCATCTAGCCCTGCATTTTGCATGATATACTCAGCATATAAGTTAAATAAGCAAGGTGACAGTATACAGCCTTGACACACTCCTTTCCCAGTTTGGAACCAGGCCATTGTTCCATGTCCAGTTCTAACTGTTGCTTCTTGACCTGCATACAAGTTTCTCAGGAGGCAGATCAAGTGGTCTGCTCATTCCCTTCTCTTGAAGAATTTTCCACAGTTTGTTGTGATCTACACAAAGGCTTCATAGTCAATGAAGCAGAAATGTATGTTTTTCTAGAATTCTCTTGCATTTTCTGTGATCCAGTGGATGTTGGTAACTTGATCTCTGGTTCATCTGCCTTTTATAAATCCAGCTTGAACATCTGGAATTTGTCAGTTCACGTACTGTTGAAGCCTGGCTTGAAGAATTTTGAGCATTACTTTGCTAGTGTGTGAAATGAGTGCAGTTGTACGGTAGTTTGAACATTCTTTGGTTGCCTTTCTTTGGGATTGGAATGAAAACTGACCTTTTCCAGTCTTGTGGCCACTGCTGAGTTTTCCAAATTTGCTGGCATGTTTGCAGCACTTTCACAGCATCATCTTTTAGGATTTGAAATAGCTGGAATTCCATCACTTCCAATAGCTTTGTTTGTAGTGATGCTTCCTAAGGCCCACTTGAGTTCACACTCCAGGATGTCTGGCTTTAGGTGAGTGATCACACCATCGTGGTTATCTGGGTCATGAAGATCTTTTTTGTATAGTTCTTCTATGTGTTCTTGCCACCTTTTTTGAATATCTTCTGCTCTGTTAGGTTCATACCTAATTATTATGTTTGACTCAGTAAGTGTTTTCTAATAGAATTTATGTAAGAATTGTTAAATACATTCTTCCCCCAGCTTCAGAATTTTCCTTTTAATTGCTTATAGAATCTTTCCCAAGGTATCAAACTGACATCCAAAGAGCATATATTCTCCATATGCTACTTATTCTAAAAGAGTATATGAATGTGATATCTGTATAGGCAGGATGGTTTTATTTTTAAAACTATTTTCTTTTATTGTAGAATGACATTTGAGTTTACTTCGATAACCTTAAGCTCCAAGAAAAAGTGGGCACTTTTGTAGTATTAATCTAAAAACAGTTTGAAAACATTATTTTCTTAGTAATATATATTTTTAATCGTGAAAATAAATAAATTGACAAACAGTAATCATAATTTCAGTAATACAGTACAAAAATATGTTGCTAATGAATTATTTATAAATATATATAAAAATTTTTAAAAACAGGTTTTGAATTTTTATCTTCCATGTTTTAAGCAAATAGTGCTCTCTCCTCTAGGGAGTCTTGAAGAGTTGTGGATACTCCTCAGTTTAGAAATAACTTAATTTGTTTTTTCTTTAGCGTGACCTGCCACCGGTTTGTATTTCTGATAGTAGGTCCATTATTCTGTTTACCTAAGATACAGACTAATGTCAGTCATATTCAAAAGGCCTTTGAAGGCCCATCAGGTCATTAAAAACCTCGTTCTGACCTTTTCTTCCTTAAATAGGAAACATTTAAAGAGGTTGACATAAAGAGGGTTTGAGCTTTCCAAGTTTAGTAAAAACTCTAAATGTCCTGTGGAAAATAGGGCTTATGACACTTCTATTGAGTTTGCAATTAGAAGGAAGTATTGAGGATTACATAAAACATTTTTTTCCACTTTGTGAAAGGAAGGAGGTAGTAAATGCTGGTTGTTCTTTGAAATAGTGTTAAACAGGATGTTGGAAGCCTGAAAGAGAATGGTTGGAAAGCTGTTATTACCAGGAATATTCTTTGGGGTTAGGCATTAGCAACAGAGCATGTAATTATTTGCCTTTACCAAAAAAGAGTACTCTATGTATGTGTTTATTTTATTAGTCTTTAATGACATATGTGGGGTTAGGGGTGGATTGTCATGCACTTTGGAAGCATGTAAGAAAAGTTATATGCTAATAAGAACATTTTAAGTGTGTGGATTTGATAATATAGTTCCTGTGAATGATTGGAAACTATTGGAAAAAGCTTTAGTAAATGGAGCATTTTTTAAAAACTGGGTTTTGCATTTTATCAAGTTCTCAACCCATCTAAGAACACAGATTATTAAGATGATCTTAACCTGTTAGTTGGCAGGTTTTTGTAAAACTTAAAATCTGTCAAGTAAGAATTAGATGTATGGCTGCTGAATGAACTTTTAAAAAAAATTTTTTTTTATTTGTATCTTGAGCTTGATTTAAAGGTTATCATTAAAAGGTTAAGAGCATAACTGTCATTTGTTGATTGTTCTCAAATCATCCTGAACATTTAAAAAATTCCCAGTTAATAAAAGAGAAGCTTAATCTGTTGTTCCCTTAGCCCATTGTTCAGCATTGATTATCCCCATGTGCAGCTGAAGACATCATGTGTTGGTTATCACTGTTTCCTAGGTGTCATTAGACTGTGTTGAGTCTTGGTGTCATGGAAGAGTTGTAGAAAGTGGGCACCTGGTGAAGGGAACAGGAGGTTCTCTTAGGATGTGTCTTGTCCACACGAGTGTCCGTAAACACGGTTAACCATTTGGCACAGTTTTGAAACTGAAGGTACAGACACATTTTAATACCTTGGAGAAGTGTTAAGTGGAGCACAGCACACTCTGTTTCTTAACTAGGATTTACCATATTTACAAATGTAATTTTAGCCTCTGATCTATGCTATATGGAGATGTCAATATTTTTCAGATTAAATTTGAGAGAAATATGAAAAGACCTTGCTTTGAAGTCCTAATTTAGAAAAAATGATAGTGACTTTGACAGATGTTTATTTTCTAACATGGATTATTTCTTTAAGATGTGATAATTTGTAAGTTTATCCCCCAGAGTATTTTTGTGATACTTTGAAAATAGAGGAAACAGTTGAACTTCAGCAAGGTAAGAAGTCATAGGAAGTGGAAAGGTATGTTTCTCCCTCTTTCAAAACAATCTTCCACTTAAATGTTTGTTCTGTAAATGAATGTTCAATAAAACCTCACCAGTTTGGATTTCTTCCAGGTTACAGCAGGCTAAATATATGGAAAGTCTGAATAAATAAGTATTTTAAAAGAACTATAGTTTGTTTTTAAATAACTCAAATGGTTGTGTGCAAAGTGTTTCTAAATTGAGATCTTTTAGTCCTTTTGAAAAAATGGGTAATTCTAAATTCCTTATAGCTGAGATATTTGCTTAGTGGCAAAATGTTATTTAAAAAAAATCATCTAATTTTTAAAAGCATGTTTTAACTAAGCATATCCCCCTGCAGACCTTTTCACATAATATTCTGAGGCTTTCCATTTAAAAATTTGGGGGAAATTAATTTTAACCCATTTATGGAACTGTCAATTCAAAAAAAAAAAAATGGATTCCCATAAAAAATACACAGTAGCTAAAATTGGAGATGAAGAGAGGCTGAAACATAACTGATTTTCAGGATATTGGTTTTGATAATAGAAGGATAACTATGATCTATAGTTGATAAATGAGGCTCATTAAGTAAGGGATGATAAATGCAGATATTCCTGGCTAATAGAAAAGTCGGCATACATATTTTGCTGTAACAAAGGGGAGACTGGGAGGTTCTGACCAGCTTTTGGCTCTTCAGGGGCCCTGTGTGAGACCGTGGAGCCTTCTCTGTGGCCTCACAGGCTGGAATGCATGTAACTCTCAAGTCTGTCAGCAAACAGCCACAGAATCATACCTGGACGTAAGCCTGTCTTACCAGAGCTACGGTCTCTGAACAGAAGGGGGCAGGCAGCAGTGTTGGACTTTTGTACAAACCACAAAAAGCATTGTGTGTGAGGGATCCTCATATGTGGGCATGGGACCTCAAAATACGATTTAATCCATTTTTGTTGAATCTTTTGAACTTTTTTATCCCTTATGGCATTTACTAGTCATCCTCTTATTATTTTATAGTTGTCTTGCCTCTCCCTCTCACCCCAACAGACTAGAATCTTTTCATAGTATTTGTTATGTTTTCAGTAAGTATTTCATAATAGAATTTATATAAGAAGTTTTAAATAAGTAGATCGTTGTCAGTGTAGCTCCTTTGAGTTTTAATTTTGATTTTTTTATGTGAGAATAAAAAAATGAGTGGTGTTCAGAAGTACCCTTTCTTATTTTAACCTACCGTTTCTGTCTCTATAAATGGTAGTTCTTGGCATGTTGAGCTAGAAAGCCTCCCCTTTTTCTTCCTAGTGCTTCTCCTGTTCTACCCCGCTAGAGGGGTAGCAGGCTTCCTCCAGATTATACAGGCTTAGCCATTGTTAAGACTTTGAATGCATTGAACTTTATATTAGCCAAGTTAGCTGGGAAGTAAATTTTAATTTGCAGAGATCTACTTTGTAACTGGAGGCACAGGTCTGTTTTATGTAACAAGAGATATATAACCAGCAGGAACTCATAGTAGCATTTGTGAACTGGTTAATTGCTCTTATTTTTCTTTTGAAGTGGAGGTAACTATTTTTAATAATAACTGTCGGTTTAGGAAAGGAAATAAATATATAGAGAGAAGGTTCTTACCTGAGAGCAAAAATTTCTATTCTTCCTTCATAATGTAAGATTTTAGAGTTGTCTCTCTCTCATCTTTTTTCTCTGCCTTCGCAAAATTGTTGTAAAATAACTGAATGGTCTTGTTTTCCTTTGTTTGGGTCAAGAAATTTTAGCTGAAAATTGTTACTGTGTGAAAGAAGATTATTGACTCAACAAGCCTTCAATTTTCCGTGAATAACACCCCCACCCCCTAGCTTCAAGAACATGCCGTGCATGCATTCTATTTTAAAATATAGACTGTAATTTAAAACAGGCAGTTTGATGCCCCACTGAACTTTGTTTAAGCCTTGAATAAAAGAGGGGAGAAAAAAGCTTTAAGCCACAAAAAAGTGACTAAGCTTTCACAACCACTTTTCTTCATAATACATTTTATGGAAAAAAAAAAAGCTTCCAGGTACTGATGTTTTCTCTTTCCTTATGACCTGCATTTTATCCAGTGTTAGACTGTGGTGTTTGCATTTTTTTCTCTTTATTTCATTATCGGCCTGTCATTCACTGTTTAAAGTATTCAGAGTAGTGTTCATTTGCACTGGAATGTGTGTGCTGTGTGTATCTGTGCATGTTGTCCACATACAGTGTGTATGAGAAGACTGATTCTAAAACTGAACACATAGTCTTTAGTATTCACTTATTGATAGCTAATTTTCTAGAGTTCTCTTGTTTTAAGTAGTACCTGATTATTAGACCAAAAGTGAAAGTGTTAGTCACTCAGTCGTGTCTGACTTTTTGCGGCCCTGTGGACTGTGTCCATGTAATTCTCCAGGCAAGAATATTGGAGTGGGTTGCCATTCCCTTCTCCAGATTAGTAGACTAGACTGATATAAATGTTTAACTGTAATTATTTTTTTTACTATCAGATCATTATAAAAATGATTCACTTAGAAAGAAGCAGTTTATATTACTTGCCTCCCTTCTCACAGAAATGAAAGTGAACAGCTTATAATGACTTGTATGGAAGGAATGATGACTTCGTTTTAATAAAATAGTATATTTTGAACTGAAAACCTGTTGTAATGATAATGGCTGAATGGGAAACAGAACTGAGTCTCAGCCAAGGTTCTGATCTTGAGTAGTTTGTGTCACTGCTCAGGATGTGTGTGTCTGAAAAGTGAATGTTAGAGCAGGGTTCCAACTTCTAGATTTTACATTAAAGGCTTTCTTTGTTAGTATATAAGAAAAGCACTGATAAAAATGAACTCTCTGCTTTCAGGAAGAAATTAAATGAGAGAAGGGTAGCCGTCTAATAATAATCGTCAGTAATGGTCTGTGTATGCCCTTGGTGGTTTCTCTTCCATTCTTAGGAGCCATTTGCTTTTGAACATATTTAGGGATTTGAAAGTGAAAATCACTTAGTCATGTCCGACTCTCTGTAACCCCATGGACTGTATACTCCATGGAATTGTCCAGGCTAGAATACTGGAGTGGGTAGCCATTCTCTTCTCCAGGGGATCTTTCAAACCCGGGTCTCCCACATTGCAGGCAGATTCTTTACCAACTGAGCCACCAGGGAAGCCCAAGTATACTTGAGTGGGTAGCCTATCCCTTCTCTAACGTATTTTCCTGACCCAGGAATTGAACCAGAGTCTCCCGCATTGCAGGCGGATTCTTTACCAGCTGAGCTACTAGGGAAACCCTTAGGGATTTAGGGATTTGGGGTTGCCTGATTGAGAGCCTAGCCTTACTCTTTAGGTCACTGGGGAGCCATGGGCCTTTTTGTGGACTCTGTCTCTAACTTCTCAGGAATTGCAGAGGTACCCCTCTCTCCCCATGTGATCAGTCTGAGAGTCTGAGGTATTTGAGTCAGGGACATATAGGGAGGAGAAAAGTTCACAGAGAAATTGAGAAGTACATATTCCAGATTCTTTATGAACTCCTGCTAAAGCAGGGGTTTGGGGGTAGTGGGGGGTGGGTAAAAATGACAAAGCTGCTGCAGAACAATGAAATCTTGTCACTGTGTAATGCAGAGTCTAATGCCTTTTTCTCCTGGACCAGTGGGAACTCAGTAGAGACAGTTTTCTGAACTAAGATGATAAGGCATGAATGGATTTTAATTTCATGCTGGTGAAAGAAAGGCCCTGCTAGTCTATATCTGAGGACTCTATTTACTTCTGACACTCCAGGTTTACATTTATATATCATAAAGTAGTTTAATAATAACTCTGCTTTCTCAACTGAGATTTACCACCAGTGGAAATATAGTGACCCAGGAATATAAAAGCCACCATTTCTTTTTAATGAACCCAAACCAGTTTTAATGCCCCCCTGCATTTCTACATTATGTTTCTATGTGTTTTCTAAGGCTTTGGAGCTTGCTGGCTTGATCTGGGTAGAATGCTATGCTATTAATACAAGTCTTAACTTTACCTGTTACTTTACTTCTCTTTCTATCAAAGAACATAATGGTGTACCTTGAGGTGGTTAGCACAGACGCCACCTGATCCACAGGTAAATGCCTTCTCTCAAAGTAGGCTAGAGTTACTGAACCTGGAGACCACCGAGTGACAGGCCTGTACAGCAGTATCTTCCTGCTCCCATCTGAAACCTGCCCTGATACTGATACTCTTCTCCTTTTTCAAAATTTTCTAATATAAGTAGGGATTTTCACTGGTCTCTATTTTTTCCATGGATTTGGGTGGTTGAGTGCAGTGAACCACTTAATAACCTTCTGCCACTACAAATATGTGGTTGGTCTTTTGTAAGTATCTGTATCTAGAGAAAATTTGGCTTCAAAATAATAATACATGAATTATATGTAATAATTTATTATCATTTTAAAATATCTTGTTTTATATAAGTAAAATTTTCAATTAATTGACCCTGGAAACTGCTAGTAACAGAAAAGTAAATATGCCCAGAGTAGATTTTTAGTGAATATCCTAGGTAAAGTACATAAACTTTAAAGACAGGACTTCCTGACATCTGTTTTGCCTCCTTGAAGCCACATCCCACCCCATTCTTCTATTTTTGAATGTCTGCGACTTTCAGGTTACCAAGACAAGTGAATTATACCAGGCTTTTTAGTTATGAAAAGCCTTCATTTTCAAAGTGCGCTTATTACTGCCGGAGACAGACAACTTTAGAGCTCTTGTATTATCTCAATATTGAGGTGAGTCAAATTATTATATTACCAAAGGTAAAGTAGATGACCAGTGCAAGTTTGATACATGAAGCAGGGCACTCAAAGCTGGTGCTCTGGGACAACCCAGAGGGATGGGGTGAGGAGGGAGCGTTCAGGATGGGGAGACACATGTACACTAGTGGCTGATTCATGTCGATGTATGGCAAAACCCACCACAATATTGTAAAGTAATTAGCCTCCAATTAAAATAAATAAATTTTTAAAAGTGATAGCAGTGAGAATGCAAACGGAGACTGTTGTGGAAATAAAAGGAGGGGTGAATGGTGGATGCTTTTAAGGTTTTTGAGCTTAGTGACCAGGAGGTATGATAGTGTTGGTGACAAACACAGAATGGTGGTGGGGAGTTGGTTTGGGGAGAAATGAATACCTAGAGATTTTTGAGATTAAAAAGCGTAATAACTGAATAACTGTGCTGGAATTCTAAAGCTCCTATAAGAAAGTAAGTCAGCTTTGCTCTCACAGCCTTATTTTTTGTATAGTTCTTTATAGAGTTAAAAATGGTTGCATAGGCTTTAACTTTACATTTCATTTAAATTCTTGGAGATGATTTGAAGACTGTCATATCAGAGTTTGTATAAATAACTCAGCAGATCATTCCAGAGAGTTTCTAACTCTAAGTGGAATAAGACAAAAGAGTACAATCTCAAGAAATAGATGAAACTTTAGTATTTTTTTTTTCTTCAGTTGACATTCATGTCTTGTCTCATTTTCTTTGCTTTTAGGATAGTGTAGTAAGTTATACCCTAATATGTTACTTTCCTTAGATAGGTCCAGGTTGTTTTTTTTTTTTTTTAATTTTTTTACCCCGGCCCCCACGCCGACCTGCTTCACTGAGCAGGTAAGAGGAGACCCGGCCCAAGTCAGCCGTGGAGGCCAGCAGGGCTGGGCCAGGGAATGGGGGCGGGGGGTGCCTTTTTAACGGGTCCTGTGGGTGAGTGGGAGCACCTGGGTGCTCCCTTCCTTCTCGCTGCTGCTCACGGGAGAATCAGGAAGTGGGGTGAGTGCCTGGAGGCCAAAGAGGACCCCCCTTCTCCTTGCTCCTCCCTCTTCTTCCTGTTCCAGATTTGTCTGACTTCAATCCTTCTTGCTGTCGTGTGGCCTTCCATTCCGGCGTTCGGTGGATTTTGTGTGTGCGTGTATGTGTATCTCCATGTGTTGGAGAGGGTATGCTTGGCCATCATGTGCTGGGAGGAAATAAGGGCTCAGAAAGGCTAACACTGGAAAACTGGAGCTGAAGGACAGAGGTAGATTCCCAATTTAGTGGCTTGTCCAGATGGAGAGGGGAGAACCCAGCTCTGGGGTCGGTGCGGGGAGGGGATCGCCCTCGCCCCCAGGTTGTTTTATATTGCTGTGTTTGGTTTACTTTTGAGTGATTTAGACTTTTTTTCTTGCTGTACCAATTCATTTTGGAGGAACATTCATTAGTTACCTCATTATAATTTCTTCTTTCCATAACTTGGTTTGAGTATGTGTGTTTGTGAGCCTAGTATACAAATTTATGTCTTGTGGCGGCGGGTGGGGGGCAGTGTGTGTTTTCTTCTTTAATGGTGACAGTGCGAGGGGGCAGGGAACCTAGTTTTAACATGCTGTTTTTGAAAGATGTTCTCTTTTACTTTAGAAATCGTTGACCCTTTGAGCACCGAGAGTTTCTGTGATACACTGGAATCCCAGCTGAGGAAGTGAGATCTCAGGGATATGACCTTGAACTCTAAGGGATACTCTCTTGTTTTTTGTCAAGCTTCTCTCTCCCCTACATTTTCTTTACTTTTTAAAGTGCTGTCATTTTCACTTCCTACATACAGAGCAAAGGTTTAATATAAATGAGTTCTTAAAATGTGTGTATTTTTACATATTTAATTTGATTCAGGTTTTTAAAATTCTGTTTCCCAAATGTGAAAATGGCAGGAAACTTACCTCGCAGTTTGACAGCAGCAGAGCTACTTTGAGTCTGTAGCTTATTCCATTATAGCAGCTGCCTATATGCCCACTCCTCATGTCCTTATGAACTTTGATTGTTAAACCTAAAAGTCCTTCTTTTTTAAAAAAATAAACGGTTTTATCAATTTGATTAAATTATGAGCATCCCTGAATGAATATGAATCGCTTCAAATTTCCCCAAGTTTTTACTTTTCATGGTTACTGCATTTATGCTTCTCCTGAACTATCATGCCTAAATGTTGACACCCTCAATTAAGGCACAAGATGTCACTTTACACGGAAAAACTCAACTACATTTAACAATCATTTATTGATAGCCTCCTTTGTTTAAAATTTTATATTAGATGTAATAAAATAAAAATTTTAATTATTTTACCAACTTATTAGTGTGTGTTCTTTCCTGTAAGAATTTAGGGGCTTCCCAGGTGGCAGAATGGTAAAGAATCCGCCTGCCATGCAGGAGACGCAGGTTTGATCCCTGGGTCAGGAAGATCCCCTGGAGAAGGAATTGGCAACCAATTCTAGTCTAGTATTCTTGCCTGGAGAATCCCATGGACAGAGGAGCCTGGCAGGCTCTAAGTCTATGGGGTCTCAAAGAGTTGGACATGACTTAGCGAATAAGCATGCCATGCACACATGTGAAATAACAAGATATCCTTTTAAGTCAAATATATAATATACTATGTCTGTCTGTGTCTCTGTCTATCTAGTGACATGCCTAATTGAAGTAGAAAATAATTCCTTTTGAATTCTTTTTTAATCTCAACTGATTTCAGTGAGGTTAAATAAATATGTTGTGAATCAGGTTATATTTTGCACAGGAGAAACACCTGGTTTTTCAGTATTGCTCTTTCAGAGAGTTGTATTTATTGATGTTTAAAGTATGCATCCTAAATAAGGCACTTTTGCAAATGGTTAATTCATGTCAACTCTGTTAAGCCAGCAGTGGAAGCTAGTGATAGGACAGATGATAGTGGGAATGAAGATGACTTTACAAATATAAATAGATTTAGATACTGTATTTTTTTTCAACATTACTATCTTGTGATGTGTACATGCTAAGTCACTTAAGCTGTGTCCGACTCTTTGCGACCCTATGGATCATAGCCTGCCAGTCTCCTCCGTCCATGGGATTCTCCAGGCAAGAGTACTGGAGTGGGTTGCCATGCCGTCCACCTGGGGATCTTCCCAACTCAGGTATCAAACCCGTGTCTCTTATGTCTCGAGACTGCATTGGCAAGCAGATTGTTTTTTTTTTTAATTTAATTTTATTTTTAAACTTTACATAATTGTATTAGTTTTGCCAAATATCAAAATGAATCCGCCACAGGCATACATGTGTTCCCCATCCTGAACCCTCCTCCCTCCTCCCTCCCCACACCATCCCTCTGGGTCGTCCCAGTGCACCAGCCCCAAGCATCCAGTATCGCGCATCGAACCTGGACTGGCAACTCGTTTCTTACATGATATTCTACATGTTTCAATGTCACTCTCCCAAATCTTCCCACCCTCTCCCTCTCCCACAGAGTCCATAAGACTGTTCTATACATCAGTGTCTCTTTTGCTGTCTCGTACACCAGGTTATTGTTACCATCTTTCTAAATTCCATATATATGCGTTAGTATACTGTATTTATGTTTTTCCTTCTGGCTTACTTCACTCTGTATAATAGGCTCCAGTTTCATCCACCTCATTAGAACTGATTCAAATGTATTCTTTTTAATGGCTGAGTAATACTCCATTGTGTATATGTACCACAGCTTTCTTATCCATTCATCTGCTGATGGACATCTAGGTTGCTTCCATGTCCTGGCTATTATAAACAGTGCTGCGATGAACATTGGGGTACACGTGTCTCTTTCCCTTCTGGTTTCCTTTGTGTGTATGCCCAGCAGTGGGATTGCTGGATCATAAGGCAGTTCTATTTCCAGTTTTTTAAGGAATCTCCACACTGTTCTCCATAGT
>NW_011494720.1:6427079-6444713 GCF_000754665.1 Bison bison bison
CTGGTTTCCTCAGTGTGTATGCCCAGCAGTGGGATTGCTGGATCATAAGGCAGTTCTATTTCCAGTTTTTTAAGGAATCTCCACACTGTTCTCCATAGTGGCTGTACTAGTTTGCATTCCCACCAACAGTGTAAGAGGGTTCCCTTTTCTCCACACCCTCTCCAGCATTTATTATTTGTAGACTTTTGGATCGCAGCCATTCTGACTGGTGTGAAATGGTACCTCATAGTGGTTTTGATTTGCATTTCTCTGATAATGAGTGATGTTGAGCATCTTTTCATGTGTTTGTTAGCCATCTGTATGTCTTCTTTGGAGAAATGTCTATTTAGTTCTTTGGCCCATTTTTTGATTGGGTCATTTATTTTTCTGGAGTTGAGCTGTAGGAGTTGCTTGTATATTTTTGAGATTAGTTGTTTGTCAGTTGCTTCATTTACTATTATTTTCTCCCATTCTGAAGGCTGTCTTTTCACCTTGCTAATAGTTTCCTTTGATGTGCAGAAGCTTTTAAGGTTAATTAGGTCCCATTTGTTTATTTTTGCTTTTATTTCCAATATTCTGGGAGGTGGGTCATAGAGGATCCTGCTGTGATGTATGTCAGAGAGTGTTTTGCCTATGTTCTCCTCTAGGAGTTTTATAGTTTCTGGTCTTACATTTAGATCTTTAATCCATTTTGAGTTTATTTTTGTGTATGGTGTTAGAAAGTGGTCTAGTTTCATTCTTTTACACGTGGTTGACCAGATTTCCCAGCACCACTTGTTAAAGAGATTGTCTTTAATCCATTGTATATTCTTGCCTCCTTTGTCAAAGATAAGGTGTCCATATGTGCGTGGATTTATCTCTGGGCTTTCTATTTTATTCCATTGATCTATATTTCTGTCTTTGTGCCAGTACCATACTGTCTTGATAACTGTGGCTTTGTAGTAGAGCCTGAAGTCAGGTAGGTTGATTCCTCCAGTTCCATTCTTCTTTCTCAAGATCGCTTTGGCTATTCGAGGTTTTTTGTATTTCCATACAAATTGTGAAATTATTTGTTCTAGCTCTGTGAAGAATACTGTTGGTAGCTTGATAGGGATTGCGTTGAATCTATAAATTGCTTTGGGTAGTATACTCATTTTCACTATATTGATTCTTCCAATCCATGAACATGGTATATTTCTCCATCTATTAGTGTCCTCTTTGATTTCTTTCACCAGTGTTTTATAGTTTTCTATATATAGGTCTTTAGTTTCTTTAGGTAGATATATTCCTAAGTATTTTATTCTTTCCGTTGCAATGGTGAATGGAATTGTTTCCTTAATTTCTCTCTCTGTTTTCTCATTATTAGTGTATAGGAATGCAAGGGATTTCTGTGTGTTGATTTTATATCCTGCAACTTTACTATAGTCATTGATTATTTCTAGTAATTTTCTGGTGGAATCTTTAGGGTTTTCTATGTAGAGGATCATGTCATCTGCAAATAGTGAGAGTTTTACTTCTTCTTTTCCAATTTGGATTCCTTTTATTTCTTTTTCTGCTCTGATTGCTGTGGCCAAAACTTCCAAAACTATGTTGAATAGTGCTTTTTCATTATACTGACCATTAAACTGACCAGTTTTACTTCTGAATTTACCTATAACTATTACAAACCTAGTTTCTTACTAAAATATATAAAGTTTAATGTAATTAATACATTTTGGGTCCTCAGTGACTGAATTTTTTTGTATTGTGGCATTCCAATATAAAGTGTGACCGAGATATTGTATAACTTAGTGACCGCATTAAAGAGCATAGATTTTTTTTTTCATGTACAAAAGTGTTTAAAAAACAGCTTGGATGTCTTTCAGCATGTGTTCCTATGAATTATAAATAAATTTGTTTATTTTTAAATATACCAATGGCCCCTTTTAACTCAAAAGAGTCCTGTTGAGAGAGAGGTTTTCATTTCCTAGGATGTTTTTATATAGAATTTACAACCTGGGTGCTTCTAAAAAAGGTTTGAGTTGACCTACAGTAAAGTATTTGTTTAAACTACTGAAAGTGGAATACAAACTTTTAAAAAATGTTTTAAAAAGGTAGACACAAACAAACCATGACAATGCAATACCAGAAATAACTTAAACTTAAGACTACATTCCTTACTACCAAGGTAGAAGGGGGAAATGAGGTTATGTAATTTATAAACAATGAAAAAACATTTTTAAAAGAAGGATTATCACTTTTCCCCTATTATTTTTTAAAAGGAATATGCTATAAAGGAACATATAAAATTCTCCTGTTAAAATAGTGAATAATGCCAAAATATGGGTTTTCTGGGTTTTTATAATATAAAAGAAGTGTTTTCTTCTTTACTTGGGATGATTATCCAGGGCCTGCATTAGGCATCCTGCCACATGAATGAATGATTGGCTCTTTTTTTCTGTAACTTGCTCAAGTCTCAAAATTATAAATTCAGCAGTTTTGTCCAAATTAGTAGCTTCTTGAACCATTTTCATTTCACATTTTTAAAAATAATTATTTTGTAAGCATATTATATATTATAGAATGAAAGTCGAGTGAGAAAATAGTTCAGTTGTAAAGAGAGTATATTTTATCAATTTTTTGAAGGACAAATAGTATTTTGTTTTGTACTTTGGCATTTTCCTGTTGTTTGTTTTTATGGGAGAAGATTGATAATCTTTGTGTTATAAGAGACATTTGGACTTAAGGTTAATTGATGAGGCTGGTGATGTCCTAAATTTTACAATACAACATTACACTAAATGGTTTAATTATCATTACTCCCATTTATATCTTATGGCAAAATTTATGCAGTTTATTTTTCTTGACCATCTTGGCTTGAGTTCACTGTAAAGTTGGAGATCTGTTTTTCCGGAGAAAAAGAATAACTCCATAATGTGTCTAGTTCCTTCAGAGTTATAGTGGGGAGGAATGTTAAAACAGGTGTGATGTATCTATATCTACACACCCTCTTCCCCCCTGCCGCCCAGCTCTCAGGACTGGCCATGAGAGAACAGCTCTATTTTGGTGGTTGTGTCTTGTGCTTTACAGAGAGTGGGTATGGGTAGCAGGCCAGTGACCCAGTAGAAGAAAAGGATCTTGACAGCAGCCTGGTTTTTAGTCCACAACTTTTCTTTTTGGCCATTCAGCAGCCTTAGCAGGGCTGGGGAACAGAGTGGGCCCTTTAGATCTGTTGAAAAGGGACAGCTGTATTATGCTTCTCTTGCTGTAAAGAAACGGGACTTTTAGTAAATGGCTACCCATACCAGTATTCTTGCCTGGAAAAAGAGGACCCTGGAGGGCTCCAGTCCTTGTGGTTGCAAAGAGTCATATACAACTGAGCACACACATACAAACCAATAAACTGAATTTGAGAAGAAGAAAACTTAGCATAACAGCAGTAGCATTATAATACAGCGACCTCTGTTCATTTGCCGGCCTGTCAAGTCATTTTTAACCTCCTTCAAGTAAAAAAAAGTCCTAGTATTTTGTTAGTTCCTCCTTACAGAGAATGAATCTTCAAAAAGACTTTAACTCCAAGTTTTGTACTTCATTTGTTGTTGTTGTTCAGTTGCTAAGTCATGTCCTACTCTTTGCAACCCCATGGACTGCAGCAGGCCAGGCTTCCTTGTTTTTCACTGTCTCCCAGAGTTTGCTTGAACTTATCTCCATTGAGTTGGTGATGCCATCCAACCATCTCATCCCCCATTGCCCGCTTCTCCTCCTGCCCTCAATCTTTCCCAGCATCAGGCTCTTTTCCACTGAGTCAGCTCTTCACATCAGTGGCCAAAGTATTGGAGCTTCAACTTTAGCATCAGTCCTCCCAATGAATATTCAGGGTTTATTTCCTGTAAGAGTGACTGGTTGGATCTCTTGCAGTCCAAGGGACTCTCCAGAGTCTTCTCCAGCACCACAGTTCAAAAGCTTCTATTCTTTTAGCGCTTAGCCTTTTTTATAGTCCAACTGTCACATCTGTACATCACTACTGGAAAAACCATAGCTTTGACTAGATGGACCTTTGTTGGCAAAGTGATGTCTCTGCTTTTTAATACGCTGTCTGGGTTTGTCGTAGCTTTGTCAGGATTTCATTGCCTGTAGGAAAATTACTTGCTCAGGATTTTGTGGCTTTCTCAGCTTATAAAGGTTTGTGCTTTTAAAAATTGTTCAGCTGCAAAATCATGAAATAACATTGTGTCAGCTTTATGGTTGTTTTTTTTCCTTTTAAGACACAAAAATCTATAAATTGGCAAAAATTTTTCTAAGGACTTTTCCCTTCAATGGGCTTAGAAAAATATCTTGAGTATGTTGGGAATAGATTGGGTAGTTGGAAAACAGCTCCAAGAGTTGGGTAGCTGTTCTCCAGAAGCTGAAGTGCACAAAGTGATTTTGCTCCCTTAGCTGGCTGCTTGAGCTTAAAACAATGTTTGACAAATGCTGGAGTTCACAAACGTAGGAGTAGCAGTTACGGAGGTGGTTTTGCAAGTCCTTTGGAACATCCATGCACATCTTCAGTTGCTCTTAATTTGAATGAGAAACAGGATGGTGGAAGCTATTTTTATTTTCTCCTGGGAGCAAGAGAAAAGGAAGGCAGAAGTCTGTACCATGTAATTTTAAAAAAAGAAAAAAAAATTAAATTCCATTGAGATTCTTTCTTGTTTACTTTTTGTTTTACTCTCGCCATCTCCTAGTGTGTTTGACTAATGTAAGTCTTCCCCCAGGAATATGAGAATATATGGTACAGTCCGCCTCATAACCTTCCTGGATATTTTTATAATTTATCATCAGCTGACACTGCCTGGGTAGAATATTCTTACCACTCCCTCTGGCTGCTGGAAGTCTGAAATTACATCTTTGTCTTTGAAGTCAGGCATACTGTTAGCGTTGCTATGGCGACAGGGTGGGTAATGGAGTCCACAGACAGGAGATTGGTATTTAGCGTTTAAATGCTGCTGTACACAAGGCCTTGATTTTTAGAGTGGTTACTGAACTATACCCTTTTAGTAAATGTTTAAAAATTACATTTTTACATGGTCTTACTAGATTAATAGTCATGGTTTATTTCATTTTAACTGCAAGGATAAAAGCATTATTCCATTAAATGGGTAGGTTTTTTTTTCCTCTTTTGGTTTATGCATTATTAACACAGGCTTTCCTGTTTTGCTTGTAACATTTTATAGGCTTTTTCAAACATGCAGTCAGATCTGCTCTCTTGCTCCTTTTATTTTTGGACTTAACTCATTGTGGGCCTCATCTTGCAAGATTTCAGAGGAGACAAAGTTCTGAGGAGGAACTAAGCTTTTAAAATATTAAAAATGAATGGTGTATATTTTTTAAAGCTCTGAATAAAACAGTGATAAGTGATCAGTCTTTTCCTGTGAATTGCAACAGTAACTTTATTTTTCAGTGTTTCTTTTGTTTCAGGTTTCTGTTTAATCCTTCTCTTATGCTCTACCCTCACATGGGATATTGAAGGAGAGACTCTTTACAGTTGTGGGGAACTGTGGGACACCTTATAAAGGTTTAGTGCATATAACTTTTCAGGTTTTAATAAGTTATATTCTCTCACTTATTAGATATGATCTGAAGACAGCTGCGTATATTTACATGTGATTTGTTGATTCTTGATTGTTTTGTCATTACAATCATGGTGAATCTTAAAATTTCATAAAATATATACATGTCCCTCCCTACCTGATATGTAAATTGCTTCTAAAACATTATTTTGAATGCCTTTTGCAGTGGAAATTACTACTTCATAAAGTATTTTATTTCTGATAATTTAAATTGTTAGGGAATTCTTCCTCATAGTAACTTGAAATGTTCCCTTGGATTTGTATTCTACTTCTGTGTCTTTAAACCACACAAAATAAATCTATATCTGTCTTCTATATCATGGTTATTCATGTATTTGAAGATAGTTTTTAACCAAGTTTTTACTAGGCTAACTAACTTGTTCCTTTAAGTATTTTACCAATTATGGGGGTTCAGGTCCCTCTACTACCATGTTCATAACTCTTTGATAAACTTCATTTTTGTGTAAGCACCTTGAAATATGAATCCAAAACTAAACTAAATACTCCAAAGTTATGGCTAGTATAGCCATATATATATATATATATATATGGCTATATACATCATATGTATATGATGTGTAACAGCTGCATCCCACACTGGCACTCTAGTGGGAACTATTCATACTACTAAGGCATAGGTCTCATCCATCCTGCACCCGAACCCAAGTGTAGTTTTCACATTTACACTTCTTGAATGTGGTCTTGTCTGAAGCCATAGTTCAAGCCTGCTCATGTGTAGTTGGATCCTGTATCATCCATTGTCAGTCAGTTCAGTCACTCAGTCGTGTCCAATTCTTTATGACCCCATGGACTGCAGCATGCCAGGCTTCCCTGTCCATCACCAACTCCCGGAGCTTGTTCAAACTCATGTCCATTGAGTTGGTGATGCCATCTAACCATCTCATCCTCTGTCATCCCCTTCTCCTCCTGCCTTCAATCTTTCCCAGCATCAGGGTCTTTTCCAGTGAATCAGTTCTTTGCATCCAGTGATTAAAGTATTGGAGTTTCAGCTTCATCATCAGTCCTTCCAATGAATATTCAGGACTGATTTCCTTTGGGATTGACTGGTTTGATCTCCTTGCAGTCCAAGGAACTCTCAAGAGTCTTCTCTGCCACAGTTCAAAAGCATCAATTCTTTGGTGCTCAGCTCTCTTTATAGTCCAACTCTCACATTCATATGTGACTACTGGAAAAACCATAGCTTGGACCTTTGTCAGCAAAGTAGTGTCTCTGCTTTTTAATATGCTGTCTAGATTGGTCATAGCTTTTCTTCCAAGGAACAAGCGTCTTTTAATTTCATGGCTACAGTCACCATCTGCAGTGATTTTGGAGCCCAACAAAATCAGTTCTCTCACTGTTTCCATTGTTTCCCCATCTATTTGCCATGAAGTGATGGGACTGGATGCCATGATCTTAGTTTTCTGAATGTTGAGCTTTATGCCAACTTTTTCACTCTCCTCTTCACTTTCATCAAGAGGCTCTTTAGTTCTTCTTTGCTTTCTGCCATAAGGCTTGTGTCATCTGCGTATGTGAGGTTATGATATTTTTTTCAGCAATCTTGATCCCAGCTTGTGCTTCATCCAGCCCAGCATTTCTCATGATGTACTCTGCATATAAGTTAAATAAGCAGGGTGACAATATACAGCTATTTAGTATAATTCCTACTTTTGTGTCATCTGTCAATTTTATCTCATAATAACTCTTGATATAAAAAATTAAATGGACCAAATGCAGAACTTTTTAACATTCTGGTTTTGCCATTCATCCAAGTATAATAAGCCATAATAATCTAGGTCATACCCAACGTGTTAGCCACAACACTACCCTAAGACACTTGGTCAGTGGCTAGGGTGAGTATCCAGAACAAGTAGAACCATATTCCTGTTGTGTATGCTATAGTACTACTTTTCAGAATTATTCCTTGTGGGTTATATAGGATTTTTGCAATGAAATAATACATGTAAAAGCTTTATAATATTGAAACTTAAACATAATTTGCTATGGAGATAATTTTAGTTTTATTAAACCTAACTTTTCTCTGTGAGAGAAGAGAATCTACTTTGTAAGCCAGTTAACATTGCTGCATCCGATTATATGTATTGGCTTTTTCTCTATATCCACGAGGAATATTCAAGATAAACATGAAGAAAAGGTAGAACAACTTGTGTTCATTCCCAGAAGGGCCGTAGCAACAGAACCCTGACTGTCATAGGTCCAAGGCAGAAGAGAGTGCCCCTGGTGGTTGGGAGTCTTAGAAATGAAGCTATCCCATTTGAGCGGCCTAAGATTTCAGGTAATGAGACCCAGAAGCCATGGCCTATTCTGTCAGGATGGTCACTGGAGATAGCAGGTAGTGGATGCACGGGCCTCCTACTACTTCCACATTTCTTTGTATTTATCTGTGTATCTGAGACATGCCTCAGGCTTCACTTTCCATCAGCAGCTGTTCGGAACTGTGGAGGTTCTAGGTACCGGGGAAGTTAAAATGGGTGTAGTGTCTTCTGAGCATCCAAACCTTGGAGAAGATGTGTGCCAGGGGCCTGGTACTGGGACAGAGACCAGAGTACCTGCTTCTTAGGATAGGGGGCTTTGCCTCCTTGCTCAGCACTGCCTGTGCCAGGGAAGGGTACGGGTGAGCCTAGTAGGTCATTAACAAAAAAGACATTCTTTTGTGAATGGGTCCCAGGCCCTTCCATGTATTCGTGGAGGATAGGTACACAATTTCTGCTTCAGTTCAGTTCAGTCACTCAGTCGTGTCCAACTCTTTGTGACCCCGTGAATCACAGCGTGCCAGGCCTCCCTGTCCATCACCAACTCCCGGAGTTCACTCAGACCCATGTCCATCGAGTCAGTGATGCCATCCAGCCATCTCATCCTCTGCTGTCCCCTTCTCCTCCTGCCCCCAATCCCTCCCAGCATCAGGATCTTTTCCAGTGAGTCAGCTCTTCGCATGAGGTGGCCAAAGTATTGGAGTTTCAGCTTTAGCATCAGTCTTTGCAGTGAACACCCAGGGCTGATCTCCTTCAGAATGGACTAGTTGGATTTTCTTGCAGTCCCCTTAAGGGACTCTCAAGAATCTTCTCCAACACCACAGTTCAAAAGCATCAATTCTTTGGCACTCAGCTTTCTTCACAGTCCAACTTTCACATCCATACATGACCACTGGAAAAACCATAGCTTTGATTAGATGGACCTTTGTTGGCAAAGTGTCTCTGCTTTGAATATGCTATCTAGGTGACCCTTAAGCTTCTCTAATTGACCAGAAGCTTTGGCTTGAATTTGAGGTGAGGGAAGGGCAGATTCTAACTCCACTGAAAGTCTAAATGAGAGCTTCATCAAAGGAATCTCCCCCAAAGGAAAAGTATGGGTGAGTTTTAGTTCTGGATATTTCCCTGTTTATAGCATTTGTAGCAAAAATTTATGTTATAGGAACTTTTGGATAGTCTAGATCATCACTCTCCAATAGAACATTCTGCAGTGTTGGAAATACTCCATATCTGTGTTCTCTGACAGCCATGTATTACTATATAGCACTTGAATACAGCTAGTGTGAGCAATTGAATTTTAAATTTTAATTAAATTTAAATAACCACATGTGGTTAATAGCCACCATTATTAGGCAGTGCAGTTCTAGATTATGGATCCTGTGTAGTCATGTTTTTACTCCAAAGTGGATTTGGTGAAAATAATAATGTGCTTATTTACATTAAGGCATTCAAGTTCTTGGCATATAAATCATTGATTTGCAGTGCATTCTAAACTAGCATTTAAATGTAACTCATTCGTACACGTGTACAGGAGAGCATAGGTACCAAGATATTTTAGATGTAGAACTTCTCTGTTGTACAGCTTTGACATACAAGTTGAAAATCAAGATTGCAGCAGTAAGGATAACTGTACACCCCGTGAATGAATGCTGTGCATTTGAGTGCTATTTTAGAAGTTAGAAATCTGACATGCCTATATGTCTTTCTACTTGCCTGTTTCTCTGGACTTTCAATTATCAATATTTACTGGAAATAACTGTCACAGAAGTGGATACAGTAAGGGCATCCCCCCGTACGGTAAGGTTTTCTGCCCCCACCTCCCTCCCACATACACAGTGTGTCAAGGTGAGTTTAGACTACGAGGAGTGTGGGCCCCTGGGCACAGAGACTCGAGGTCAGGCAGGGTGGTGTGACCCGCGGGGAGCATAGCATGTCACGTGAGGTCCCAGGATTCTGGTTGCCCACAGGCCCCACAGTGCAGGGTTAAGCTGGGGTGTGGAATGAAAAGTGTCTTAAGCCTATCACTTGACATCTTTCTCGTAACTTGGGTGTCATGTTTGAGAAATAGGTTAGGGTTGAGCTTGTGGTGCTGTCAATAATTGCCCTTGAATGTGGACAGAGTTTACTGATACTTAGGATTGTTTTCCTTCTATTTAATTGTAAAGTGCCAAAGGAGTTTTCTTCCATGAGTCTCAGATAATTTTATATGTAGAGCATGAGAGTAGGTGACAGTTTCAAGGCAAAATATTGGACTCTTGACTTTTTCAAGCTGATTTCCTCATTTGCCAGGTGGTGATAAAGAGGATAATGCCAGTGAAACCTGGATGTTTCACTCCGTCCATATCACAGCCACTTCCTGGTCACCCAGACAACTGGAATATTGTACCTGTTAGAGAATTTGTATGTAAATAGTGCCTTCTTCTTAGATTTAAAAGCAGCTGCTTCATTCACTTTTTAAGTGCTCTACATGTTTAGAATTTTTATAAGAACTATATTTTACATTCAGAATAATGTAGTTAGAATAATATGTTCCAGGATTTCCGATTCACTCGTCACTGCTTTCAGAATTGAACTTTTGCTTGTTGTCTACATTCATTTCACTAAATACTATATTCTAACAGGCATGGCACAGTCAGTGTGATGTATCTGTTTTCTGATATCAAAGGGTTAGATATTGACTGTTTGGGTTTTTTTCCTCCTGCCTTAGTTGTTATCCCACACCTGGGAACATCTTTTTATTTTTAAACTGTTTACCTCTCCCCACCTTCCACCAGGAAGAAAACACTAGGAATAAGTAATAATAATTTCTCAATATTTGTTTGATTTGGTGGCATACTGTACACTTCAGCATCAAAAGTAGATGGATGGTTTATTATTACTAGTTCTTACTCATTCCGTCTATAAACCTAATTTGCTTTATTTATGATGGGAGAATGGGAATTTATGAATTCATTTTACTAAGCAATTCTTGAGTCTTTGTAGTATGCCATTATGATGGATACATTCCTGTTTCGAAGAAAGATGAAGAAATCCAGAGTCCCCAAGATTATGAAGCGCTTTTCGGCAAGTGTGTTCTGTTCTGATACGTATGCATTTACCCATCGGTCTTCGGTATTTCTTTTGAATAGTCATTATTTTAATTATAGTTCAGATTTCTCTTTCCTCTTTTGAGAAATAGTAGTTCTCTCTCCCATCACCCCTTGCCTTTTGGAAAAGTTAGTAATCTGGGTAATTTCTATTAAGAAACCTCTATTAAAACCAAGGAGTGATTGTAGTCCAGCTAACGAAGCAAAGCACAAAAGAAGATGAGGACAGGAGCGATAGGGAGTTAGTTCACTAATGAAGCAAAGTACTTTGAAACGTAAGGAAAAATAAAGAAGCCCCCTTCTCTTTCTTCCAGCCTGGTCTTTATCTGGAATTTTTAGTTACATAGAATCATTAATTACTTATATATGCCTCAAACTAAACACAAAACCTCAAAGACAGTTTAATTATCATACTTATTTGTTAATAAGATTATGGGAAGGTTATTAAATGAGTTGGTGAGACTTGCACAAGAAAGATGATCTGCAAAAATGGAATTCTTTTAATAAGAATACTTGGCTTGTGTTCTTTTTTAATGGTTGAGTATAATATTCTGTTACTTTGTTTAGTCTGTGAAGGAGGAAAAAGCAAGAAAATGACCATGTCTTCACTTTGTGGACATAGGTCTTGCCTAATTTGAGTTGTTCATTACCCTGTGTAGGGTTTCATTCTTAAAACCTCTTCAAAGGGTGGATGTATTGTCTTATTTATTACTTTAAATAAAATTTTAGTAGTTTACTGATATTTTATAAGAAGTCTCTCAAAAGAGTGTAACAGTGGTAGAGTTGAGTTGTTGACTACATTATCTTCAGTCAGCCCTTTTAAATATAGTGTCAGTTTTTAAAATATGGATCCTTCCTCACATTCCCTCAATAAAGAAATAATATTTAAAGTTTTAGGTTTCTCCCACTGTAGTTTTCTTTGTTTGTAGTTGAGTTGGATGAAATCTGTAACAGCACTGCTCAGAGTGAGAAGTGACTGAGCAGATACAGATGAGGCATTTGGCTATTAAAACTTTGTTTCTGCTGAGAAAGCACCAAGGTATGAACTTAAAATGGGGGTGGAGGAAGCGTAAATAATGATTTCTTCTTGTGGTCGCTCTTTGTTGATCTAAAGGGCATTTAAAGAGCACTCAGTCAGTCTGGTTGTTGGAAGAGCATTTCGTTTTCTCAAATCAGGGATAGTCTACTTTTTGAATGAGTTGAGTTTTATTGACTTTCTTGCCCCCACCCCGGCCCTTCTTTAATTGTGACTGATGCATGAGAAGTCTGCACACCACACCTCTTTCTCTGGTTTGCTCTGTGGCTGCCCATGTTTCCTGGTTAAATTTTCATTCAGAATTGTCTTTGAAGATCATGCACTTCTTGATTACCCAAGAACATTATGTTCACCCTAAACTACTGTTGTGATTTTTTGAAAAGCTGTATTTCACTTAACTTTACAGTTCCTAAATTTCTTTGATTAAGAATAAAACAGTAATTTTTGTTTTCTCATGAGGAATTAGACCTTCTACATGTGTGATGTGGCATCTGTTTGTATGACAGATGTCCTTTATTGACTCATTGTAAATAAGTTCCCTTGTGCATTGATATAATGGAATTATTGTTTTAAAAATAATTTATCCAAATTTATAGTAAGCAAAAGTTATATTTTCATTTGGTAATTATATTCAATCAGCAAGAAATAATATGCATAGACTTTGTTTTATTGACAAAATGTTGCCCTTAAAAGCACTATTTTTGTTTATAAGCAGTTGTATTTAGTTTGTGTGGGTTTGGAGTACATTCCTTTGAGTCGGTTTCCATAGGGCAGCTATTGGCTAAAGCCTTAAAAATTAAAGCAACAATTTCACTTCTAGTCTTTGCATTTATTTTTATGTACTGCTGCTGCTGCTAGGTTGCTTCAGTCATGTCTGACTCTGTGCGACCCCAGAGACAGCAGCCCACGAGGCTCCCCCATCCCTGGGATTCTCCAGGCAAGAACACTGGAGTGGGTTGCCATTTCCTTCTCCAGTGCATCAAAGTGAAAAGTGAAAGTAAAGTCGCTCAGTCATGTCCGACTCTTAGCGACCCCATGGACTACAGCCCACCAGGCCCTCCGTCCATGGGATTTTCCAGGCAAGAGTACTGGAGTGGGGTGCCATTGCCTTCTAGGCCAGCTGTTAAATGGGAGAGAACCCCAAATTACTCTCGAGGTAGAGGGGGAAAGAGCCTGGTAAACTAGGAGAAGGTTTGGATTTAGCCAAGTTACAGGATTTTAGAATTATAGGCATACAACACTTTCCTGTGTTTTTTAAGGCTTGAACTTAGGTGATTTTGTTCAGTGAAAAAGCAGAATTATTTCCTGAGCATCTTATGAAAAAGAGCACTGGGGAGTCTAGAGGGCTTACTGTGTTTTCTTATATACAGTTTGGGGTGCCACTCTGCAAAATCGTTCCAAAATGGGCCACCTTTTTATTAGTTAAAGAGTAACAGATAGTTGTAAAATGGAACATTGATTTCTAAATCTGAAGTTGCTGAGTTCTCACAGGAAAGGTAAGAAATCACCCTCCTAGAAATCAGAGAAAGAAGCCCCAGGGCCCTCTGCTCTTGTGGAGATGTGTTGCTAACTTAGAGCATCGCCCAGCATGGGAGGCCTGGGGTCAGTGCTCCCTCTGGGGCTGAGCTTCCCAGCTTGGGGAACTTCATCAAAACCTAGAACTAAGCTAGTTTTTAGCCTTATTCAACTTTCTTTCACTGTCAGATTTCAAGCCAAACCACATTTTAAAAATGTGATTCTGTTCCATACAACTGAGGTGTGTATTTTGGAGAGTGAAATGAAGTGACCAGTAAGGACCTTTGGGAGGCGATGAATGCTGACTTAGAAAATTGTGACTTTGGCTTTTCCACGTGAAGCCGAGGTCACTTCCTTTGCACAGCATCAGGTCCAGCCCTTCAGCTGCTTGCTGGCTGTTGCCCTTTGGCAAGTATCACCCCTCCAAGCCTGTGTCCTCATCTGGGGTGACAGACTTGGAGCTCCTCCAGGAGCACGTGTGCCAGGCCCTTTGCCGGCTCCTGCTCCCTCTCTCAGGGTCACCCCTTGAATCCTCCTGATAAAAACTTGAAATTAGGCGTGAAGGGCAAGATCACTGTATGCATAGCTTTTATCTCCTGTTGAATGTGAAATCCATACTCAGCTAGTATTTGCTAGTTGTTTCTTGAACTAGAAATAAATGGCCACACCAGGCTAAAGGATAGCTCTCGGTCTGATCTTGTATGGTTGAGTTTTTGTTTACTGAGGAATACATTTTTTAAAAAGAAAATTTATTTCTGTGTATTCTAAAATAAGAAACATCATGTGGGGGTGGGGAGAAGTAGCCTGCCAGTATTTTTTCTTACAAAAATAAATCAACTATTTTTACTAGAAAGAATGAATATACTGATTTATTTCCTTCCTAGAGTAATTCTATGTATATATATTCATATATATTCTTTTAAAAATACTACGGAAGGGTAAATGGCAATTCAGCAGTAAATTCAAATTTCCTTTTCCCCTCCTTAATTATCTTTAAACAATTCTTTCTAAAATTTCAAAATAAAACCAGGGCAAAATGCTGCTCAGTGTTTCTTAATTTTGTTTCTAGTTTTAGAAGGTAGTGTTTCAGAAATTTGTACCTATGTCAATTTCTTTAGCTTATAGTTGACATAACTTAATTTGATAGGTTCAGTTTATTTTAGTATGTTTAAAAATCACTCTTTGTTTTACTTATACTTCAACTGTTACATTCTTGATCAGATAAGGAATGTAGAGTTAGATCAGGAAATAAAGAAGCCTACAGTTCAGTGATGAAAGTTTTCTTTGTTTAAAAATAGCTTTACTGGTTATGTTAGTGATGTTAGTAATAATATATTTATTATAAAGTTGAGATTACCATTTTTTGTATCTTAGATTTTTTTATCTGTGTACATTCATTGATAATTAATTTTTTTTAGAAAAACAGGGTTCCTATCATCTGTGTGCTATCTTATAACCTGCTTAGAAAACTGAACATAATTTGTTATCAAATATAGTTGTATGCCATCATTTTAAATAATTGCATAGTATCCGTATGGAATGATGAAAGAGCACATTTAAGAAAATATGCAACCTAAATATACTGTATAATTAAGCATTGCAGTTTTGAGCTGTCTTCTTTTTGTATATTGATCTTTAGTGCTCAAAATGATATTTATATTTTATAAAAACTCTGAATGGTATTTATTAAGAATGATCAGATACTACTTTAAACCAAGACCATGGAACAGTTTGTTATATAAACAATTCCTGAAAACAAACTTTTTCTCTGGATGTGTTTATTTGAGATTCCTCTTGTTTATAGAAACTGTATCATGTTTATTTTGAAAAGAAAAAATTTTGATGTGCTTATAAGGGTAGCAATCTGAGGGGGATGACAGATAATCTGGAGCATGAACTAGGCATGGTGTAAGTCTGGGTTCTGAGACAGTTTTCTCTTCTCTCTGTCTTCAGAATAAACACGTGCTTGTCAAGTGTGGGAAGACACTCTCATGGATAACACTTGAATGAGAAATTGCTGCATACCATGCTTTTGTTTCTATTTCAGAATCTTTTCTGTGTTGGAGAGAATCATAGAGATTCTGCTTTCGGGCTTGCTGTGTCCCGTTCTCTCCTTTCCAGGCCTGGCCTTGTCTTGGACTCAGCTGCATGCCTTATTAACTCATCTTGCAACCTCTGGCTCCTCAGAAGTAGGAGCTGTCAAGACTCCCTGTAACATCAGTAGTATGAGACTTGTACAGATGTACTATATATGCTGAATCAGCTTTTTTACATCCCTTCCCAATGAGAAAAGCAGGCACTAACTCTCATTTTGAAAATTTATTGCAATTTGTTGGGGATACTTCAGAGACCACTCTGCTTGTTTGACTAATGGCCAAATGGAAGCTAATAGTCTGTTTGGGCCAGTGAAGCCTAAAATCCTACTAATTTCTTCCCCTGACCAAAAAAACCAAATCTCTTCATGTTTATATTCCAAGACCATTGACTGACTAATTTGATACTTTGTGTAGGGAACATTGGGATAGGATTATTTGTGAGCTTTATGGTTTTAAAGTTGTTTTCAGTAGCATAATCATATGTGTGTACTCAGGTCATAGAAGGTTGCCTGTATGTGTTTATGTGCTTCTGTGCTTGTGAAGATTGTAAATTTGGAGTTACGGGTTTTGCAAGAAAGAGGATATGTTTTTAAACCCTCTCTTTGAACAGCTTAACCTCAGTTGAAGTGTAGATTCTCTTGTTTGGAAAGGCTTATTTTTCATATTTTAGGAAAACTCACTAAAGTTCATGTGGTCTATAAAGGTTTTGTTTCAGATATTTGGCGAGAGTTATTCTTAGGTTCTTTTTTATTTTAGCTTGTAGGAACTGAAAAATATATGGAGAGTCAAAATATTAACATGGATGAGGTGCTAAATAAAGTATAATAAGCACCAGAGGACATAAGGATGTGTTCATCTCAAAGCTGCATGATGATTTTTGTGTTTTGAAAGGTTCACTTTTAAATTGCTGTACTTAATTACTTTCCAAATGAATATTTCATAATAGTTATTTTTTCATTGGATATACATCTACATATGTATTCTGTTCCCCATGTGTTAGACACTGGTTAGCAGCAGTTTGGAATTCAGTTATCCACTGCCGCCCCCACCTGTTTTTTTGCATAGAGCAACTATGATTGAGTTTTTTATTTTAAAAAAAAAATGGTTCAAAGTAATAAAATTTAGCACTGCTTTCATAGGTTTAATGTGGCAGCACAGTTTATTTTCTAAATTTTATCTAGGCTTGTCCCTGTTAAGAATATGACACTGGTGTTTTCCACCTTCGCACAAATGCTTCTGTTCATCTGGATGAGGCCTGTTTCTCTGAAGTAGCTATCTTTCTTAGCCAGTCTCCCTTCTACTTTATCCTCAGTTCAGTTCAGTTCAGTCGCTCAGTCGTGTCCGACTCTTTGCGACCCCATGAATCGCAGCACGCCAGGCCTCCCTGTCCATCACCAGCTCCTGGAGTTCACTCAAACTCGCATCCATCGAGTCGGTGATGCCATCCAGCCATCTCATCCTCTGTCGTCCCCTTCTCTTCCTGCCCCCAATCCCTCCCAGCATCAGAGTCTTTTCCAGTGAGTCAACTCTTCGCATGAGGTGGCCAAAGTATTGGAGTTTCAACTTCAGCATCATTCCTTCCAAAGAACACCCAGGGCTGATCTCCTTTAGAATGGACTGGTTGGATCTCCTTGCAGTCCAAGGGACTCTCAAGAGTCTTCTCCAACACCACAGTGAAAAAGCATCAATTCTTTGGCGCTCAGCTTTCTTCACAGTCCAAGTCTCACATCCATACATGACCACAGGAAAAACCATAGCCTTGACTAGACGGACCTTTGTTGGCAAAGTAATGTCTCTGCTTTTGAATATGCTATCTAGGTTGGTCATAACTTTCCTTCCAAGGAGGAAGCGTCTTTTAATTTCATGGCTGCAGTCACCATCTGCAGTGATTTTGGAGCCCAGAAAAATGAAGTCTGACACTGTTTCCACTGTTTCCCCATCTATTTCCCATGAGGTGATGATACCAGATGCCATGATCTTCGTTTTCTGAATGTTGAGCTTTAAGCCAACTTTTTCCACTCTCCTCTTTCACTTTCATCAAGAGGCATTTTAGTTCCTCTTCACTTTCTGCCATAAAGGTGGTGT
>NW_011494720.1:6444813-6452516 GCF_000754665.1 Bison bison bison
TAAAGGTGGTGTCATCTGCATATCTGAGGTGATTGATATTTCTCCCAGCAATCTTGATTCCAGCTTGTGTTTCTTCCAGTCCAGCGTTTCTCATGATGTACTCTGCATATAAGTTAAATAAGCAGGGTGACAGTATACAGCCTTGACGTACTCCTTTTCCTATTTGGAACCAGTCTGTTCCATGTCCAGTTCTAACTGTTGCTTCCTGACCTGCATACAGATTTCTCAAGAGGCAGGTCAGGTAGTCTGGTATTCTCATCTCTTTGAGAATTTTCCACAGTTTATTTTGATCCAGTTTTTCTTAACAGCATGCAGAGTGTCATTTAAGAAAAATTACTGTTGATTATTCCCTGTTTTTCTAGGAATAAACAAAATTTGCACTTCTGTTCAGGAGTATATATTTATAGTAGTAGAAAACTTAGAATACCTATATTAAGTTTAAAACCTTAGTAATTTCAGTATAGGGGAAAAGCTTTGTTATACAAATAGAAATAACTTTGTAGCTTGCTAATTATCTTTGGGGGGAATTTGTGAACAATAAAACTTTTTTTGTTGTTAGCTTGAGTATCCAGAAGTCATATTTAAATGCACTTTGGAGTTTATTGCTGGTTATGTGAAAATTTAACAATCTTTTCTATGATCTGAGACTTTTCAGATTAAACTTAATTAATTTTGTCTTTAAGATGTAGGTAGTATATACTTTTTGTGTACTAATTACTGAGCTATATTCTCTGTGTATTTACATGCTTTGCTTTTATTTACTGCTTGCTGATACAGTACTAGCAGAACTGGATGGTATCTCTGGCCTCAGCAGAGAGACTACCGCTTCTCATACTATCTGAGATATTTAGGATATGCTACCCATTTTCTTTCCAGTGAATGGGATGAGTCTCCATTTGTATATACTTTTAACATACCATTCAACCAGGTAGACCTACAGCCAAACAAATTGTAGTTAACAATTTCTTGCTTAACTGGAAATTCATATTAAGACTTTAGAGTGGGCAAACATCTTATTATTTATTGGTATACATTTTATTGGGCTTCCCAGGTGGCTCAGTGGTAAAGAATCCACCTGCAAATGCAGGAAATGCAGAAGTCGCTGGTTCTATCCCTGGTTTCAGAAGATCCCCTGGAGGAGGAAACGGCAACCCACTGCAGCATTTTTGCCTGGAAAGTCCCATGGACAGAGGAGCCTGGTGGGCTATAGTCACAAAGAATCGGACACAACTTAGTGACAGAGCACAACGAGCGTGGTGTATTTTATTACTTTTTGGTATACTGCTGTCCACAATACACTAAGGCTTTAAAATCTTGTTAGTCTTTTTATTTTGAGAGTGCGAATGCTTTGAAGGAGCGGTTTCAATTTGTGGAATAAGTAAAGTACAAACAAACACAGGTATCTTTTAATAGCCTCTTTTTCTAGCTCTTTTGATAAGTCAGTCCATTTCCTTTTTCACTGTATTTGCTCTTTGTTAATGATAATAATGTTGTTCTACTTTTAAGTTGCCTTGATTAAAGATTTTATCTTAGCCATCATTACAGATACATAAGCCTATTCTTTTTTGGACTTTAAAAGAGTCAAAATATTCTTGCTGTTTTTCGAAATATACCTTTCATTTGAACATTTGAAGATAAGCATTACTGGATACAAATTAGTTTCATACATGCATATGTACATGTATACACACACACACTTTTTAGATAAGAATAGTCATAGAATTAAGACAAGAATCACTATAGGAAATATCATTAAATAGGTATGAAAAAGTCATAAAGATTTATCAGCTGTCATCAATGACATTAATGATTAATTTGGAAATGGAATTTTTTTCCCTCCTAATGCTTCCCTTTTTTGACTGATTTTCACTGCTCTCTGAATGATGAATAAAAGAATGAGAGAGAAAGAGGGAAACAGTGGGTGTATATTTGTACAGTTGGTGCATAAAGTTTACTTGTTTTAAAATACAGTACCTTATATATTTCATTTGAGATAAAAATTTCTAATCTGCTGTTACAGGTTAAAGCATATGTTGTGTTTTTATTGTTAGTATCAGAGTGAAAATTGAAGCTTTAGACTTTTCTGAATGTATTTAATATTGTTTAAATTGAGCAGTGAGTTGAAATTATCTTTTCTTAGAAGATCAACTTACAGTTGTATTTGAAACATCAATATTGTGTGAACCTCCTTTGGGGGACTTGCAGTTATTTTGACAGTGGTGGAAATAAGATTCACAAACAACTCTGATTCATTCAATAGAGAACTCAGGTACAAAATTTATTTTTTATTTCAGTTAGGTAAATCTTTGTAGTGCTATGCTATGCTGTGCTATATCTGACTCTTTGGGACTGCATGAATGTAGCCAGCCAGGCTCCTCTGTTCATGGAGATTGTCCAGGCAAGAATACTGGAGTGGGATGCCATGCTGCCCACTCAGGGGATCTTCCCAACGCAGGGACTGGACCAAGGTCTCCCAAATTGCAGGTGGATTCAAGAATCCTGGAGTGGGTAGCCTATCCCTTCTCTAGGGGATCTTCCCAACCCAGAAATTGAACTGGGATCTTTTGCATTGCAGGTGGATTCTTTACCAGGTGAGCTACCAGGGAAGCCCAAATCTTTGTAGTAGATATACGCAAAATTTAGATGTGTGTAGGTTTTTGGGCACTGAATTTGTTTCCTGTTCATTATGTCCTAGGAGCAAGGATTGTCCTTTCTTTCACGTTAGGTTACTAGTGACCTTTCCCAGTCCCTGTGTTCCTTCCTGTGCCCGCTGGGTTGGCATGCAGCACTGCCAGTGTGCACAGAGCCCTTCTCTCCTGTGTTGTTAACTAGACACCCTTGAACACCACACCTGGGTGTTGTCCATCACCTGGAAATGACTCTGTTAAACCATTGTTATAGGTAATGCTACTTGGTATCCAGTATTTTAATTTTAGTTACTGAGTATTGTGAATTGAAACAAATATTTGAATGTTTTTGTTCATTTTGCCCTTACATTACAAATGTTTTACAAAAATGAGGGTAAAATGGGAAATTGAGGATGATAATATTAGTGATGAGAAATCTGAAAAATATAATACCAAGATGTGAAACATTAGCAGAAGATTCATTGCCCCTTAGCAAGAAAGTTACTCTTCCTTGGAGATAATGTTTTAGAAGGCAAAGTGTAAATTTAAGCATTTCTTCTCTTCTTCCTGCATCATTTTCATGCTCATCTTCTTCATCGTCACCATCACTTTGTCTGGTATAGAAGCCCCATTGGGATTACCTTTGCTCTTGGGTTTTGTATGTGTTTTTAGAAATTTCCAGTGTGAGTGTGGGATGACGTCTAATTTCAAAAGTGGTTATACGAATGGAGTCGCTGAGTGGTTATAAGAATAACCAGTGGTTATAAGAATGGAGTCTGCTGAGGTTAGTTAGATCTGCATTTGAACCTCAGTACCACCAGTTCTAGCCCTGTGATCTGAGCAATTTATTTGACTTTTCACCTGTTTGTTTTGCTGAAAATGGGAATAAAATTCTTTTTTCACAAGATTATTGTCTGGATTACTTAAGATCATGTATGTACAGCACCTCAGTTAATGGTAGCTAATTTTTTTTGTTAATGGTTATTTTGGCTTAAAGTTCTGTGCTGGCTGCTTTGTGTGAAGAAATAGGAACAGATCTCTGACAACTTGTGAATGGAAGAACCCAGACACATGAAGGCTGGGCCCTCAGCCTGCAGTTGGATGACTTTTGCTCCAGAGGAGAGCACTGTTGTGAAGGATGGTTAGCTTCTGGTGACATTGCTACTGTTTATATGAGTTAAAATTGTTCTTGAGCTGAGAAATTTAACTTCAATTTAGTGTATATCTAGAAAATGCATTGTAGGTTCCAAAGAACTTGACTTAGAGATGAAGTTGAAAAATGTAACTTTTTTATAAATTATTTCAAGAACACCAAGTAAAAACATGCCCTGCTATTAATATCTCAGTTGATTTTATTTGTGCTTGTGTCGAACAAAATTTTCCAGAAAATATTCAATATGAATGCAAATCTCTATTCAGAATAAGTTTCTTGGTCTAGGCTAGAATTACATCTCATTCTAGCCCAAGGGTGGATAGTGGTTCGAGTTGTACTGTTGGACTGGTTGGAATTGTGCTGTACTTTCCCTCTGAGTGCTGGTATATGTTTTAAGACTACCAGCTAGAGAAAGGAGTGTAGTTTGAATTAATTTTGTTTAAGCCACTGAACTTCATGGTAGTCAGTGAGCCAGAATTTTCTGCATTTATTGCAAAGGAGTGTCAGGAAGAAAATTTTAAGACCCTTAATAGTACAACAATTATTTTATGTATAATAGTTACCCAAAAGCCAAGTTAATTAACTTTGTGTCCTGCCATACTAAGTCGCTTCAGTCATGTCTGACTCTTTGTGACCCTATGAACTATAGCCTGCCAGTCTCCTCTATGGGATTCTCCAGTTGAGGGAACTGAATTATTCAACCTTATTCCAGTGGTACTAGTTTTATAGCTGTTAATCTCTTAAGTACAGAAATATGAATTAATATATGTGAGCTTTATGTGGCTAGAGCAACTTGAACACTAGAACATTTATTGAAATAGCTATAAACATACATCATTATTATATCCTGATTTTCTAAGGAAGAAAACAATGTCTAATAACTTAGAAGGCTCAAAAACTTCAATTTAGTTTTTTTTCTATCCTGCTTACTTTTTATTCTATAATGCTTTTTTGAGTTGGCTGGTACAAGACAAACCAATTCTAGGTTAAAGCAATTCAGATTTTGTAAGGAAAATTAATGTTTACCTTTTCAGTGTCAATTAGTGAACTATAGAATGTAGATGTTATGCAGAATTTTGTATTTAATTACTATGAATAAAGGCTCTGAATTTTTGGAACATTACTTTTGGTTTTACATTTTAAAAAATGTGTGACATTTCATTCTTTAACACTCAAAATGTACTTTACAATTTTAATCAAGATTGCTTAGTAAGTCTGCTATGATGTTTTAAATTTTAAAATATTAGCAATTTGTTCTAAACTATTTTAATCCCATTTCATTAATACTGCCAAAGTTTCGTGATTAGTAAACAACATTGAAAAGAGAGATCCTTAGTTACAGAACAACTGCTTATAGGTAGTGGTGAAACATTATTTAATGTCCTGTAGTCCTCCTGTCAGAGAAGGCAGTGGCACCCCACTCCAGTACTCTTGCCTGGAAAATCCCATGGACAGAGGAGCCTGGTAGGCTACAGTCCATGGGGTCGCTAAGAGTCGGGCACGACTGAGCAACGTCCCTTTCACTTTTCACTTTCATGCACTGGGGAAGGAAATGGCAACCCACTCTAGTGTTCTTGCCTGGAGAATCCCAGGGACAGAGGAGCCTAGTGGGCTGCTGTCTGTGGGGTCGCACAGAGTCGGACACGACTGAAGCGACTTAGCAGCAGCAGCAGCAGTCCTCCTGTATTGTTGTACTTCTCTCTCATTTTCTCTCTGTTCTCACTGACATGATAGAACAATTTGGGTACCTTTTGCCTTCAGCTGCCTCAGATTTTGCTTTGGTTCCCTGAGTGTCATGAAGTGTGTTTGTGTCTTGCTCAATACTGCCTGCCTGGCAGTTGCTGGGCAGTTGCTGGGTTCTCTCTCGGCCTTGTATTGACCATCCTGCCTATTCCTGAATCTCTAGTGGAGAAACATAATTTTACCCTGGTTTGTGTCTTGTGTCAAAGTGTGGATGGCTGATTTTCTCTGGGGTGCTGATTTTCCTCTCTTGCTACTGGTTTCCTTAGCCAGGGAAGCTTTGATGCTAGGCATACATATAAACGACAGACTACTGTGTTCTTATTCATCCTCGTGTGTCCTAAAATTCACTGTAGATGACATTCCTGGAAATTTATTTCTAATTATTAATAAGAATAATTATCATAGAGTGAAAACAAATTTGGGGTGGCCTTGGGCTTAGGATTCAAATAGATTGAATTCAGACATTCTTGATTGCTTTTACTTGCTTGTGATCTTAAAATAATTATAACTTCTTTGAAACTGCCATGTCTTCAGTAAAATGAATCTCCTATACTTATTGATACAAGATTATATGAGCTACCTAATGCAAAGAGCTAAGAGTCCTTCTTACTTTAGGACTTTATTCCCATGTCATTTAGCCTCAAGCTCCTTATCTTTAAAATGGGGATAGTAACATGTAGCATCATGTAACAGAGTTACTGAGCAAAGTGTGTGTGTGTGTCCAGAGACAACCTCTGAGTCTTCTGCTCAGGACATCAGTTAGGGCCGGGGTATCATCTAAGGCATGGGGTTCTCCTTTAAGCTCCTGTGGTTGTTGGCAGAATTGATCTTCCTTACAGCTGTAAAACTTAATGGCAGCTAGCTTTTTCAAGGACAGCTGGAGGAAGTCTATCTGACCCTGTTAAAAGGGCTCCCCTGATTAGATCAGGCCCACCCAAGATAACCTCCCTTTTAATTAACTCAAAGTCAATTGAATAGTAACCTCAATTTCATCTGCAAAGTCTGACCTTGCTATATAATGGGACTTAATCATGGGTTTAATATCCCAACATATTCACAGGCCTCTTCTGTGCTCTTGGGGAGAGGATTATTGAAGGTACATACATCAGGGTCTGGGCATCTTGGGGACCTACCTCAGCAAGGGAGTGGATTGGGAATGATTTACAGTCCTTAGTTTATAGAGTCCTGAACTTTTAACAGTTTTTGAAGAGTAACAGTTCAAAAGCTCGAGATAATTTTTTAAAAAATTTTACTTGACAGGTAAGTAAGAACTCCTAAGGAAAAATTACAAGATTGGAAATTCTAGAAGGAATTTTAGTTCGTATCTACGTAGTCAACAGTAGCAGTTCAAATTTTCTTGAGCACTTAGCACCTCTGAGGGATTGACAACCAAAAGTAAGAAGTAAATGGCCTAGGCTGGTAACTTTATTTCCGAGATGGGGGTCACAGGGCGGGGGTTGGGGGGGTCAACTGAAGGCCCCTGGGAGCCGGGTGGTTTGCTCAGTGTCAGCCCAGTGAGTGAGGGGTGGCAGTGAGCTGTCTTTTTCACCTACTGCCCTCCCCTTTGTCTCTCTGAGTACAGATCTACATTATTAAGAATTTTTCCTTAGTAATCTTAGTAACTTAGTTTCCTTAGTAACGGTGAAGGATGAACATTTAGTAAGCAGGTAAGACTAAACTTGAGTACTGTAGTTTGAAATCAGTCCCCTAGGCTGAGAAACTTACTGATGAAGCTTGTTAACATAGGAGGCTGTCTGTCACATCTTTTCAGGGAGACCCTTGTTCTCTCCTTAGCAATCATTTAGGACTCAGGTGAGCAGTTGAATTACAGCAGTCTCTTCATGTTCATAATGGGATTGAATCTTTCCAAAGGAACCTATGGAACTCAGACATGGAATTGACTGTGGTTCAGAGATACTTCGGAGAAGGCAATGGCACCCCACTCCAGTACTCTTGCCTGGAAAATCCCATGGACGGAGGAGCCTGGAAGGCTGCAGTCCATGGGGTCACTGAGGGTCAGACACGACTGAGTGACTTCACTTTCACTTTTCACTTTCACGCATCGGAGAAGGAAATGGCAACCCACTCCAGTGTTCTTGCCTGGAGAATCCCAGGGACAGGGAAGCCTGGTGGGCTGCCGTCTATGGGGTCGTACAGAATCGGACACGATTGAAGTGACT
>NW_011494720.1:6452616-6463486 GCF_000754665.1 Bison bison bison
ATTTGATCTCTAATTCTTCTGTCTTTTCTCAAACCAGCTTGAACATCTGGAAGTTCACGGTTCACATATTGCTGAAGCCTAGTTTGGAGAATTTTAAGAATTATTCTACTAGCATATGAGAAGAGTGCAATTGTGTGGTAGTTTGAACCTCTGACCAAATGACTAAATAACAGATAAATAATTAACTAGGTACAGAGTCCAAATAATTAGTAATAATAATGCTAACTGGACTAGAAAATGGAGAAGGCAATGGCAACCCACTCCAGTACTCTTGCCTGGAAATTCCCATGGATGGAGGAGCCTGGTGGGCTGCAGTCCATGGGGTCGCTAGGAATCAGACATGACTGAGCGACTTCACTTTCACTTTTCACTTTCATGCACTGGGGAAGGAAATGGCAACCCACTCCAGTGTTCTTGCCTGGAGAATCCCAGGGACAGGGAAGCCTGGTGGGCTGCCGTCTATGGGGTCGTACAGAATCGGACACGATTGAAGTGACTTAGCAGCAGTAGAAGCAGCAGAGATACTTCTCTTTGAAGTAAACAGTCTTCTAACAGAACCACCAAAAAAGGTAATCCTAGGAATTCTAGTTTAAAAAAATTCTGTTAAGAGGACACTTTAAATTCAGGATTTTTTTTGTATTTTGATTCTTTTGAAGGAAATAAATGGAAAAATCTTAGAAATAAGTCATTGTTCATTGGTTGGCACCTATTCAAACCGTGTTATTGTAGTCTCACATTATATATTGGATAAGTGAGAAGTGTTAGTCTAAGGTGTGCTGTGCTGCAAGTAGCCTTTGGGCATGAGTGGCTATTGAGCAGTTGAAGTGTGACTAGCACAACTGAGGAGCTGAATTTGAAACTTTATTTAATGAATTTAAAGTTAAGTGAGTACATGTGGTTAGTGGCTGTCATATTGGACAGCACAGAGTATAGAATGTTTCTCTTGTCACAGCAAGTTCTTTTGAGCAGTGCTGGTGAAAGTGAATGTGGTTTATAAGTTCATTTAATAAAGAGCCAACTAAATGAGTTTTAATATCCGTTCTGGTTCTCAAATTCTGTGCTTTAATTGTTTCCTTTAAATTACTTTAAATGCATTTTAATAGGATATGTAGGCTTATTTTATTAGTGAGTGTCTTAAGTTGCTCATCTTCCTGAATATATATTTTTACTTTTATGCACTGAAACCAGTTTTTATTATTGATTTTAAAGGAACTTAAGGTTTTTTAAGCATCACAGAATTCCCACTATTAAAAAAGTTAGAGGCACATGAAATTAATAAAAGAATATTCCATTTATATTTTTAGCTCTCCAAGACCATTCCATGAATGAATGTGCCTGCTGTCCCCATGAACATACTTATTTTTGGTTTGGCTTGATTTACTAATTTATCTCAATAGTTAACATCAAATTTATTTAAAAATTCTTTCATGACCATTTAGTGACAATTCTTTACTGTGATTATGAATAGAAAAGAAAATATTGAGAAATTTATTTGTGGTTATTATGAAAACGTGCTGTGGTCTATGTGCTTTTGTTTTATTTCCAACTCCAAAACTTCCTGGCTATTCTGGTTAGTTTTTATATGGCTTAAACAGATTTTTGTTTTAAGTTTTCTTTATGGAACATCTTTCTACAACATCTTGTTTGACCAAGTTAGATGTGATTTCCCAAAGGGCACCTGACTTGAAAAAATTATTCATTCAGGGACTGACAGTGTCCGGATTTTAGGACCAAAAAACCCCAGAGAGGATGGGGAGGAGTGAAGTAAAAACTGTAATGTAGTTTTGAATTTTTAATTTTCACTGTGGGTATATTTCAAAGGTGTCTATGTACGTTTTACTTTTAATACTCTGAATTAAGATGTGCAGTCTAAACAAGTTCATATTGACTACAGTTCAGGGATTTAAAGCATGTAAAATTTCTAGGAGCTTTGGCTTTATAAACTTTGTAATAACGAAGCCATAAGAGTGCTACAGTCATTACTATACTTTCTTATTTCCTCACAAGGAAAGCTTTATTGACTCTTCTTTCTGCAGCATACCTTATTTTAAATCTTGTTGAATTATGGTTATCAAATAGTGTTATAGCAAATAATCTTGTTCGGTTAATGTGCATGGAAGGCTAATTATGTGGCAGTAGAGTGCAAAGTGTTGCAATTTTGTCTAAGATTGGAGAGGGCAAAGGTTAAATTGTTCCTTGAAAACATAAAGAGACAGAATAGAAAATGACCTCCAATACTATTCTCTGCCATCTTCACACAAGACATTATGTCAGTGAGATTCAGATAACTAAAAAGCCAAATGAAAGCATGTATAAAAATCTCCTCTATCTTTCAGTTTATAACTCAGTGGGTAGCTTCACCTGGAACATAGAATTTATTGGCTGTGATTTGTTATGTTGTTTTAGTAGCAACCTCAGGGTTTCAAATATACATTTTTACTTATCACAGCCTATCTTCAACTTTTATTATACCACTTCACAGGTACTGTAAGAACCTTAGAGTAGTATACTGTTTTCTTGCCTTGGGCTTTTTTGCTATTATTGTCGTAGGTTTAATTACCTACTTAAACATTTTATTTACCCTCCATTTGATGGATATTTGGGCTTCCCTGGTGGCTCAGATGGTAAAGAATTCACCTGCAATTCAGGAGACCTGGGTTCAATCCCTGGATTGGGAAGATCCCCTGGAGGGAGCGCATGGCAACCCACTCCAGTATTCTTGCCTGGAGAATCCCCATGGACAGGGGAGCACTTTTTGGTTATTATGGATACTTCTGCAAGAAACAGTCATGTGTGAGTCTTTCTGTAGACATAATGTTTTCATTTCTCTTGGGTAGTTACCTACTAGTGGAATTTTGCTAGGTTGTGTGGTAAATTTCTGTTTTAACAATGTAAGAAAGTGCTAAGCTGGTTTCCAAAGTAGCTGTATACCATTTTACATTTCTGCCAGCAGCATTCTTCTTCACATCCTCACCAACGAGTATTTGCTTTCTCTTCTTTGTAGCTCTTCTTGTGACTGGGGTTTTAATTTGTGTTTCCCTAATTGCTAAGGATATTGGACCTCTTTTCATGTGGCATTGACCATTTGTATACCTTCTTTAGGGGAAATGTCTATTCAAATCTTTTGTCATTTTTAAATTGAATTTATTTTGTCTTATTGAGTTTTTGAATTCTTTATATATCCTGGCTATCAGATATATCATGTCTATCAGATATAACTGGCAGATATTTTCTGACAGTCTGTGGTTTATCTTTTCACTTTCTTAAAAGTATCTTTTGAAGACTCCCTCCCTTAAGGCCTTTAATTTTACTGAAATTCAGTTTATCATTTTTAAAATCACTTGTAGTAGTTTATGTGTGAAGTGTATGATTGGTTCATTTTTGATAGATATTTTCACTGAATATAGAATTCTGGTTTGACAGTATTTTTCTTTCAGTACTCTGAAGATATTCCTTGTTGTCTTCTGGCTTCCATTCTGTCTTGTTCTTTACATAACATGTGGATGTGGGGGGGGTGTGTGTGTCCCCTGTTGTTCCCCACCTGCCAACCCCCTTAAGATTATCAACTGGGTTTAGGCAGTTTGATCATGGTATGACTGTAGTCATATGTATAACTCTGTGGCTGTAGTTTTATTTGTCTTTTGCTTGGAGTTCATTGACTATTTTGAATCTGTGTGTTTACAGTTCATCAAATTTGGAAACTTTTCAGCCATTTTCTCCCTCAAAACTAATACTGAGAGAATATTATTTCTTCCATAAATTTTGCTATTGTCTTTGAGTTTTACTAAGTAAACTTGTGCTAGACATCATTTTAGTGTTGTTTTTAAAGAAACACCAACATCCCAGTATATAGTATAGAACCCAGTTCTTCACCATGAAAAATCTTCATTCTTCTGCAATACAAATATTAAAGACTGTTGTGTGTCATTATGTAAAGTTATTTTCACTGTGCTACTTTATTAGGTGGATCTTTACTTAAAATCCTATTTAGTTCCTTGGTAGGAGTATCTTCATTAATATAATTCAAAAAAGAATTTGAGAGTTTTGTTAATTTAGAAAAGAACCATTTCCTTTGGAGAATCATAAGTTCTACCCTCCAGTAGGATATATTTAAATGCGATATATTGTTTTTTCCAGCTACACATTTTCACATTTTTTTCAGACTTTCTTATAATAGCAGAATCAAACTGTTATTCTATTTTCTCCAAATCTCTTTCCATTTTTTATGCAGATGGCAGCTGACTCAAATGTACATGATAGTACATTTACATTTTTAAGTTAAAAGTAAACCTTTTTTTTTTTTTGCTGTTGAATTGCTTAATGAATGAAAGATTTAAATGCCTTCAGTGCTTATGTCTTAGTTTGTAAAATGAATAATCCTGAAAGCTAGTAGTGTTAATGATATTACCTGATTGTGATTTTAAAATTTTACTTTTGTAGTTCTGTCAATACTGTTTCCATATTATCTGCTTAGAGTATCATTTGAAAATTCTTGATTAAGAGATCCCAACTTTTCAGAGACAATTATATATTGTATTATGTTATAATAAAACGCACATCTAAAGTAACTGCTGAAATGCCTATTAGTGAAAGTCACTCAGTTGTGTCTGACTCTTTGTGACCCCATGGACTATGCAGCCCGTGAAATTTTCCAGGCCAGAATACTGGAGTGGATAGCCTTTCTCTTCTCCAGGGGATCTTCCCAACCCAGGGATCAAACCCAGGTCTCCCACATAGCAGGCAGATTCTTTACCCAGCTGAGCCACAAGGGAAGCCCTCTGAAATGCCTAGTGGAAAACTTTCATCCTTTCTAGGTCAAGTTCCCATGAATCCTGTTTCCCTTATACAGAATATGCTGTTGGACAAACTGACTCAGATGTATACTCTCCATGTCCTGCCACGGGGAGAAACTACCCAGCCCACTGGCAGGTGTGGGAGGCCAGGACGGTGCGACTCATTTGCTTTGCTGCTGAGGGTATTAGAAATTGCTCCTTGTTCTACCTGAATTTGAGTTTGGTAATGGTCCAGGAACTTTAGAGATTTGCATGAAGTACACACATGGATTATTTTTAGTCAGTTGGTTCTTCCTTTTACATGCTGAATGCAATGTAGCTTCTCTTTCTTCTTCTTCTTCTTCTTTTTTTTAACCACCCAAGTTAAAGGACTCTAAAGAAACTATCTGTAAAAGTTTAGTATTTCTCGTTAAACATTCATCAAAATGTATAATGCTTAGATCCATAATTATAGTGTTGTAATTTGACTAGTATATCTGGGAAAGAATGGAGCTCCTTTTTATGTGCCAGGCACAGTACTGATTATTGGGGTGAAATTCATGGTGTCTTCCCTTGAGGGGGTGTCCAGTTGACTGGCAGAGACACTCCCTGCAGTGGTGCTGTGGAGTGAACTCTGTGCTGTTGTCTGAGGTTCTGGAGGAGTCCCCATGAAGGTCACTGTGCAGCTGAGGGAAGGCCTTTCAGACGGTGGAGAGGGCCTGCCCTACACAGCAGTGTGGAACCTGCACATGGCAGAGGGGCAGTAGTTTTCCATATGCCAGTAGCTGAGATTTTAGCTTGAAGCACTGAAGAGACTTCAACTTGTAAAGTAGTGCATAGATCTTGGTTGATGGTTTTGGAGAAAATTCCTTTCATTTTTTAAGGCAGGATCTCAGAATTTAAATCCTATTCATTCATTGGAAGAAACAATTTCATGGTAAATCTACTCAGTATTTATCTTGATATTAGCATTTTGGTATAGAACTCTGTCATCCCGGCAGTTGAGTAAAGCCACTGTGCTTGTTTTTAATTCATGACTCAGCAGAAAAATCAAAAGGTGTCTAATATCTCGAGACTTCTAGCGAGCATCCTGTCCTGTGTAACCCTGTGTATGATGCCTGTGCTGTCCTGACTGTGAGAACCCATACGGCTCTTTCTTTAAGATCGCCCTCACACCCACTTTACCTATGGATGTGCAGGGCGGGCGAATTTTGTCTTGGTTGAGTTTGGTTTTATTGAGGGGTGGTAAAAGCAGGGCCTCCATGGACGTGAACTTAAGCAAACTTCAGGAGATGGTGAGGGACAGGGAGGCCTTGCATGTTGCAGTCCATGGGATCAGAGAGTCAGACACGACTGGGGAACTGAACAAAAACAGAAGTGGGGAAGGGGAGGTCGTTAATGGCCTAGTTAACTGAAATTAGGAAATGGACAATGTCTGCCTTTCTTCATGTCTGGTGTATAGAATAAAACATGAGAAAACTGAGTTAAAGGCACATATCTGTCCCTTTTTCAGTTTTCAAAAATAGACAAAATTTAGAAAACTATAACTCATGGGTGACATTAAAAAGTCAAACAAAACTCTTTTTATAGAAAATTTATGTATGTCTATATATCCTTAAATTCATATTCATACAATCGTTAATATATGTTATTTTTCAAATTCTTCAATTTGGTATCTTTTAATGATCTTTGAGTAGATGACGATTATAGATTGCTTTATACCCTCTCTTTCCCACTCTTCATCACCCTCCCAATGTAATTATATCTTGACTTTTGGTTAAGCTAATGTTACTGTTTTCATTATTGTTTCTTTTAAAATACTGCCCATATTAAGATAAACAGTATTCTATACTATAATTACACTTTCTTGGATGACTTTTAGTGTTGCCTGGAGTTAAAATTTGCCTCATTTTTTCCTCATGGTTTGTTTTCTTTGAACACTCAACTAGATCTTTCCTCATATTCCAACAGCTCAGCCCTAAGACAGTTTTCCGTACTGTCGTACCTGTCAGATAATTTTTAAAACAACATATTTACTTATTTATTTATTTTTAAATTTCCGATTGCACTGGGTCTTAGTTGCTTTTGCACAGGCTCTCCCTAGTTGCAGTGAGCAGGGGCTACTGTTTGGTGGTGCGCGGGCTGCTCACTGTGGTCGCTCCTCTTGCTCTGGAGCACAGGCTCTAGGGTGAGCAGGCTTCAATAGTTGTGGCCCACAAACTAGTTGCTCTGAGGCATATGGAATCTTCCTGGACTGGGGATCGAACCTGTGTCCCCTGCATTGGCAAACGGGTTCTCATCCACTGTGCCACCAAGATAGTCCCAGATACTTTTTTTGCAATGCCATTTGTTTTCCTCCCAAGAGACTTAGAATTTTCAGTCTCCTATCCCATTTGGAAGTGGGTGTTACTTTTAGATGTACACAGCTGTCTTCTGGGATTTCCCTTCTTTATTTTTCTGACTCTTCTCTTAGCCTCTTATATATGGATTTTCTGTTTCATGAATCACTTACTTGATTGTTCAGTCTTCAGTAGCTTCATGAGAAACTGTGCTTGGGAGGTAGAACTTTCAGACTTCATTTTTTTAAGTTACCTTCGGTATACCCTCACATTTAAATTGTTTGGTTAGGCTAGACAAAAATAATCTAGGAATGGTATATAATATTCTCTAAATTAAAAAAATAAAACCTAACTTTTGATATATTGCCTTCACACATTTTGTGTTGCTATTGAAAAATTTGATGCTGTTTTGATGAGTGGTCCTTTCTTCATGTGTTCCTACTCCCCCTTACCTTCCAGGCGCTATAGGATTTTCACCCATGTTCTAAAATAACAAAGTATGTTTCTTTGGATTTTTATTGTTCTTCACTGTGCTGGACACTGAGTTTCTACTAGCCTTCGTTTCTGGGCAATTATGAGATTTATTTGATGATTTCTTTCTCTCCCTTTAGCTGTTTCTGAAACACCTGTTTGTTGGATTTGGAAACTAGATTGATCTTTTCTTTCTTCTGATTTTTCCATTTCTTTATTGTTTTCTAAGTGGTAACTAACATTGACTTTACTTACAACCTGATTATTATTTTTTTATATTTTTATTTCAAGGTGTTTATACTTTGTATCTTTTTATAGCATTCTTTATTTCATGGATGCAATGTCTTTTTATTCCTCTTTGAAACAGAATGCTATTTTTTTAAAAAAAGTTTCTTCTATTCCTTGTATTGTCTCTGTTTCTTCTTCTTCTTCTTTTTTTTTTTATAATGTCTCTTAGGCCAGAGGCTTCACTCAATAGTGTTCATATTCGAACTGCTAATGGGAAGCTCTCATGTGAGCTGGACTTGTGGACTGACAGGTGTTGTTGCTTTGGGCCACCTTGTTGTCAGCCAGCTTTCTCCCTGGGGACTTCTCAGGTTCACGTGTGAAAGTTTTTTTTCCCTGGAGTTCATAGTTGATTTTTTCTGGGGAGGTACCTATAGTCTTCTGCTTGGAGAGATGGTGAGTGATGTTTACACTTGGATGCTGACGTTCTGGAGCTGGATTAGGGAAGGGGTTCAGGTCTCAGCGTTCAGTACTTATTTCATTCCAGCATGTTGCCATCTCCTAGTCTGTCTCCTTCCTGGGAGCCCTGAACATTTCTTGTTCCATGTCTACAGACACTCTCCCTTATCTAATGGGGATGCTATATAATGGTTTGATGCTTTGGTTTTACGGACTTTAAATTAATTACCTTGGTTTTAGCTTGGTGATCCCAGTTCTCGACTTTTCCAGGTTGTGCAGGCTATCCTGGCTTGTTCTTTATTAATAGCCTACTTCTTGTGCCCCTCAGATGTTTAGGATTGGCCTTCCTTCTCTCTAAATTGTTTGTCATTCATCCTTTTGCTTTTATATCAGCATGTATTATTGGTAGTATAATATTCTTTAGATTAACAGATCCCCCCAAAACCTCATTTTATTAAAGCAGCCGTTTTATTATCTCTCACTGTTTCTTTGGGTCAGGAATTCAGGAAGGGTGAGGTTTTGGCTAGGCATCTCTCATGTGGTTGCAGACGAGGTATTGGCTGGATTTGGGAGGAGGGCGGAGAGCAGCTGGCGGTTGGCTGGCTGTCTCTTTGTGATATGTCAGAGCAAAAGCTTAGAGACAGGAAAACGTGTAGCGTGTAGCCTGGCTACGGGAGTAGTATGGCCTCGCTCCAGAACTAGGAGGAAGCCATGGGAGATGGGCCCATTAGCTTAACCATCCCGAAACTCAGGCTTTTTTGTGTCTCAGCCTTCTTTTGTGTCTTTTCAAATCTCCACTTGAATCTTCTCTCAAAATACAATTTTAAGATTCTTATTTTTGTCCCACAGGGCTCTGACTCTGCACTTTTAAAGGTACCTGAACAGGACTGTGGAAGAAAGGGAGTTCTGGATAAATGACAAATGCTCAAAACAGTTATTTTCCAAATTGGAATTTGGATCTCTTTGGACCTGTTTGGTGTCTACTGGCATTTTAGGAATTCTCTAGGGTGTGTCATAATGATTTGATGTTACTGGAAAGTAAAGTGAGGAAAAGCAGCTCTCCCTGAATTCTTTGGAGAAAGTTCCAGGGAGTGAAGCAGCAGGTGGTGCAGGTGCTCCATAGAAGCTCTTGTGCGTGAAGCTTCAACACAGATCTGGAAAGAAGTCAGAAAATTTAGCTCATAAAGAAACAGAGTGTGTTTCAGAGACTGACTCCTTTTGCAAGGAAAGACTTTCGTTTCCAAATAAACACAGTAGATTATTATCAAACACTGCTTTATTTCTTAAAAAAAGTTCTTAGGGAAAGAAAGCATCAATGTATTTTAAACATTTTGAGAGTCAGGCTGTTGCTGTTAAGAGCACCCCATAACATATTTTATTGATAGCAGTCTTTGAAGGAAAGAAGAGCAAAGAGAAGTGAGAATATTGTGGTGTGGGTCTGTAAAAATGGCTAAAATTATTAAAAATTTATAGTTTTTGGATTTTTCCTTTATAAAATCAATGTAATATCTCCTGCCCTTGATAAAGCTTAACTGGCAAAATCTTATTTAGTGTTTGTATATAGAGTGTAAGATCAGATCAGTCGCTCAGTTGTGTCCGACGCTTTGCGACCTGATCAATTGCAGCATGCCAGGCCTCCCTGTCCATCACAAACTACAGGAGTTCACTGAGACTCACGTCCATCGAGTCAGTGATGCCATCCAGCCATCTCATTCTCTGTCGTCCCCTTCTCCTCCTGCCCCCAATCCCTCCCAGCATCAGTCTTTTCCAATAAGTCAACTCTTCGCATGAGGTGGCCAAAGTACTGGAGTTTCAGCTTCAGCATCATCCTTCCAAAGTAATCCCAGGGCTGATCTCCTTCAGAATGGACTGGTTGGATCTCCTTGCAGTCCAAGGGATTTCTCCAACACCACAGTTCAAAAGCATCAATTCTTCAGCACTCAGCTTTCTTCACAGTCCAACTCTCACATCCATACATGACCACAGGAAAAACCATAGCCTTGACTAGACGGACCTTTGTTGGCAAAGTAATGTCTCTGCTTTTGAATATGCTATCTAGGTTGGTCATAACTTTCCTTCCAAGGAGTAAGCGTCTTTTAATTTCACGGCTGAAGTCACCATTTGTAGTGATTTTGGAGCCCAGAAAAATAAAGTCTGACACTGTTTCCACTGTTTCCCCATCTATTTTCCATGAAGTGGTAGGACCTGATGCCATGATCTTCGTTTTCTGAATGTTGAGCTTTAAGCCAACTTTTTCACTCTCCACTTTCACTTTCATCAAGAGGCTTTTGAGTTCCTCTTCACTTTCTGCCATAAGGGTGGTTTCATCTGCATATCTGAGGTTAGTGATATTTCTCCCGGCAATCTTGATTCCAGCTTGTGTTTCTCCCAGTGCAGCGTTTCTCATGATGTACTCTGCATATAACTTAAATAAGCAGGGTGACAATATATAGCCTTGACGAACTCCTTTTCCTGTTTGGAACCAGTCTGTTGTTCCATGTCCAGTTCTAACTGTTGCTTCCTGACCTGCATACAAATTTCTCAAGAGGCAGATCAGGTGGTTTGGTATTCCCATCTCTTTCAGAACTTTCCACAGTTTATTGC
>NW_011494720.1:6463742-6466818 GCF_000754665.1 Bison bison bison
GGCTTTGGCATAGTCAATAAAGAGAAATAGATGTTTTTCTGGAACTCTCTTGCTTTTTCCATGATCCAGCAGATGTTGGCAATTTGGTCTCTGGTTCCTCTGCCTTTTCTAAAACCAGCTTGAATATCAGGAAGTTCACGGTTCACATATTGCTGAAGCCTGGCTTGGAGAATTTTGAGCATTATTTTACTAGCCTGTGAGATGAGTGCAATTGTGTGATAGTTTTGAAAACTGACCTTTTCCAGTCCTGTGGCCACTGCTGAGTTTTCCAAAATTGTTGGCATATTGAGTGCAGCAGTTTCACAGCATCATCTTTCAGGATTTGGAATAGCTCAACTGGAATTCCATCACCTCCACTAGCTTTGTTCGTAGTGATGCTTTCTAAGGCCCACTTGACTTCACATTCCAGGATGTCTTGCTCTAGGCCAGTGATCACACCATCGTGTTTATCTGGGTCGTGAAGAGCTTTTTTGTACAGTTCTTCTGTGTATTCTTGCCATCTTTTCTTAATATCTTCTGCTTCTGTTAGGTCCATACCATTTCTGTCCTTTATTGAGCTCATCTTTGCATGAAATGTTCCTTTGGTATCTCTGATTTTCTTGAAGAGATCCCTAGTCTTTCCCATTCTGTTGTTTTCCTCTATTTCTTTGCATTGATCGCTGAAGAAGGCTTTCTTATATCTGCTTGCTATTATTTGGAACTCTGCATTCAGGTGCTTATATTTTCCTTTTCTCCTTTGCTTTTCGCTTCTCTTTTTTTCACAGCTATTTGTAAGGCCTCCCCAGACAGCCATTTTGCTTTTTTGCATTTCTTTTCCATGGGAATGGTCTTGATCCCTGTCTCATACAATGTCACGAACCTCATTCCATAGTTCATCAGGCACTCTATCTATCAGATCTAGGCCCTTAAATCTATTTCTCACTTCCACTGTATAAGCAGGGCAAAGACTAATAGAGTTTTGCCAAGAAAATGCACTGGTCATAACAAACACCCTCTTCCAGCAACACAAGAGAAGACTCTATACATGGACATCACCAGATGGTCAACACCGAAATCAGATTGATTATATTCTTTGCAGCCAAAGATGGAGAAGCTCTATACAGTCAGCAAAAACAAGACCAGGAGCTAACTGTGGCTCAGACCATGAACTCCTTATTGCCAAATTCAGACTTAAATTGAAGAAAGTAGGGAAAACCACTAGACCATTCAGGTATGACCTAAATCAAATCCCTTATGATATAGAGTGTAAAGAAAGGTTTTTAATTCAGAGTGAGTGTTCCTGTTCAAAAGACAATACATGAATCTGAAAGAAGTAAATCTTTAAATCTGAATTGCAAGGCTGTCTGCTCATATTTAATTGACACATGTTTAAACATGGTTTGTAATGGATCATTTGCCATTTAACTGGCATTAACGACCTCAGTTAACTCCTGTTTTTATATTACATTGCATGTTTATTTTGTGTTAATTTACTTTAGTATTCAGCTTCCTATAGACATAAAAGTTTTTATAGATATAAAGTACTGTGTCTTGAATCTTGCTCTTTTTATTATCAAAACTTTTGCATATGCTTTTTATATAGTCTGAGAACATGAACCATATTGATAATAAAACTTAAACATCTGCACACTGTTGCAGAACTTAATTCTGTAAGAGAACTCCCACCAAAGTGTCCTGATACTGTTCCAATCATCCTGAGAAATTTGTGTCCTGCCTTTCACCTTGAATCAGCCCCCAGAAACTGATTTGCTCACTAAAGGGAAGCCAGAACAGAACCTTTGCAGCTTTCATTTTGAGAGGAGATATCCCATTGTACCAGGTAATTTCAGTACTAGTATTCTTACCTCCTGCTATTTTTCTTTCAATTTTTATCTGCTTCTACCAAATTTCCTTTGCTTGCCAGGCTTTTGTCTTTGATGTGTCAAGATTCAAACTGGTTGGGGAGGAGAGCGCTGAAGGCTGTCTAGCCCTTCTTTTCAGAGTTAACTTGAATTACTCCTCTACCCTCAGGTGTCATGGTTTCAGGGCTGGATTTTGTTAGCCACCCTCACCTTTCTCTCATCTTCTTAAACTAGTCAAGTGAGCAAACCTGTGTGGGATGGCATTGCATTTCTACTCATTAGGAGACACTCTCTTTCTCTCTCAAACAAGTTCATGACTGAATTTTATCAAACACAAACTTTTGTCTCAGTTCTAATTTGTGTTTAATGAAAATTTTATATTTCCAAGTTTGCTTGACTATTTCTAAGCATTATTCAAAGTGTAAACCTTCTGCTAACTAACATTATCTACAGACGAGTGAGCCAGGACTGGATGTTTGGACTCTTAGGTTTGAATTTGACTCTGCTACTCACTTGTGCAAATTGTCTGATTTCTTTGTGCTTCAGTTTCCTTGCCTGTCAAATGGTACAATAATACCTTTATGTTAGCTTAAGATTAACATGTAAGGCACTGCTCAACACAGCAGTTACTTAGTAATTAACTAGCTGTTGCTGTTCCTATTATTATTATTATTATTAAAGACTCTTTTACACTGACTGCAGTCAACTTTATTTCTTTAAAGCTAGAGCTACCATTTTTGAAGGGTTTCTGTTAGCATAACAGTAGTAAAAATGATTTAAAAGATTAAAGCACAAACTGCTGGTAATTCCCTTGTAATTCTGTAGTTAAGACTGTACTTTCACTGCTGAGGATCCAGGTTCGATCCCTGGTTAGGGAAACTTAAGATTCCACAAGCCTTAAAAACCCAAAAAACAAAACCAAACATCCCTCCCCTCCCCCCGCACAAACTGTTTACTCACTGGAAGTAATTTTTAAAACACTAGAAAATATAAAAGGGATGGTGGATACTTGGCTTTCTTCCATTCCAGAGAGGTAGTTGAATACAGATAAGAAATTTATCTATTTCCTGAAATAGAGGAAAACAACAGAATGGGAAAGACTAGAGATCTCTTCAAGAAAATTAGAGATACCTAGGGAACATTTCATGCAAAGATGGGCTCAATAAAGGACAGAAATGGTATGGACCTAACAGAAGCAGAAGATATTAAGAAGAGATGGCAAGAATACACAGAAG
>NW_011494720.1:6466918-6496996 GCF_000754665.1 Bison bison bison
TAGAGCAAGACATCCTGGAATGTGAAGTCAAGTGGGCCTTAGAAAGCATCACTACGAACAAAGCTAGTGGAGGTGATGGAATTCCAGTTGAGCTATTCCAAATCCTGAAAGATGATGCTGTGAAACTGCTGCACTCAATATGCCAGCAAATTTGGAAAACTCAGCAGTGGCCACAGGACTGGAAAAGGTCAGTTTTCATTCCCATCCCAAAGAAAGGCAATGCCAAAGAATGCTCAAACTACCACATAATTGCACTCATCTCACACACTAGTAAAGTAATGCTCAAAATTTTCCAAGCCAGGCTTCAGCAATACGTGAACCATGAACTTCCTGATGTTCAAGCTGGTTTTAGAAAAGGCAGAGGAACCAGAGACCAAATTGCCAACATCTGCTGGATCATGGAAAAAGCAAGAGAGTTCCAGAAAAACATCTATTTCTCTTTATTGACTATGCCAAAGCCTTTGACTGTGTGGATCACAATAAACTGTGGAAAGTTCTGAAAGAGATGGGAATACCAAACCACCTGATCTGCCTCTTGAGAAATTTGTATGCAGGTCAGGAAGCAACAGTTAGAACTGGACATGGAACAACAGACTGGTTCCAAACAGGAAAAGGAGTTCGTCAAGGCTGTATATTGTCACCCTGCTTATTTAAGTTATATGCAGAGTACATCATGAGAAACGCTGGACTGGAAGAAGCACAAGCTGGAATCAAGATTGCCGGGAGAAATATCACTAACCTCAGATATGCAGATGAAACCACCCTTATGGCAGAAAGTGAAGAGGAACTCAAAAGCCTCTTGATGAAAGTGAAAGTGGAGAGTGTAAAAGTTGGCTTCAAGCTCAACATACAGAAAACTAAGATCATGGCATCTGGTCCCATCACTTCATGGGAAATAGATGGGGAAACAGTGTCAGACTTTACTTTTTTGGGCTCCAAAATCACTACAGATGGTGATTGCAGCCATGAAATTAAAAGACACTTACTCCTTGGAGGGAAGGTAATGACCAACCTAGATAGCATATTCAAAAGCAAAGACATTACTTTGCCAACAAAGGTCCGTCTAGTCAAGGCTATGGTTTTTCCAGTGGTCATGTGTGGATGTGAGATTTGGACTGTGAAGAAGGCTGAGCACTGAAAAATTGATGCTTTTGAACTGTGGTGTTGGAGAAGACTCTTGAGAGTCCCTTGGATTGCAAGGAGATCCAACCAGTCCATTCTAAAGGAGATCAGTCCTGTGTGTTCTTTGGAAGGAATGATGCTAAAGCTCAAACTCCGGTTACTTTGGCCACCTCATGCAAAGAGTTGACTTGTTGGAAAATACTCTGATGCTGGGAGGGATTGGGGGCAGGAGGAGAAGGGGATGACAGAGGATGAGATGGTTGGATGGCATCACCGACTCGATGGACATGAGTTTGAGTAAACTCCCGGAGTTGGTGATGGATAGGGAGGCCTGGCGTGCTGCAATTCATGGGGTCGCAAAGAGTCGGACACGACTGAGCGACTGAAGTGAACTGAATTGAATCTTCAGGGACTACAAGTTTTTGGAAGTTTTCATAGCTGAACTACACACAGCCAGTGCATAAACTGAAGAAATTCTGAAGTTTTACTCTTGGTGGATTGTCATTTAGTAAGGATTCTTGAGTCACAGACATTTGGGTTTTAATCCCAGGTTGCCCACTTAGCAGCTGTATGACTATGGCCAATGTACTTAGTATCTCTAAACATCTCTAAACCTACGTTTCCTCATTTCCTCGGCTGTAAAATGCAGATGATAGCTCATGTCATGGCTGGTCTGAGGAGGTGGTGAGATAACGTCTGCCATTCTCTTACTAGTATGCACACAGAAAAGATGCTTGGTCAAGAGAGGTGGTGGTCACAGCTGTAGACATAATCGTATTTCTTGTCATTTCGCATTATATCAAGAACCTTCTCTATTGCTGCCATGTGAGGCATAGTACTAAGAAACAGTGATCTAGTATGTAATCAGAGACACCTAAGCTTGTAGTTTATCCCATCGGTATGATTCTTGCCAGTTAATTTGGGTTTTTTTTTTTAAATTTTACAGTGAGTAGTGTAGCATTTCTTACACTAAAAGTATTTCTTTAACTTTGAATCAGTGAGCACTTAAAGAGCATGTGCTGTCTTGCCAGGCCCTGGGCTTACCGTTCTGGAGTGCAAACACAAACAGGATGTGGCTTTGGTCCTTAAAGAACTTAGTCTAGTGAATTGTAGAATCAGTGAACTGGATAGAGAGCCAAGACAGATTTTCTTAACTTTTTAATTTATTTTATGTTTTTGCTCTTTTGCCCTTATTGACCATAATTAGGTATCATGGCTGATCATATTTTACAGCCAAGATGATTAATAATTACACCAATAGTGATAACAACAGCTAACAGTGATTGAAGGTTTCCTTATGAGCCAGGCACTTTTGCAAGCATTTTACATATATTGACTCATTCTCATTTTCACAACATTCCTGTGAGGACTGTTATTAGATAGATAGATAGATAGATAGATAGATAGTGAAGTCGCTCAGTTGCTCAGTCGTGTCCGACTCTTTGTGACCCCATGGACAGTGGCCAACCAGGCTTCTTCGTCCATGGGATTTTCCAGACAAGAATACTGGAGTGGGTTGCCATTAGCGCTGTTTTATTTTCAGGCTCTGAGGAGCAGTAAGGAGGAGGAGGGATAGGCTAACCCACTCCAGTTTTCTTGGGCCCCTGTGGTGACTCAGACGGTAAAGAATCCACCTGCAATGCGGGAGACCTGGGTTTGATCCCTGGGTAGGCAGGATCCCCTGGCGAAAGGAACAGTTAGCCACTCCATTGTTCTTGCCTGGAGAATTCCGTGGACAGAGAAGCCTGGCAGGCTGCAACCTTTGGGGTCACAAAGAGTCAGACACAACTGAGAGACTTTCACTTTCACATCACATCAAGACATAAATGTCAGGGTCAGCATTTGAACCCTCGAAGTGTACTTTTGCTTGGAAAATCCCATGGATGGAGGAGCCTGGAAGGCTGCAGTCCATGGGGTCGCTAAGAGTTGGACACAACTGAGTGACTTCACTTTCACTTTTCACTTTCATGCATTGGAGAAGGAAATGGCAACCCGCTCCAGTGTTCTTTCCTTGAGAATCCCAGGGATAGGGGAGCCTGGTGGGCTGCTGTCTATGGGGTCGCACAGAGTCGGACACGACTGAAGTGACTTAGCAGCAGCCGCAGCAGCAGCAGTGTAGCCCCACAGAACCTACTATGCTGGCCTGTAGTGATATTCATGAGGAAATGAGGGTTCACCTATATCTTAATCTAGGATTGTTGACAATATTGCAGCAATTTAGAATTAGAGAAATCTACATTTCTTATATCTATCTTGAGTTTCAAAAATTTAAAGGATACTTTCATGAATACAGTATCAGAATATTGGCTCTCAACTTAATCAAGAATAATTGAAACTTAATGTTTTCATAAACATAAACAGTAATTTTTATAAATGTCCTGATTCCCCCTCCCACAAACATTGTTGATACTTCAAAATTTCTGTTGAAATTGGGTGCAGTAATTGTAAACTGCTCTTTATTTTTTCCTTAATTTGCTCCTTATGGATATGTTTAAGTATAGATGTTTAAATTCTTAATACTAAAAATTGTCCAAAAATGTGTAACAAAGTTGTTATCCTAATTTAGTAACAAAGCAATATTTTAAGACTCATCAACAAAGTTACAAAGATACATCCCTTTGGTTATGAACAACAATTGAAACATAGTTTCTTAATTTTTCTGGGGAAAACAAAAAACAAAAAAAAGAGAAATATTTCATATGTGTTAGGTAGTATAATATGTAATATTTTAACATATAATAACTGTACAGATAATATATAAATGTTAGATGTTCTAACCTTACCTTTTTGCTTTGGGTTTATGATTTTTCAGCTGTAAACAGTTAGTTACACATGTAGACACAAGCATACTTGTGTTTGTGTAGCCCTCCATTTAGGAAAGCCATTTGGTCCCATGGCAGTTTCTGTTTCTCCTTTTTAAGTTTGCATGTTCGAGGGGAAAAAAAAATCTGACTGAACAAAAAATGTTATATATTAATATCATGTTTTAAATGTTCCTTCCTACTTGTTCAAAATCATTTAAAAATTAAGATCATAATTTAAAAATGAAAAGCCAGTTACTTTTGTTTTCCTTTCACAGCCATAGAATGTAGAGTATGGTTAGTTTATTTTCAGCAATTCTCCAGCTTTGTTCTAAATACGTTTTCCACTTTGGTGTCCCTCTTTGTGCATCCTCTGTTTGTTTTCCTTATCAAAAAATGAGCCGAGTGAACAGAAGAACAGAAGGCCAGCACCAGGGCCTTGCCTTCTGGAGCGGGAGGTTTTCAGCATGGGCTCCCATCTGTTGGGCTTGTTCACTGATAAAAACTTGGAGTAGCTCTCTTGGCTCCCCACACATGGCCTGTTTCTGCTGAGAGGCCACTGGACTTTGGAGAGTTGTTGGCTTAGCTGTAGACAAGTCCCGTTAGGCTTCTAGGCACCACAGTGATGCGGTGGTACAAAGGTTAAGACCAGGTATTCGTCTTAAATGAGCCACCAACTACAGAAAGAATGGTGGGGAACATTCTTCTGGTAGTCAAGTTTATGTATTAGATTAGGAAAAACAAAAACTAACCACGATTGAGAAAACAGGACTCAGTGAACTAAAAAGACACACCTTATTAATAGGTCTAAAATTCAAATGCCTCCTGTAGAGAATTGAGATTTATTCAATGGTGGGTGTTCTGATTGTAACAAAAGGTAGGGGAGATTTCTTTCTATCCTCAGACTTTTACCAGAATTATTCTTTTAGACACACAGTGTGGTGATCTGGAACACAAACATTTCCTGTTTTATGAAACATTTGTGTTACTTCATTTTATATTAGTTTGTAGACAGATATGTTACTTGGATATAAAAATATTTTAGACCTTTAAGGTCTTACTATTATATCTTTTTAATTTCTCAAAAATATTGATTCTTCCAGGTGGCTGTAGTGAAGTTATGTATACCTAATGACAGTACCAAGGCTGCTTTTGTATCAGTACAACTCTTCCAGCATTCAAAAATTTTCTGAGTGCAATAGAAATAATATTTATTCTGACAAGCTTTGATTGGAACCATTGCTGTTTCATAAAGAGTAGAAACAAAAAGTGTGTGTTTTTTTAAAAACAGTCTATTGACTTGTGATGATTAGCTTTTGAATTTGTGTTGATAAACATGTAGACAATACATTCTAAAATTTGTAAAAATCAGATTCAAATTTCAAAAATTATCTCTCTATATTTCTTGTACCAATTATTTACTGAATAGCTAATGATGTCATCGAATGACACTTATTCAAATTATAAAATCAATATTTATTAAATGTCCTAGGTTGACAAAAGGCTGTTGATTACAAAGGAATGAAATTTGGTGTGTAGAAACAGAGTTCTGTGTTTCCACTGTTGGGAAACTTCCGTTCATGGATTTCTGTTTTTGCTTTTTCTAAAAGTATTATTTGAGAATATTCGACACAATGACAGTGGAAGAAGAGACTTATTTTAATTATTTCTTTTCCCTTTATGACTCATTTGACTTAAGGAATTGAATGACTCACTCCTTTACTTTTGTTCAAAGTATTGTAAAGACAGGAACTCTGCTCATTATGTATGTTGGTCCACTTTCCCTTTTAATAACATGTTGACTTACATGTAGGTGATAGGTGGTCTTAATGCAGAATGCACCAGTGGGCTTTCAACGTATAATAATAGCAGTTTGACTCCAAAGAATGCCTGTGGTTGCTTATATATGTGCAGAAGAGTTTATGGGGTACATTTATTGATTTACTCCCTACAAAGGAGGGAACAGTATTTAAACATACAAACAAAAATATATTAATAAAATGCTTTTCCCTAGTAAAAGCTCATTTGTTAAACTTGGATAGTCAGAAGCAGCTTTTGTTGTTGTTGTCCTTTTAAATTTTTTAGTCATTAAGAAGGATGAATGTGTGTGTGTGCGTGCACATGCTCAGTCAGTTGTGTCCAACTCTTTGTTACCCCATGGACTGCAGGCTCCTCTGTCCATGGAATATTTCAGGCAAGAGTACTGGAGTGGGTTGTCATTTCCTCAGGGATTTTCCCAACCCAGGGATCGAACCTGCGTCTCCTGCACTGGTAGGCGCACCCTCTACCACTGCCCCCCCACCCCCCTGGAAGCCCTGTTACTTCCAAGAACTATTATCATTGCTAGCTATTTCGTGTCACCTTACTTGCTCTCTCTCTAGTCCCTGCACTACTTCAGTGAAGTTAGTGACCTACCCAAGACCCATCACATAGCTGTTGACATACAGAAGACAGCTTCCAGGATTTGTCCTCTACCACTTCCTCTTGTTGGAAGACATGCTGCCCTCTCCTCTTTATGATCTGGGTTTCTCTCTCCCTAGCTCTGTCTCTCTTTGAAGAGGTTCTTTACCCTGAGTTCCAAGCCCCCACCTGCCGAGCCATGCATGGGTGAAACAAGGGGCAGAGAAGTCAGGGCACGTGGACTCTTCAGTGAGTTCTCCCTGGGGCTCCCCTCTTTTGTGCAGGCTTGTGAACAGGAAGTCGCTGAACTTCTCAATTGAGTCCCTTTGCAGAGAGAAGCCGAGCAGTGCCAAGGACGTGGCTGTGCCCTGTGCTCCTGGGCTTCCAGGTGCCCCAGTTGTCCGCTGAGGGCATAGAAAGCCAGTGTCTCCCGGGATAGGCTGAGATGTTTTGCACACAAATTCCTGAAAAATTAATTTTATTCTCTTTTCTCCCTTGATTTTTTTCTTACCACAAAGAACTCTTGTCGCATCAAAGGTACAAAAAGGGCCAAGAGGAGAGTGTTGATAGCTCATCTGAACCCTATCTTACAGCTGGATTGAGCAACCCACTGATGAGGTGCTTTATGGACCAGAGAGGGTCTTCAATGAGTAGCAGAGGTTTGGAAACTCTTCACAGTGATGGCATTACAAAGATAAAGTATTTGTTGGCAAGTCATATATGATACTGTACTATGCCGTGTCTGCTCTGTGCTGAGCCGGCGATGCTGGGCACTGTTCTAAGACAGACAGCTTGGAACTAGGTCCTCAAACCTGCACTCTATAACCTTTTGGAGCCTCAGTTTTCACATATGTGGCTAGTGCATAGTTCTTGTGAAGATGTGTTCAGTGACAGTGTGCTGGAGGATTAAATTGTAGTTAATGCTGTACTAGCTGCTGTTAAGCTGTCACCAGGTTGGCTGGACAACCTGCTTGCAGCCTAGTAATGTGTTATTGTGTCATTGCCATGGAAGTGGAGTTGCCAGATGAAACCTAGGACAAAGTTGATTTCAGACAAGTGATGAATGAAAAATTTGTTGAGTGTAATAGGTCCCATATATTGCATGGGACATGTTGCACAGAATATACTGTTAAGTCTGACAATCCCATATAGAAGAAGAATTCACTTTGACAATGAGAAGAGACCTCTCTCCCGTGAGATAAGCTGCTGAAAACCTCAGGACCCTACATCTTTGGAATTCTTCATTTTTAGCTCCTCTGCATATTTAAGCTCTTCAAAACTCAGTTAAATCCTTTAACCCTGTGTCAAACTCAAGTATCATGTAAATAATAGAAATATCTTTTATTGACAAAAATCTTAATTTTCATTAATTTTGTCCTTAATGAAGGTTGGATGATGATGAAGTAGTCTGACCAGAATGTAGACGCCCTTACCGTTCCTACTAGTGGTACAAAACCCATGAAGAACGTGTGCATGGCCGAGCTCTAACCCAGATGCAGATTTCTTTTTCTGCAGTGAGGAGTGTCTTGATGAGATTCTGGGACAACCAAATGGGGCTGAGTGTTCTAAGATTTTCCCAAAGCCTCCGAAAGGGGATCATATAAACCCATCACCAACACTTTCTTGGTACCTGGTTAGAGACAGGATGGCAGAATGAAAGAGGAATGAACTTCTGGAGCCAATGCTCAAGGCTTCACTGTGAGAGCTGGACTTAATTTCTTATTTCTCTGGTCCTCAGTTTATTCACTATAAAATGGGGATAGTATCTGCCCTCAAAGGATTGTTTGGGGAATCAAAGTAAATGATAAATCAAAGTATTGAAAGTGTTTTATAAATTGTACTATATTTTACAGATAAAGAGTATAATGGTTTTTAGTATTACTGTTGCGCTTCATTTTGTTTCTCAGAAAGTTTTATCAAGTGTTTTAGCTTTTGCGAAAGTGAAAGTCACTCAGTCATGTCTGACTCTTTGTGACCCTATGGACTGTACAGTCCATGGAATTCTCCAGGCCAGAATACTGGAGTGGATAGCTGTTCCCTTCTCCAGGGCATCTTCCCAACCCAGGAATTGAACCCTGGTCTCCCACATTGCAGGTAGATTCTTTACCAGCTGAGCTTTAAGCCTCAGCAATGCTTTGTATTGAATTAGATTTTTTCCTGCATAACTGTTAATAAATTTTGTGGATTGGAATTATGGTTTCATAATGGCTTCCTGATTTCTGTGTGTGTGTTTTTAAAAAGTCTACATTTTTGCTTGAAGTGTCCATGTTAATATTTAATCCTGATTATTTATTATAAGGACTTAAGTTTCACAGTGAAAATATGATGACATATGATGTTGATGTCAGAAAAAATTGTGTCATTAACAGAGAGCATGCAGTATGAAGAAGTTGAACCAGGAGACCTGGTCGTTAGCATTATGTATGACAGATAGATTTTCAGTAATCTCAGTCTCCAGGGAATTATCTTTTTAAAAATTTCTCTAATATCTTTTGTTTTTATATAATATTTGTTTAAAGCTAATAGATTTTATAGAGTTGGCTTTTTTTTTAAATAAGAACAGTTTGTTTTTTTTATATATTTTAAATTTTTAAATTATGAAAGTGTGACAACACAATTACGGAAGACTTGGAAAATACAGCACAGGGTTACATATAGTTCCACTATATATTGCAATTATTTTTTAAGTAGATAAACTAATATTTTTAGTTGGAATTTCAATATCAAACTCTCAAAAATTAATAGAAAAAATAGAAAAGTAGAAAGATATAGTAGACCTGAAAAGCACTATGAACCAATTCAACATAATTAAGATTTATGCAGTTTTCACACAACAATAGGATACAAATTCTAATCAAGTTCCCATAGACTGTAAACTAGAAGACACTAGAATATATCCAGGGACATAAAACAAAGTGAAAAAATTTCATGGTCTAAAGTTATTGAAGTCATACAGAGTTTGTTCTGTTATCACTGTAGAATTATGTTAGAAATCAGCATCAAAAGATTCTTGAAAACGATCCACATACATTCAAGTGCAGTGTGACATTTACCAAGAGAGATTTTCGACTTAGCCTTTAAAAGCCTCAGTAAAATTAGACTGAAAAAAACACAGAAGGTGATTGCAGAGAAGAAAGCATTTAAATGAGAAATTAGTATTAAAATGATAAATTAATATTAAAGATGCTTTAAACAAAAACTTCCAGGAATCATTTTTTAATCTGCTGTTTTCACAAGCACGTTATGAATTGATGTGTGCTTTAGAAAACACCAAAATGTTCTTAAAAGTTGTGATTGACTATGTATATTATGCCATTCATTTAGATAAATATTTTTTTCTCTTTTTGAAAAAATTTAGGGGTTGAATTTAACACACATCTCAAAATTATAGAGGTTTATGTCTGTATGACAATTTCCTCTGGTGTTCTGTCTTAAGAGCCCTACAATCTGTTACAACACTGTAGTCTTATTTCCTATTCTGTATACGGCTGGGGATTGTTATTATATATTTGGCATGGCTTTTACCTTATTATGAAGATAGAACTTTTTTCTCTACTTTCATAGTATATTTTTATTTTTTAATTTATTTCTAATTGGAGCTTACTTGCTTTACAGTACTGTATTGGTTTCTGCCATACATCATGCCATGCATGATACAATTCTTTGTTGTCATTGTCACTAACTCTTACCTTTGGATAGCATTTATAGGTTTTGCCTTGTTATCTTACTAAATATTTACAGTTACCAAGAGGTAAATATGGCAAGCATTTTTTATCTTTATTCCAGATAAGAGGTAATAGGTGTAGAAAATGTTTTATTACAAAGTTTGAATGGTAAGTGGAAGAGCTGAGATTTAAACACATGTATTTTAACTTCTTTTTTATTGTTATTTCCAAGGTAACAACTGTTCCCACAAGAACCTTCCTCCCGTCATTTCTAGAACTGTACATTTAAGTTTACTTCAACATAAAGAAATGAATTTTAATATTTAAAGATTCTCACTGAAAATTGATTTGAAGTTATTTGATTTTAAACATATTATTTCTAAAAGTTAAAAAAAACACAAGTATATAAAATAAACTATAAGCCTAGAACATCATTATCCCAGGAAGTCATTTGTCTGAAAATGAATTCTCAAAGTTGTAATTTTAGTATGATGGTATGAATAAATTCGCATATGGGAAAACATTTGGGGGTATGTTCCTACTTTTTTCTAATGCTTAAAGCAGCCATATCATCTTTTAGGATGTCACTTTGGTAGTCTGCTGTTCTCAGAATACAGAGTATGGATTATGGGTACTGGGGAGTGTGGTGTGATTCTTAGCACACTGCTTCTGGGTGTGGGCAGAAAGCAGCCTGAAATGTGCTTGTGATGTGAGCGAGTCATTTACCTGGACCTGGCTTTTCTCTTTTGACTCCCAATTTTTTTCTCTTTTGAAAGAATGTGGGAAAAGTTCAAAGAGGTTGTACGAGTATGGAATGATAGGGGTGTGGAGCTGACCAACCCCACAGTCAATATTTAGTACCCAATTATCCCTCATCCTGAGGACAGGGGTTGCTTTCTAGTTCTGTAACTGAGTCAGGAAGCGTAGTAGAAACAACAGTGCACCTCAAAGTTTGGTCTGTGTACCAGTAAGGTAAAAATTAACCACTGCGTTTTCTCTGGTTCTGTGATAAAATGGTTAAGTCCAAGCCAATCTGCTTGAAAAAGAGGAAAAGAAGATGTTCTCTTCCTCCAGCTGTGATTGTATGTGGCTCTTCAGGAAAGATTTCTTTGTACTCTCAGCAGGTTTGAGTGGTGTGAGAATATGTTCCATGTTTTTCAACAGAGTAGTTGGAAGGAATTTGGGGTGGGAAAAGGAAGAATGTTTGTATGTCCTGTCTTCAGTGATGCTCTCAACCTTGTGTGGGCTATTCACAATGTTCCTGGCCAATGACTTCTAACCCAGGATGCCATGGATATAGTGCAGGGGACCCAAAATGTATGTAGTTGTGTGGAGACCGAATGCATGATGAACTCCGTGTTTACGTGTACTGTGTGCTCTTTGAATGCAGGAAGCTGCTGCCATGGTCAGTACATTTGGGTTGCCATCAAAGGCTTCATTTTATCCATGTATCCTTGGGACATTTAATCAGTAAAGCCAAACCATGCAGCTGATGAGCTGTGTGACATTGGAGAGGTCTCTGAATTTCTCTAAGTTATGATTTCCTCATCTGTAGAATAAAGGTAATCATACCATAGTTTTTGTGTCAGGGCAGCCTGTATCTGAGCCTGGCAGCTGAGAACCGCAGTCAGGCTCTGTTGCGCTGTCATTCTTATCATTGTCATCATCTTCCCCGTGGGCTCAATCACAGTTACTACAGAGAGTTGCTCCCTTGTGAGGATTCAGAATGCTGTTGCTCTGTCTTCGGTTTCTGCTGTTGGTTTCACACACTGATGCTGGCAGCAAAAAGCTGAAGGAACAAACAGGCAGCACGACATTTGGTGGCGATGTTCACGTGTTGGGTGCTGTGATGTCCAAGGTCGTGCACATACAGGTGCCTCTGAGCCACATCAGAGGCCAGTCTTCAGCAGACGTTTAGGACCTGCTTTTCAGTGCGATACTAGGAACAGTCATGCAGTGACTGGCATGCTTGCTTTCAAGGAGCCTGTTTTAGTGGAAGAAGGTGATTGGTAAACAAATAGATGTACAGAAAATGGCAGAGAATGATGACTGCTGTGCATAGAATTAGATGTGACTATGTGAGCAGGTGGCTATGTTGTATGGTCAGGGAAGACCTCTCAGAGGAGATAAACTTTTAAGCTAGAAATCCGAAGGACAAGGAGCCAGTTCTGCAAAGATCCTAAGTGACAGCATTCCAGGAAAAGGGAGTAAGCAGTTAAAGAACAGGCTGTGGCACTGGAACGGGAGGGACATAACTGGACTCAGGTCACGGGGAAGAGAGGGCAGAGTCAGGTGCTTTAACTGGTTTTTACAGAGCGAGTCCACATTTGAGGTTTTCTGTGTTATGTTGCTAAATAATTGAATTCCAGGAAAATCACTGTGCACCAGAATATTGGGCAGCTTTGCCTCTGAAAATTTTTCTTAGTTATCAAATGGAGATGTTTTCTGTTTGTGATGGATGTATGAGTATTACTGTGGACCAGATACACATTGAAAATATAGAATAGTAAAATAATTTTAGAATATTTTTCTAATTTTGCCTTTGTATGTGGTTATTTGCTTGGTATTTAGTGCTCTATATAGGTGTGGAATGATGGTCTTAAATTTCTCACCACTGTAAACATACTAGGGGAAGGGTGATTTCTCCAGTAATTATGATGGATTTACACTCTTTCCAGATACCTACTTTAATAAGGCATGGCCAGGTTAGGAATGAGTGTTACAGCACCATTCCAGGGCATTTTAAATTGGCTATTTTTATAATCCTCTTTATGGTCCCTCAGAACTTTGTACACATTTAATTTCTAAGGGTATTCTCTTAATGCCATCTAATAAGGAAGCAGAGGGTAGGGGTTAAAAACTTGGCTGAGCATACTATATTCCAGATTATTTTTTAAAAGATCTCATTGCAGCAGCCCAGCAAAGCAGGTTGAAATTGTCTCCCCTTTTTAGGTAAAGAAACCAGTGCTTGCTTAGAGGCCTAGGACCCTGTTCATACATTTCATGATAGCAGAGCCAGGACTTGAAATCAGAGTTCAGGGTCCCTCCCTGTTGTCATGGATAACTGAGAGGTACTGCAGGTTTTGTGTGAATTATTTTTTAACCAGCTACAGATGGCTATACTGTTCTGAAAAGGCAAAATGATAGGATACTGAAAGAGAAACTCCCCAGGTCAGTAGGTACCCAATATGCTACTGGAGATCAGTGGAGAAATAACTCCAGAAAGAATGAAGAGATGGAGCCAAAGCAAAAAGAATACCCAGCTGTGGATGTGACTGGTGATAGAAGCAAGGTCAGATGCTATAAAGAGCAATATTGCATAGGAACCTGGAATGTCAGGTCCATGAATCAAGGCAAACTGGAAGTGGTCAAACAAGAGATGGCAAGAGTGAATGTCGACATTCTAGGAATCAGCGAACTGAAATGGACTGGAATGGGTGAATTTAACTCAGATGACCGTTATATCTACTACTGCAGGCAGGAATCCCTCAGAAGAAATGGAATAGCCATCATGGTCAACAAGAGAGTCTGAAATGCAATACTTGGATGCAATCTCAAAAATGACAGAATGATCTCTGTTTGTTTCTAAGGCAAACCATTCAGTATCACAGTAATCCCAAGTCTGTGCCCCAACCAATAATGCTGAAGAAGCTGAAGTTGAAAGGTTCTATGAAGACCTACAAGACCTTTTAGAACTAACACCCAAAAAAGATGTTCTTTTCATCATAGGGGACTGGAATGCAAAAGTAGGAAGTCAAGAAACACCTGGAGTAACAGGCAAATTTGGCCTTGGAATACGGAATGAAGCAGGGCAAAGACTAAGAGAGTTTTGCCAAGATAATGCACTGGTCATAACAAACACCCTCTTCCAACAACACAAGAGAAAACTATACATGGACATCACCAGATGGTCAACACTGAAATCAGATTGATTATATTTTTTGCAGCCAAAGATGGAGAAGCTCTATACAGTCAGCAGAAACAAGACCAGGAGCTGACTGTGGCTCAGACCATGAACTCCTTATTGCCAAATTCAGACTTAAATTGAAGAAAGTAGGGAAAACCACTAGACCATTCAGGTATGACCTAAATCAAATCCCTTATGATTATACAGTGGAAGTGAGAAATAGATTTAAGGGCCTAGATCTGATAGATAGAGTGCCTGATAAACTATGGAATGAGGTTCGTGACATTGTACAGGAGACAGGGATCAAGACCATCCCCATGGAAAAGAAATGCAAAAAAGCAAAATGGCTGTCTGGGGAGGCCTTACAAATAGCTGTGAGAAGAAAAGGAACGAAAAGCAAAGAAGAAAAGGAAAGATATAAGCACCTGAATGCAGAGTTCCAAAGAATAGCAAGAAGAGATAAGAAAGCCTTCTTCAGCGATCAATGCAAAGAAATAGAGGAAAACAACAGAATGGGAAAGACTAGAGATCTCGTCAAGAAAATCAGAGATAACAAAGAAACATTTCATGCAAAGATGAGCTCAATAAAGGACAGAAATGGTATGGACCTAACAGAATCAGAAGATATTAAGAAGAGGAGGCAAGAATACACAGAAGAACTGTACAAAAAAGATCTTCACGACCCAGATAAACACAATGGTGTGATCACTAGCCTAGAGCCAGACATCCTGGAATGTGAAGTCAAGTGGGCCTTAGAGAGCATCACTACAAACAAATCTTAACTAAGATTTTTATTTAGATTAACCAAACCGCCCCCCAAACAAACAGAGAATGTAGAAGTAATTATATATTTAGGTTTATGAGCACCTAAATGCCAACTGTGAACAAGGCATTCTCCTGTCCTTCATCAGCTGACTCACAGTTACTTTTGCACCTCTATTCTAAGACTGCCAAGTCAAAAAGATTTCATAATTGTAGCTCACTTAATACCTTGAGGCAAATGTTTAACTTTGAGAAGTTAAACGTGTAACTTTTTATGAAATTTTAGTATTTTATGTTTCCTTTTTAAGGTCTCTATATGTCTAATTTTGAAGGAAACTTCTGCCAAAGGCATCTTTACCTTCTTTCTTCCTACTACTTAAAAAGAAGTTTTTTAGAATCTTCTCCATTAATCTTAGATTCTAAAACCTACTCTCTAGGAAGGCTAAAAAATATTCATATGCTAAATTTATTATGCAAAGTTGGCTCTTGTAACAAACAAATTTTTGCATTTATAGGAAGGATACGGACGTAGTCTATTAATCTACCATACTGCTATCTCACCAGAAGCATTTGCTGGTTCCTGAGGTCTCCTCATTCTTGAAACTTTTTATGGTTGTGTTAAATTTGTCTTTTGGAAATACTTTTAAGTTATAATAAACTCATTTGATAGAACTGTGAAATAGTGTTTGAAGTGTTTCAATTTGGTCTTCATGAAAACATTCATTTGATCATCTAGTCCATTTTTGTTGCACCTGCTTTAAGTAGAGAAATAGAGTAACAGACAAGAAGCAGATCCTCTTACATGTTACTTTACTGGGACAGAACAGTTTGCAGGTAAAATGCAAACTGATAAAATGTTGCATCAAGAAGAAACATAGAATTACACACAAGCAAGGTGTTAATCTGTTATTAAATCAGGGAGGCATGTATGTAATTTCAGAACTGAAGGAAAAGTAGTGAGCCACCAGAATGAGAAGAGAACTCTAGGAAGAGGGAACAGCTAAGATCAGGTAAGTGGAAGCACGGAATAATTTAGGAATTTCAAGTAATACAGTGTCCACTGGTGAAGGAAGCTAGAAAGTAGACGACTAGTGCAACTCCACAAGAGCCTTTTAAATTCACGTTAGTTTAGCCTTGATCCAGAGAGCATGGGAAACTTTGGAGAGGAGATTCTATCTTAATCTAGAACATAACCTGAGTACACTTGAATTTCAGAAAGATCCTTCTGACCGCAGTGTAGAGCATGAATTAGAGGGACTGTCTGTGTACGGCCATCATGACCTCACAGGTTACACAGCATTGACTTGTAGGAAGCATAATGTTACGGTCCAACCTCTGTTTTTAGTGCAGGACTCGGCGATGTTAACACAGCAGCTCTGGAGAAGCTGTCGACACTGGGAGTTGAGACTATGGTGATCTGGGTTTAGGCAGCAACCTTAGAGTTGAAGAAAAGCAGAATGAGTTTTTGACGGAGAACAGCCACAGATCTTAGAACGGATTCCTTATGAAGGTGAAGGAGGGACAAATAAGGAAGACACCCAGTTTTCAGACTTGGCTTATCTGAGTGGATAAGGCAACACAGGAAAAGGAGTGCTTTTACAGTTTATAAAGGTCCATTTATAGTTTCTACCCCCTTTTCACAAAGAAATTGCCCATCCTGTGCAGAGGGACAAGGGCAGCTTTGTTAAGTAACCTTGCAACTTCTTCCACTCTGCCTTTTCTAGTACACATTCAACTAAGGGCATGACCATGGTGGTTTTTACTGAAATGTCTCAAAGTTGGAAAACTAAATATATACCTCCTCTCCACAAAGAGCTTCAACTTTATATTGTTTTGTAAATTATATGTTTGCTAAATGTTTAGTAAGTGTAATCATTTTATGACTCCTAAAATGTTAAGTGAAGCCATTTTGTTTCTCTTGTGAATAAATATTAGAAACAGATCTAAGTAATAAAATACCGTAATTTTACTTGACTTTATGAAGTGTAATTTATTGAAATAAAGGCTCAATGGAATACTGAGACCAAATAAGGATTTTTAAATTTTTAAACATAAGTTGTAATTTAAAAGTTAAAAATGGTCTCTTTTATAAACCCACAGGAAAATGATTTTTGTAGTATATTGCTTACTAATTTTGTTAATCTTCATTAATGAATGTAAAAAGAATGTAATTGTTTCTCAAAATAGGAGAGAAATTATCTATAGAAGAGTAATACCTGTCCTTACCTATTTTCTGTATATTTTAAAAATTCAGGGGCATTTTTGACACAAGATTCATTTTCACCAAAACAGCATTTGAAAAATCTTGATTCTAAGAAAGTCCACTTCACCAGTTTCCAGGAAGAATCAATAATTAGTTAAACTAAAGATGAAACCCCAACAACCCACACTTTGTGAGCAGGTACATTTAACATAGTATGTTTTGTGTTCATGTGAAAGTATTAGTCGCTGAGTTGTGTACAACTCTTTGTGGCCCCCCCTGTAGCCCACCAGGCTCCTCTATCCGTAGGATTCTCCAGACAAGAATACTGGAGTGGGTTGCCATTCCATTCTCCAGGGGATCTTCCCAACCCAGGGATCAAGCCCAGATCTCCCACACCGGCAGATTCTTTACTGTTTGACCTGCCATAATTTCAATCTTTTTAATTGCTTTTCAAAGTGTGGCCAGCATTTTAACCTTTTCCCAGATTGTCTCTATGCTACCTCCTAATTCCCAGAATTGAGCTCTGAGCTTGTTTTATTTAGGTCACTAGCCTTGTTTCTCGGAGAAGGCAATGGCACCCCACTCCAGTACTCTTGCCTGGAAAATCCCATGGATGGAGGAGCCTGGTAGGCTGTAGTCCATTGGGTCGCTAAGAGTCGGCCACGACTGAGCGACTTCACTTTCAGTTTTCACTTTCATGCATTGGAGAAGGAAATGGCAACCACTCCAGTATTCTTGCCTGGAGAATCCCAGGGACAGAGGAGCCTAGTGGATTGCTCAGTGGGGTCTCACAGAGTCGGACATGACTGAAGCTACTTAGCAGCAGCAGCAGCAGCCTTGTTTCTCAGGCCATGGAATTAAGTACTGTAGCTACACTGTTGCTTTAAGAGGCTTACTTACAGCTTCTCTTCTTTTGTCCTTTCTCTTACTGGCCCTCTTCCTTTCCCTTCCATTCTCCCTTCCCCTTGTGCCCCACCAACACCCCACCCCCAATCCAAACAAAAGAGAGCCATCTGCCTTCCAGCTTAAAAAGTTCACAGATACCTTGTGTTGCTGCTGCTGCTAAGTCGCTTCAGTCGTGTCCGACTCTGAACCCCACAGACGGCAGCCCACCAGGCTCCCCCGTCCCTGGGATTCTCCAGGCAAGAACACTGGAGTGGGTTGCCGTTTCCTTCTCCAATGCATGAAAGTGAAAAGTGAAAGTGAAGTTGCTCAGTCGTGTCCGACTCTTATCGACCCCATGGACTACAGCCTACCAGGCTCCTCCATCCATGGGATTTTCCAGGCAAGAGTACTGGAGTGGGGTGCCATTGCCTTCTCCATACCTTGTGTTACCATTATAGAAATCCATAGCACATATTACCTCATGAAAGTTTCTTACCTCGGAGACCTGATTTTAAAGACCGTTTGGAACCATCTCTACGCTGTACCATTGATGTGCAGTTTTATATCATCATTTCATTAATGTTATGTCAGAATCTCGGTGTATTGCAGGCCCTTTTATTAAAACAAGTGCTGGTGGGGAAAGTAGCTCGATGTAATGTGCCTGATATGGATTACTGTCTCATATTCTCTTCTCCACCCATCCCCCATACCCACTCCCAGCATTAAGGTTACCATTCTGAACAGAAAAAAATATGTTTAAGGAATTGTAGCATACAGTCAAATTTATATTATTTTATAAAAATACTGCTGTTGTGCAGAGGTAGTGTGTCATTGGAAACAAGTATCAATTTCAGTTCTGATTAAGCTGTCCTTTGGATATGCCTCAGCGTTCTTAGAAAATAAGCTACCAGCAAATACAGGTTTTATTTATTTCAGTTATTAATTGTAAAGAAACATCTTCAAGTTTTTTAACATTGAAAGGTATCGATAAGAAATGTGTAATCAAAATTAAAATATTTTAATTTGTTCAAAATTCTCAGAACAGCATAATATTTGTAATAGATTAAAGAGGAGCCTGTGCTGTTATCTCTTTCATAAAGAAGATTTTAGCACACAGCTGCAGTTTCTAGACAGTGGTTTTATTTCAGAATGGAAAATGATGTTAATGTGGATCTTATCAAAGAATTTGTCTTTTATTACAAATGAATTTAAATACATCAGTACCGAAAAATTTATTGTCTTTATCACTGTGTCTCAGTTGATACCTATGTTGCATATTTCAAAAGGCATAGTTATTTCTCAGAATTTATGAAAATGAGGAATTTATAGATCCATAAAACAGTTTATTTCCAAGTTTAAATAAGAACTGTATGCCTCTCTGAACAGTAGAGCATCAAAGACAAAGAGAATGTCTTGAAAGTAACTGGATAAAAAAGAACAGGTCACCTATAAAGAAACAGAATGGTAACAAATTTCTATAGTGCTGTGGAATCCAGAAGTAGGAAAATGTCTACAAAGTTTGAATTTAGAAAAATTATTTTAACTGACATTGAAGAATTGTAATAAAAATGAAAATATTTAGAGATAGACAACAACTGAGGGAGTTTATCACTGAAAGACCTCTACAGTTCCTCTAAGAAACTTCTGTAGGATATAATTCAAAAGAAAGAAAGATTATCCTAGGAGGAATGCCTGAAATGTAAGATGGAATAACAAACTGATAGAAGGCACAATTATAAAGCAAACAAACATGATATAAAACAATAGTGGTCTAATTTGTGGAATTATAAGTAAAAGAATTGGTATGTTTTTCAACAAGAGCATGTAAGCTGGGATGAGGGAGATTGCAATTAAAGTCCTTGTACTGTTCAGAAAGTAAAGAGATTTTGTTTAGTTAAATATGTTTTAAAATATCAAGGGAAACCACTGAAAGATTAAAAAGAGTGAAAAATACTACAAAACAGTGAACTGGGGGGTGAGGAGACAATAAGATGGGGTTCTACTAGTCTGGTAGTAGTCTTACAAAAACAAAATAAACTGTTCTCAACTAGAGCATCTCAGGGCTTTTAAGATCATTAGCAAATCTGAACAGTGAAGTGATGTTTTTACTCTTAAATAGCTTAAATTTGTTTACAGTAATTGATACTGAAGTTACTGAGGATTTACTATTGTATGTGAGATTACGAGTCCTAAAAAGATTGTTGACATTCATGGGATTGCTAGGTGCTTAGCTTATGAAATAAGTATCGTAGATGAAAATAGGAGTGCAGGTAGCTTATATATTATGTTAGTGTTGAGTAATTGTCATATGTTTTTCTGTGTTCTCTCTCCTGCTTTCTGAATCTAATAATTGCTCTCATTTATTGAGTACCACTTTGGTCTGGGCACTTTGCCACTTGTTCTACTTATTTATTGTCTGTAGTTCTTGCAACAGCTCTGTGAACACGGGTATTATTTTGTCCATTTCACACAGTAGAAATTAGTTGTTGCAAGAGGTTACCCTGATTAGGGCTCCATAGCTGACCAGTAACAAGGGAGAGTCCAAACCCAAGTTGGCTTCACTTTAAAGCCTTGATACTCTTGATACTCTTTCTGTAGCAGATTCCCCTAACTCTTCAAGTGTTTTTAAAGAAATAAATGCCAGTAGTGCTTTCTTTTTGTTATTTTTGTTAGCCTGTGAATTGTCTCTCTCTCTGAGAGGCAGTTGTTTTTTTAAAAAGAGCAATAGGGGAGACTGTATGGAGACATGTTTAGAACACCTTCACGTATGCTCCAGGAGAGCCAGTTCTTCAATCCTGTATTTATGGCAGAATAACCAGAGAGCTCTGCTCCAGAGACTTGAAAGCCCTGAACAGTAGAACTGGTAGCAATTATATTTCCTGGCCATAGAGAAATGTGACCCAGGGTGTCTTTGAGTCACCACCACTTGTGTTCAGACTGGAAGCATTTGTGATATGCACTCTTCTGCATCCTTTAAGCTGTACTATCAGTGCCCACATGAGATGTCCCTGATTGGTTTCCCATCTAGGGGACAAAACTATCGGGTCTGTATAGCTACTCTGTTGCTTTGTTTGAAGGAGGTGACTGTTCATCAGAATCCTGATTCTCAGAGCTGGAATCTGGGGTGAAGGGGAGGCAGTGACATCTGAAACATCAAAACTTCCTATAATCCCAATCTGCTAACTCTGAGGACACCACATTGTACGATCCCCACAGCCTTTGGAGACGTGTAGTTGCCCTGGGAACCAGACTCCCTGCTCAGAATGATCTACTTTCTGTGCCCACTTGTTTCTCTTCACTGCTTTGCATGCACATGCAAAGGTTTAATTTTGTAAAAGCTCCCGGTCTGGTGATAACACATTGGTATGAAAAAAAGAATATAAAATGTCTAGTTAATATTTTGTTATATTGATTACAACTTAAAAAAAAAACTTCTTAATATGGTGACTAGAAAATTTAAAATTATGTATGTAGATCATATTTGTTACTATTCATATTTCTGTTAGATAGTGCAGGTCTATAACATTTTCAAACTCAATATCTTTATCTTTGGCCCTGATTCTCACACCTTAGTTGAAAATTAGAATGACCTGGAAGCTTTAAAAACTCATCAAACCCGAGTCACACTGCAGTCATTTAACAGTGGAATCTCTGAAAATATGATATCTGAAAAACTCAGATATCATAAGTAAAGCTTAACATCTGATTTTTATAGGCTCCTATAAATCCATGAACCCTTCTCCCCATTTTCTTTCTTTTTTCCCAATAATTTTTATCAATTTTTAACTCTTCTGGTTATATTCATTAATTGAACAATCTTTACTGTTCTTCTCATATTTAACTTATGTTCCTTGTGTTACATTTATTTAACTTTATTTCTTCTTGCTTGTCTATTCTATAGAGTATGGATTAATATATTTGAAAGAGAGAATATTTAATTCTAAGAAGTAAAAGCTGTGAGAGATGTAGAGTTTCAGATTACTCTGTATAAAGTAGATTCTAGAGGAAAGGGCTGGGAAGAGGCTAGTTAAGTTACTTTAGAGTTGGCCTCTAAAAAAGTGTCAGGAAGTAATTTTTTAAGGATGTGAGGGATTCCATGGTAGGTAGTGTTGTGTATCAGGACCATTGACAGAGGTTTTCCTTGTCAGAAGCTCGTGGTCATATCTTGATTCCCAGAGGGAGCTGATCCAGGTTGAAGAACCCTAAACAGGCAGTTGTGGGAATACTAGGGTGGCACCTCCTAGTAGACTAGGAGGGCTCCATTCTCAGCAGACAGGTGAAGTAGAAACCACAAACAGTCATTTAGATGAAGAATACGTGATAGGTATACAATCTACATTTTGGTAGATAGAAAGGTATTTTGGGGGCTAACGGCAACCTGCATGGTCAAGCTGCTGACGCACAACTGGCCTTGTCTTTGGTTGCCTCTAACCTAAAGATTCCTCAGTTTGTAGCTGAGTCACACCAAATATAGATATTGTACAAGACATTATTGGAATGGTACAGTTTAGTCTTGATTTTCTCAAACAACTATGTTTGTGGCCTTAGACAAGTCATTTAACCTGTTGGGCTTTCGCTTTCTCTGCCCCATCTATGAAGTAAGAAGTGTACTCAGTATCTAGTATTTCTTTCATATCTATGAATACCCCTGCAGTTACCAAGGAAAGCAATGAATGTGCTCAAATAATACGTATGATAGAAATATTGTGTTTTCAGATAGGATGAAGTTTGTGAGCTAGTCATCTCATGGGTCTGACATTGCCTGCGGCACCTTGTAGAGGTAGTCAGTGCCTACCAAGCTTGATCTCAGCTTAAGGTACTTGTCTTCTGAGATGATCCAGGAACTAGCAACTCTAGTCCCTGCTATTTAGATACCATACTTTCTGAAGTATATTAACTCAGCGTTATTCGTTTTGTGTGGCAGCCAAAAAAGAATTCAGTATCAAAACTTTTGCAGCCTGAATATAGGTCGCAGTTGAACCTAATGATAAAAAAATAAATTCTAGGAGTAGTAGTATTGCTTTACATCTACTTCATTTGGTTGGACAAAAGTTATTTACCAGATTATGTAATGATCACTGAAGACAGGATCTGTCATGAGGCAAGAATTTCCATGTGTTTTTTGCCCAAAGTGAGCCTGGTATCCAACACTCACATTAAATACCATGTGAAGTTTTTGGGTGAGTATGAATTGGAGATTGAGTGGTACTTGCATACAGTCTCATGAACTTAATTTTTTTCTGTGTTTACTAGAAACTGATTGCACCGTAGAAAAATTAGATGTCAGCACAAAAGCAACTCAGAGGCATACCTGGATAGAATAGAAGTGACAAGCAAAAATCAATTAAAGAGTCAGCCACATGGGTATATTCAGTAACTCTGCCAGCACTGTAGGAATCTTATACCCAAAACCTTGCTTGAGATCAGTGCTTTGACTAATGTCAAATTAGTGCATTGCTAATACACATACAAAAAGCCTTTGGGCATCATGATACGTTTGCTGCTGTTACTGAATATTTGCTGTATGTTTTAGTGTGTATTTGAAGGCTACTTTTTGGGGGGCTAGTCCTCCAAGGATGAGACTTGGTAAAAAGCAACATTGTATTTTTCACTACTGAATCCAGAGGAGACCAGAGCTTAGAAACTGTTGAGAGAGCATATGGGCTGGGCCAATCGTAAGCCCTTGCTTGGTTAAACCATACAGAAGTTGAGAGTCTAGCAATATTGGAAGGATTGTGTGTCCGTTATTATAAATGCTGGTGGTGATGTTCTGGGCAACTAATTTCTGTTGACCCATCTCCCTGGTTTCTTACCTTTTTTTCTAATCCTGGTCCTCTACAACCAATTCTGTGAACTAACCTAATATTATTTTGTGAAATTCCCTCCTACGATAAATTAGATAAACTCAGTTTCATTTCTTTTTAAGAACTCTGATTAGTATAGTTTGTATACTAGTTACCATAGAAGTTTTTAATTAAGGGAAAGTATGCTATGAATCACTAGTAACTGGAGTTCTGCTAGGTAAGTGATGAGGTGGTCTTTCTATACTTACATGAATTAAAACTTAATTTGTAATTACATTGTTATGGGATATTAGCATCTTTTTGTCTTACCAGTTACTGCTACTAGACTTTATAGATGTAAAACTTCATATGAGAGCTTCTAGATTTCTGACAAGTGTTACTTTATACGATGCAGTGTGGAGTGTTATCAGCTCCATTAAACAACTTTTTGATAGAAGGGTGATCATCTAGCATTTAGTTCAGTATGAACCTATAGATGGTATGACAAATGGAACCGTTAAGTCTCCTTTGTAAACTAAAGGGCGATAAACCAAATATGTATTTCAGTTATTCAGCAGAATGTATTGATTGACTTTTGTCAATACAGACTTTGCTGTCTCTATATTATGCCAAGAATAAAAAGATGCAGAGTAAAATTTGTTGTTCTGTATCTTCTAGGAACTTTTGCAGGCTGAAGTAGAAAACAAATAATCAGATCATTATAATTCAGTATTTTGAGAGAGAGTTGGCTAACCTGACTGCGATATAAAATTGGGAAAGAAGAGATGGTATTTGATGTCATGTGCATCTTTTATATAAAGAATATTTCACACAATATTTGCTATGTATGTGGCAGACAGTGTTTGTGGAATTAAGTTTGAAATGTGCCCTGAAGAGGAAAGAGTTGATGAGAGCCTGAATTAAAGAGAAAGAGGGCAGTATGATTTCTGATTGGAGCCATATCAGGAGATATGGATAAATTACAAAGTTTTGAGCTCAGGCAAACTGGTAGTTAGGCATTAACTGAACAAAGAGAATACAGAAGTTGGTTTGAGATCAGTGGAATAAGAAAGTTAGTTTAGCTTCTGACTTGCTAAATTCAAGGATTTTGAGAGACATTCTCATGAGACTTTTCAGTGTGCAGTTGGAGAGGTCTGGTCAGTCCTGGACCTGAACTAGAGGAAATACAAATAAAGATTAAGGATTAATCAAAATGTTTGATGTCAGAAGCCATGGTGGTGAACAAATGATAAGAATGTCCATGATAGATCTGTAAGGAAGAGAGAGGATTTTCAAATTGACATTTTTGGAGCTGGTTAGATTTATTTAAAAGGCATCCACCCTTGATAGAACCTGGCACTCATTTGGTCCTCTTGATTTAGAATTTAGCGAGTGCTGCCTATCTAACATTGCATTTGCTGTCATATTGTCTTCCCTTCACTACTTTCATCCCCAGCATAATAGTAAAATTGTAGGAAATGCTCTACTGTCTTTACTGTGCCAGTCACAGCATTACTCCATCCTACCACTACATTCTTCCCACCCTTCAGAATGAAAGGCAGATTATGACCAGATTCCTGCATCTTCATTGTCCTTAAGTCAGCAAAAATGCTCTCAGACTGATCAGAGCCTCTTGATATAGCTGTAAGAGACTTTCTCTAGGGACAGCATCTCACAGATGGAAACATGTTTCTAGTTTGGTTTAGGGAAGGGTCAGGAGAAATGGTTTCTTCATTTCTATCTCTCAGAAGATATTTGACTAATTTATATACTTGAGCACTTGGCTGTTGTTTTTACATTATTACAAACATTTTGATGTTAATCTTTATAGATCCTCCTTTAATGTTTTGTATTTTATTTCCATATCAGTAAAGGAATCACTGATACACTTTATGCAGTGATGTCTTTAGTTTTTTAAAAAAGACATCCACCTCAGTATAAATTTAAACTATGTCATCCAGTTCCACATAGTTTTGTTATTTTTCCAAGATATCTATTCCTATCGAGTATGGCTGTTGACTGTTTGAATTGTGGCTAGTCTAAAATATATGCTGCAACTGTATATTATACATCAGGTTTTGAAGACAGCATACAAAAGGTCAACTATCTCATTTATTGTTATACTGAGTACACATTGAAATGGCAATATTTCAGGTTTATCGAGTGAGATAACATAGTATTAAATTACTTTCACCTTTTTTCTTAATGTGTCGCCATGAAAATTTTAAATTACATACGTGGTTGCAACATTTCTATTGGACAGTGTGACTCTAATCGACACCAAATACACTTCACTCCCCTGCACTCACTCTAAATGAATTGCTCCTGCTTGTGGACTTGTTAGTGATTGATTGCTCTTGTTTCTGATGTCACTGCCCAATGTGGAAGCCTTTGGTAATCTAGCAACAATTCTGATGGTTTTTAAAACTACCTTTGTTGATTACAGAGAATTTTGCAAAGGGCAAATTGGGGAAATAATTGAAATGTATTGAGCTACTGAAAAGTAATACTTGGAACCAGTAAAACCATCTATTGAGGACCACAGGAAGTTGTTTTTGTTTGTATGGGCTGTAATTTCTATGAGAATAACTATTGGATTTTCTAAAACACGTTTTTTTACTTTTTTGTTCCAAAAGGGATTTAAAGTAGTCAATTTTATAATGTAAGTAATTGATTGACACTGTATTAGGAATCCAAGAGTAGTATTAGTTACTTTAGGAATTTCTCATGCTAGCCAAAATTCCAGTGAGATAAAAATTCATGGGACTTCACTGGCTGCCCAGTGCTTAAGACTTTGCCTTCCAGTGTATGGAGTGCAGGTCTGATCCCTGGTCAGGGAGTTGAGATCTGACATGCCTTGCAACCAAAAAACCAAAACATAAAACAGAAACAATATTGTAACAAATTCAATAAAGACTTTAAAAATGATCCCCATTAAAAAAAAAAAAAAAATGTGTTCCTCTAGGTGATTACTGCTTATCCCTCTTATGGTCTGTCTCCTGAGACCAGACCTCATTCACCTAGAAACAAAACCTGTTACAGAGGACAATCCGTAGGTGAAGAGGACACACGTTTAGGGATGTCTCACCTTCTCAGATTACGCTTTAAAACTGAAAGTAAACATAGCTCCAGCTCTGTCTGTTTGGTGCTGATGTCTGCAGGGTGAACATCTAAAGTGGAAACTGAGTTTATTACTAGGGAACAGAGTGTTCAAAATTAAGTTGTAAATTTTAAAAATGACCTCTTTTATGATGATACAGAAAACTGCCTACTTCCTGGACATACTTACCCTGCTACAGTTATTTAATGATTACCTGTCTGCGTATGAGAGAGAGAACCCTCAGGTCTCAACCTTACTCCTGTTTTACTAATCAGGATTTGTATTGTGAGCGGTATGAGAATGTCTGATTCCTAGCATTTATCTCTTTTTAAAAATTTTTTGCTTAATTTAGTACCTACTATGTGTAGCACACCTTCTAGGGGTTTTATGGGTAGGAGGACATACATAAATACACCTTGCCTTCAGAGATCTAAGAGAAAAATAGACATGTATGATTACATATAAAATCATATCAGTCCAACCCAGTACTGTACAAAGTGCAGTAATTTATTAGAATAGAAGGGGATTAAGAAGGTCATCTTGGAAGAAAACATGGAGATTTCAAAAGGGCAAAAATTATAGGAAAAGTAAAGGGCTCTGTAGGAATACAGCCACCACCACCCGCCCCCCACCACCCAATACAGTAGGTTCAGCAAACAAGTCACTAAAGGAGTGAGTACAGGGAGATGAAACTGAATGGCAGATTAGAAACAGATTCCCAATGAGATTCCCCAGGGCTCTTACCCCAGGGTAAGAAGTTTGAACCTAATTCTCTTGATATTAGGAAAGATTTTTAGCAGAGTGACATGTTCAAATCTGTGTTTGCTGAAGACAGTATAATGGGGTGCTGTGAAAGATGATGGGTGGGAAAAAGCTGGAAGTCAAGGAAGCCTGTTTCAGTATTTTAGGTTTTAAAGGGGAGATGCAGCACTCAGTTAAGACACAGGTAACAGGAATAGCAGCTAGGATGGATCTGAAAAATTCAGATGTGGGGAGTGATTGGATGATGAGCAAAGTTAACTTTTAGGCAGGTGCTATTTAATTCTCCTAACAACCATCCCGTCACTGTACTTTATACATGAGGAAGCTGAGGCAGAGATGCTGAGAAACATGCAAGCCAGTGCTTGGAGGAATTACAATCAGTCCCTGGTAGTCTTGCCTGAGCCCAAGCTCTCAATTTCTGTTTCTCCCTCCTATGTGGAGAAAAACAGTTCTGAGGTTCTAACATTCCTAGCCTCGTGGCTGTTGCTTCCATTAGCAGTGGGAGGACCTTGTCTTTTTCAGATGGATGCCCATAAAGGTTCTGTTTCAGGCTGCTCCGTTCTCTGATTCTGTATGCTTTTTTATATATAATAAGCTCAGTCATCCATTCCCATGAACTCAACTACCATCTAATTGCCCATGACTTCACATTCTTTAGTAAAGGTGCCCTGACCTGTACTTCTGCTGCCAGCTGGCTGGTTGTCTCCTCCTTGGGGTGTACCACAAGCATGTGAAAGTAAACAGCCCCAAACCAAACTCATTAGTTGCTCGTTAATGACATAACCTTACTATCATTTAGCCCAGCAAGTTGAAAACTGGGACGTCATCTTGACTACTGTCACACAGTAGTCATTATCTCATTAGAACTATCTGAAAATCTCATTAGGTCCCTTTAAGCACTTTTTCCCCCCTTTCTTTGTCTTCTAATGTGTGTGCATGGAAACAGAAATACATATATACATAAGTACCTACCTACCAACCAACAGACATAATTTGGATAACTGAAAAGAAACCGTAGACCAAAAAGTAGCTATGAGAGGGACAGAAGGAGGGAGAGACTAATTTCAGAAAGGAGGGAATAGTGCATGTGTAACTAAGGAAATGCCAGTGACTTATGATTTCAAAAAACTTTAAGATTGAAAACTATTTCGTGCAAAGTATGTTTTAGGAAAATTATTGACATTCAGAAATAAATAGAATGAGTATAATTGTTTTGAACATTTCTTCTCTGATGAAGAATTTACTTAAAATGGATTTCAATACTTCTCTGAATTCTTGTATTTCATCTTTGTAGATAGCAGCATTTATGCTATTTATATGTTACTCTTTTACACTCTTATAAAAGTTCAATACTTCATAAGGGATATAACTTGAAGTTAAAAAATAAAAAGTTTGTGGGCAAATCTTTTGTGTTGGTAAAATGTTGTTATAATCATGTAATTGTAAATTGAGACCTAAAAAATAGATATGAAATCCAAAATAAATTTAATGAGCATCATCTTTTTTTATTACCCTAAACTTTAAAATTTGAATAAGGGCTTGTGTTTAATCTTACCTATATGCAACCATGAATGTTTTTCTGTTATTGTTCCTAGGTAGGGTTAAATGAGAAATGGTTTCATATAAACAACAATGAAACCTAATTTTAGCCATTTTTCTCACTCAAATTGAAATTCATAATCTTACACATTAATGATTTAAAATTCTAAAGTTTCCTCAAAACTAATCTTGTCTAATTTTTATTGTTTCCTCAAGCCATTGTTACCTCCCTCCACATAACTCTTATTTGTAGCTCAGTAATTTTTTCCCATTAATTATATGTGAGTTTATGCTGTATATATTTTGTTTTAGTAATCTACTTGATTCCTTTGTTTTCTTCCAAAAAGAAATAATATGGCATTCTACGTTATAAATTATGTATAACCTTAATGAGTGACAGAATGCTGCTAATTTGTAGACTTTGGTAGTTAAGTATACATTTGGAAAACTAAAACTGTAAACATTTGGTCTAAAAAACGTGTTACTGGTGATTTTTCAGATGCAGCGATGCTAGCAAGTGCTGAGCTGGAGTCGCTTCCTGTGCGGCCCTCCCAGTCCTTCTCGCTAGCGCTGGTCCTTCTCCGTGGCTCTCCCGGGCTCTGGCTCCAGGGTGCCTCCTGCTTCTCCTCTTTCCTTGCCTGTCAGCTTTGGCGTTAATCATTCATCACTCTAACAGTTTATCTATTTTTATTCATTGCCAAAGTCTGGCTTTGGAGAGTATGGAATATTTGAAGGAGAGAGAACCTCTTTATAGCCATTAGCCCTGATAGGACTATTTTCGTTTTTCTATACATTAAAAACGACTCTGCGTTTGTTTTTTTCGTTTTCATAACCAAGATATGTTGAGCAATTAATACACCCAGTGGTTCGATTTGGCACTCAGGACAATGTTTAGGAAGAAGGTACAAGGAAACCTGAAAGGGGTGGGGGCGGGGGACAGGAAAGATTTAAGCAAGTTCAGAAATCCCCTTCGTTCCGCGCGGAGCCCCAGGAATCCTGAGTGTATGCTCAGAGGTGCGGCGGCAGAGCCTCCACGGAGGAGCCTGGGGGAGCGGGCAGGGCAGCGCAGCTGGGGCAAGGTTGTGCAACAAAGCTCCGGGAGGGAGCTCCCAGCAGGCCCCGCGCCCCGCCCACCGCTCCAGGTTTCCC
>NW_011494720.1:6497096-6504859 GCF_000754665.1 Bison bison bison
GTCTTCCCGCTTGACTAGGCTGAGCCCCAGCCTCCGTGGCCATTTTCCCCGAGACTGGCAGGACCCTGGGGTCCTCCTCGGGAGCTTTCTGCGATCCGGAAAATTGGCAGTCTAGGCAGTAGGTGGCAAGTGCCTTGTCGAACGTGGTTCTGTAAAGTTTTGCTGACACAGCTTAACATTTAAACGAAACACACCAGCTGGATTGGTGAAGGCAGAGAGCGTTTTTCCTGTGCCACTTCGGGCCCCAGTTCCACTCAGAATTGCTTCATTTGCCCCCTAACCTTCTCCTCCTCCACCAGTTTGGCTTGCCAAAAGCTGGGTGCTTTAATTTTTTCCGTTTCCTTTGGTGCGTCTCTCTTTTCATCCCTCTTCCTCCTCCGCTCCATCACCACCCAACTTCTTGGGCTGGATAAGTTGCAACTCGTTTTGCATGATTAAAACTGAGTGCCTGATGGTGGAAAAGCACTGAAGGAGCTGAGGAAGGTCAGAGCCACTGCCCAGGCCTCTAAACACAGGGCGGGGCCGACACTCAACCCTCTTGACAAAAACAGGGCGGGGCGGCAGGCGAGGGGCGGTGTCAGAGCCCACAGCTGCCAAACATTGGGCGGGGCCGTGCCTGTGGACAGGGCGGGTGGAGCCTGAAGCCCAGGCCTATGAGAACTCAGCTGGACCGGCGGGTGAGGGGCGGGGTGGCCACCACCATTGGCTGCTTCAGGGCTGCCAGGAGTCAGGCTGACCTAGGCTAGGGCTGCTTAGACAGGCACTTGGTTTCCATTTGTGTCATAACTGCTGTTTGGAGCCAAGTACATGCTCATCCACCTTCCTTGGCAGGAAAACCAACTCCCAGCATTTTTTTAAAAGCTGGGAGAAGGGTGAAGGAGGGATTGACTGGGGATTTGGGGTTAGTAGATGCAAACTGTTACATACAGAATGGGTAAACAATAGAATCGTACTGTAGAGCACAGGGAACTAGATTCAATATCCTGAGATGAACCATGATGGAAAAGAATATAAAAAATAATGTATATATGTGTGTAACTGAGTCACTTTGCTGTACAGTAAAAATCAACAACATTGTAAATCATCTGTGCTTCAATTAAAATTTAAAAGCTGTGGAAGGTCTAAGCTTGTGAAGTTTTAGCTACTGCATGTTTTCCTGCTCATAATTAAGTGCTAGAGGCTTTTTGAAATATTCTTTCTGCTGTTTAGCCTTTCTCTTTCGTGAAGACTTAGATTAAATGTTCTCGTTGATCACCTTCTCTAGGAGTTTTAAGTAGAATGTTGCAATTTCGAGATCTTGGACATTTTCAAGTAAGCTAAATGTCATTATAGTTAAGACTATAGTAGGTTAATTAAAATATGCTTTTAATTCAACCAATAACAATCAACTATGGCCAGTTGGTTTTTTAATTTTTTTATTCTACACTATGGATATGTAATTTGTAAAGCTTGTTTACTCATTGATGCTGTTTACAATAAATAGTTTACTATTTGGTATGTTTGCTTTCTGTCATATGCAAGTCAGCTTAATCTTGGAATTCTGGAAATTTAATTTGATGATATAATGGGAATGTAGTTTTGAGTTAATTTATCACTATTGATGTAGAGGTGAAATCAAGGAAATGTGTCTTGAAGAATTTAAGAGAAATGGCCTTGAATAGTTCTGAATATTAACCTTCCATTTGCTTTTATGCCTTATACTGTTATGTTTATTGTGGCAGATGAATATGTATAATATTTTCCCTTGCATTGTGTATACAAACGAGATTTTGTAAAAACTACTAGAATCCTAGCAGGGATGTTTCTAACTTTGATCATAGTTGCCTCCATATGACATTTGCCAGTTCCCTTTTAAATTAAGATCAAATATTTTTCAAGTATTTTGTTAAAAGGAATGAGTAATATACTAGAGTATGCTATTGAACACCTCCTCACAGTATAGTGTTAAGCCTTTATTGGTGATCATCAGTAGGTCATGATAACAGCTCTTTTTAGATTTTGAGCTGCAGTCTTGTGTAATAGTGGTTCTGGTAAATTAATTTTGAGTTGACAAGCTTTTTAACTGTCTGACTTTGTGGATATTGAATTAATGGACAGGCTTAATTTCTATATATCTCAAAAATGATATCCATAATTGCAAAAGACAACAAAATGAACCCTTTCATATAAGTTGATGGAATTTAAAAATGATATAACATGAATTGAATAAAAAACAATCTCGCTGCTTTCACATCCTCCCAGCAGCATATTCCATGGTTACATGAAAGTGAAAGTGTTGGGTTGCTCAGTCCTGTCTGATTCTTTGCAACCCCATGGACTGTATCTTCTGTCAATGGGATACTCCAGGAAAGAATACCAGAGTGGGTTGCTATTCCCTTCTCCAGGGGCTCTTCCTGCCCGGAGATCCAACCTGGGTCTACCATCTGAGCCATCAAGGAAGCCCCAAAAGAAAGGCAACCCTGGATGGATTACTCCCTAATCCCATCGGTAAAAATACATCTGAAATTGTAGGTACATCAAACTTTATTTAGAAGTCACCATTCTGTTGTTAATCATAAAGTCTTGGTTTCAAAAATCCTAACACAATTAAGTTGGAGAAGGCGATGGCACCTCACTCCAAAACTCTTGCCTGAAAAGCCCATGGATGGAGGAGCCTGGAAGGCTGCAGTCCATGGGGTCGCTGAGGGTCGGACACGACCAAGTGACTTCACTTTCACTTTTCACTTTCATGCATTGAAGAAGGAACTGGCAGCCCACTCCAGTGTTCCTGTCTGGAGAATCCCAGGGACGGGGGAGCCTGGTGGGCTGCCATCTGTGGGGTTTCACAGAGTCGGACATGACTGAAGCGACTTAGCAGCAGCAGCAGCAACAACACAGTTAAGTATCAGCGCAAAAGACATACCTATTTGGATAATCATTTATGCCCACTCTCTCCAAGTTTGTTTCTGTTTGCTCTAAGCATTTGCCTGGTTTGTAGCAAACTATGAAATTATACTTTGCCTCTCTAGTATCCTAGTGTGAGTATTACTCCTCCAGGTTTTTCAAAGGGAGTCTTAAAGCAAATAATAGATTTAAGTGAGAAATCAAGCAAATGTCTGATTTGACTAATCTTGCATTTAGATTTTAGATCTAAGATATATATACACGCATGTGAACGTACACACACCTGCATGTACATATGTTTACAGGCCTTAGCTATCTCAGTTTATTTTTACTTTTGAGTTTTACCCATTTCCCCATTTTACAGAATAAGTGAATTTGTATTAATTGGTAACAGCTCTCCATTTTTTTTTTTTTTAATAAAACATGGCATTGAGCTCACATATTGTATGAGTAAGTTTATCCACCTGTGCAGAGTTGTCACTGAGCTTGTGATCTTCTTTCTGGAAGAAATTTGTTTTATAGCATTTTACTTCAGCAGTACTAAAACCACTGCTCTGTGGAAACCTTGGCTCCATAGCCCTCTGTCATGAATATGATGATAATGCAGTTTAACTGTTTCTGCAATTGAAGTGGCTTTCGTCCCAAACACTGTTTGTATTCCTGTTAATAAAATCAAGATTTGAATCATGGTTTTTCCTCCTGTGCTCATGCTCCTTAATATCAGTTACTGGAATTTCCCATCTAGACCAGGGATTCTAACCTCGGTACCACTGGCATTTTCGGCCAGATAATTCACCGGTGTAAAAGGACTATCTTGTTCATTGCAGAACCATGAACTACCAGGAGCAGACCCCATCCTAACCCCCATTGTAATGACCAAAAATGCTGCTGCTGCTGCTGCTACTGCTAAGTCACTTCAGTCGTTTCCGACTCTGTGTGATCCCATAGACGGCAGCCCACCAGGCTCCACTGTCTCTGGAATTTCTCAAGGCAAGAACACTGGAGTGGGTTGCCATTTCCTTCTCCAATGCATGAAAGTGAAAAGTGAAAGTGAAGTCGCTCAGTCGTGTCCAACCGTCAGCGACCCCATGGACTGCAGCCTTCCAGGCTCCTCCGTCCATGGGATTTTCTAGGCAAGAGTACTGGAGTGGGGTGCCATTGCCTTCTCCGAAAAATGTTGCTAGACATTGTCAAATATCCCCAGACTTACTAAGAGGGAGCGGGGCAAATTTTTTCCTGGTTGCCAAGTAGCTATTTGTTTGTTTGACTGGTTAATTTTAAGTTTGGTTGTACATTTTTAATTTCAGAGACTTCGTTTTTGTTTAAAAAGCTGAAGACTTTGTATGAATAAAACTGAGCCTGGTTAATTTAACAGTGTTGAAAGGGCCTACCAAGAGTAATATTTCATACATTAAAAATCAAGCTTTTCACCCTTGAGACTGTATTTCAAGCTTTTGAGTACTTTATAAGTAGAAAGTAGTTTCATGGTGTAATCTCAGTAACTCTGAATTTTCTCAACATATCTCCTAGAGTTACTGGAGCTGTATTACAATTTAAGCATTAACATGTGGCCCTTTAAGAGGTGTTTGGTTTTTTTTAAGATTTTAATTTTAGAAACTGAATTTAGAATTTCTGAGCTATAGGTACTGTTACGAAGAGGTTAAGTGTTATACTTCACATCTGAAGATTGTATACCATTCTTATCTGAACTTGTACATAATACTTTAACTTCAGTGTTGGCTGTACTTTTGATTTTAAGTTGATTTGCTGGTTGTCATGTTGAGATTCAAACTTATATGCAGTTGTATTAAATATCAAAAATTTTCATTAGAAACACAATCCCGTTTTTGTTTTAAAAAACTAACCTAAAGTTATTTCTGCCTGACCAGAACATTTCAAAAACCTCAAATTTCCCCTACCACAAGAAGAATCTAGCTAACTCCAAATCATGCAAAAATCTGTAGAAATTATCACCTGAAAATTTCAGTCCTATGATCTGGAACACTTTATCAAAAAAAAAAAAAAAAGATACACTCTACAATGAAAATCACAGGTGTTTTGAGGATGGCTTTCTGGAATATTATTTTAGTTCTTATCTGCATATTTGGAAATGGTAACATTTTCTGAGTACCATTAACTACTATGATGATATGTGATGAATAGTACTCTAGTAAAACCTTAGAACATTTTTAATGGAAGTTTTCCATCACCCCAGAGTTCCACTGTGCTCCTCCGGGGTCACCTGGCTCCTGGCAATCACTGATATGTTTGCTTTCTTGAAAGTTTTGCCTTCTCCAGAATGTCGTAGAAATGGAAGCTTATAGTAGGCAGCCTTTTGAGTCTGGCTTTAGCTTCTTTTACGTATTAGTACAATACATTTGTGATGCATCCGTCTTGTTGCTTATATCAGTGATCAGTTCCTTTTTTATTGGTGAGTAGTTTTCCATTGTATGGATATAGTCTGAAATTTCGTTTATCCATGCACTAGTTGATAGACATTTGGATTGTTCGCAGCTTTTGACAGTTTTGAGTAAAGCCTCTCTAAATATTCTCATACAGGTCTTCAGGGGAACATGTTTTCACCTCTCTTAAGTAAATGCATAGAAGTGGGATTTCTGAATCATGTTGTAAGACTACCTTATTATTTTGCTGCAGTAGATTACTTTTCAAAAATCAGTTCTCATGGTTGAATCCCATGATTTTAAAGAAATTGCTCATGTTTTCTTTTGCCATATGATACTACTGTTTATGGTAGAACCAGAGGATTCCTCCTTGATAATTTATTCTTTCCTGGTGTGCCAGTGGTAAAGAATCCACCTGCCAATGCAGGATACATGAGTTCAATCCCTGGGTCAGGAAGATCCCCTGGAGAAGGAAATGGCCAATCCACTCCTGTATTGTGCTTGGAAAATCCCGTAGACAGAGAAGCCTGACAGGCTGTAGTCCATGGGATCTTGGGAGAGTCGGACACAACTTAGTGACTAAAACAAGAAACAACAAATTTATTCTTCCAGAGAGTAGTCTAATCACATGCCACCAGTATTTTAGAAAGTGACTTTATTATTTATATCAAGATGTGTCCCGACATGAAGTAGCGATGAGAGTGTCACTAACAAGTGTGGTATCTTCCTTCTCCTCTGGGTCAGTCTGTTTCTAAGCTGTGTCTTTTCATGTTTCTGTTGGTTGTTTCCAGTCTAACCTGAGCCTGTGTCCTCAGGCATTCAGCTCTTCAATAAGCAGATGAGGGTTTGTAATTATCTTCTCCCTGACATTTTTCTGCACTGAAATGCCCATGTCTTGAATTACCAACATTTTTTTAAGATTAGAGATTCTTTAGAGACAAGGCCTCTATGGCCCTTTATTATAGAAGATTAATATTGAATAGTTTTGAACTCAAAAAGGCATGAAAGTAAACTTGGTAGCAAAGCTTTTTCACACAACTAATACCTGTCTTTGAAGACTTCCTCTTTTTCTTGTGCAGTATTTTTCTAGACAATATTCTTGTTTCGGGGAGAGAAAGACTGGGCAGACAGGAATAGTGGTATGCTGTTAGTTGCTTGCCTTGAAAACTTCAACTCTTCCCCTCACCACCCCCTCAATTTGCCTCTGTCAGAACTTCCTGTACTAACCTCAGTTTCCTTCACATACTTCTACTCTTTGCTTAAATTTTTTTTTTTTTTTTTTTTTTACTATTGTTACCCTTTGCACATTAGAATATCTTAAGCAGTTTATGTGAGAGAACAGTTGAGGTGACATGATTGGTGTGGACAAATTCGTCTTGGACTAATAGCACTTTAGATAATGATGAAAAGAATTAAAAAGTGATGTCTTTTCTAAAGATGTCTTAGTTGTGCAGTTACTAGTTTTACCGAATTAAGTAGGTAGATTCTTTAAAGTAAGTCCCATCTAAACAAGACTTAGTTTTAAGGTAAAAGTTAAGGCTTGTGTCTCAATTTAAGCATACTGAAGCTTACATTCTCTTCTTTCTCTTTGGTTGAATTATCTTTCTGTTCCAATTTGATAATCAAGATAGTCTTAAACAGTTTATATTTTGAAAGACCTTGAAGATACACTTAAAGCTCAACATTCAGAAAATGAAGATCATGGCATCCGGTCCCATCACTTCATGGGAAATAGATGGGGAAACAGTGTCAGACTTTATTTTTCTGGGCTCCAAAATCACTGCACATGGTGACTGCAGCCATGAAATTAAAAGACGCTTCCTCCTTGGAAGGAAAGTTATGACCAACCTAGATAGCATATTCAAAAGCAGAGACATTACTTTGCCAACAAAGGTCCGTCTAGTCAAGGCTATGGTTTTTCCTGTGGTCATGTATGGATGTGAGATTTGGACTGTGAAGAAGGCTGAGCACTGAAGAATTGATGCTTTTGAACTGTGGTGTTGGAGAAGACTCTTGAGAGTCCCTTGGTCTGCAAGATTCAACCAGTCCATTCTGAAGGAGATCAGCCCTGGGATTTCTTTGGAAGGAATGATGCTAAAGCTGAAACTCCAGTACTTTGGCCACTTCATGCGAAGAGTTGACTCATTGGAAAAGACTCTGATGCTGGGAGGGATTGGGGGCAAGAGGAGAAGGGGACGACAGAGGATGAGATGGCTGGATGGCATCACTGACTCGATGGACATGAGTCTGAGTGAACTCCGGGAGTTGGTGATGGACAGGGAGGCCTGGCGTGCTGCGATTCATGGGGTCGCAAAGAGTTGGACATGACTGAGCGACTGATCTGATCTGATCTGAAAGATACACTGTGATAGAAGTCTGATTGTAATCACTATTCCAATATTTTTTAGACCAGTCTACTTTTTAGAAGTATTTTAGGGTAAATAGATGTTTTTTCATATTTAATTTTTTGCACATGCA
>NW_011494720.1:6504959-6520206 GCF_000754665.1 Bison bison bison
CACATGCAGATCCTGGTGACGGAGTGAGGGGGCTAGGAACATGCAGACAGGAAAGAGGGCAGCAGAAAAAGAAGCTGGTGGCTGGCAGTCAAATTAATAATGTACAAGCAGCCCTATGGAAGCAGTGATAAAAGTTTAATTTGTTGACCTTCAAATATTTTTGTTTTGAAAATACCTTTCCATTCTCATCTAATCAGTTAAAATCATCTTTGTTGCATCTGCTACCCCAGGCAGAGTGGTTAATTTTTACAAATGCTTTATTTGTGGGTCTCCGCAGCCTATGTGTCTATAGCACCTCTTTTGAATAATAATTGTATAACAGTTTTCAACTTTCTTTTCTGATTTTGATCTTAATGGTGGGCAGGACTGGAAGAGAGGGTTAAGTATGGTCAAACAGTACTTTTGCTAAATTTTTAACTTTTATTTTAGTAGATTTATTCAGTCATTTTTTAAAAATTAATTTTCCTCTTTATGAAATTAAAATGAAGAAAAGAGTTTATATTTGTGGCTTATGTTTTTAGTGCATTTAAATTTCTCAGACTGTAGTAAATTTGATAAACTTTTTATATCAGTTATGTATGAATGAGTAGGTACTTATTTAAACAGGGAAGTATTGCTTAAAACTGCATTGAATTATAACAATTCAAAAAGAATATGACACAATGTAAGATAAGATAATAGTATTTAAATTGTTATAAAGTCTAGAAAAACTAACACCTGAACTGCCTGGATACCTGAACTGCTTTTGTATTTTTCTTCATCACATCTCCTAGAACTTAAGGACAATTGTGTAGAAAATCTTATTTAAAAAAGATAAGATGTGAACTTGAAGAATATAGGAAAAGCAATCAGAAAGAAGTGATAATGTGGTGAATAATTAGTGTTTTACTGTAGATAGATTTTCTACATTAATAAAATACACTTTGCAAAAAGATCTAAAGTAAATATTAAAGCATTGCTTTTATTGAAAGTATGACGTGTTTCAGAAGTTTTGTTTACAAATTTACATTATTTATGTACACTTATTGCATTAGAAAAAGCCAAAGGAAATCGTGAATATATATATATATATATGTCTATTCTTTTATAATTCCATAGTCCATATTTCTTGATAAACACTGAATGTAAAAATGATTAACTGTTATATCATGTGATTTCTACTGGGATAGCCCCAGATCTACAAATCTGTCTGTCCTGTAACTGGTAGAGTTACACTTGGGCACCTATTGTACTCTTTGATCTCAAGGAGACCCCCTATGGAGTAAGCATGGCCTTGGGACCATTTAAACCTTATTCTTCTATAGAATGCATCTCCATCAGTATCCTTCAAGTGATGACGTGCCACATGAGGTCAGGCATTCCTACCATATGCTGTGCTGTGGTCAACCCACTTAAGTACAGAGCTCAAATTTTACCAAAACTTATTTAAAAATTAAATTTGAAAAGATTATAAACTGTGTTCTTTATGAAATATTTACTATAGTCATTTCTCAGTATAATTCTAAAAGAATGATTACATTTTAATTCAAGAATAGGGATAAAATATCTGTCTTTGAGCAGTGTTCTTACTTTATTGCCATCAATTTTAAAATTTAATCCTTTTAAAGGAAATTAAAATTTACTCTTGACCAGAGAGACAAAGCTTCCCTGAGAGCTCAGTTGGCAGAAATCTGCTTGCAATGCAGGATTCCCCAGTTCAGTTGCTGGGCCAGGAAGATATCTGGAAAAGGAATAGGCTACCCACTCCAGTATTCTTGGGCTTCCCTTATGGCTCAGCTGGTAAAGGATCCGCTTGCAGTGTGGAAGATGTGAGTTCGATCCCTGGGTTGGGAAGATTCCCTTGGAGAAGGGAAAGACTACCCACTCTAAGTATTCTGGCCTGAAGAATTCCATGAACTGTATAATCCATGGGGTCGCAGAGAGTCAGACACGGCTAAGCGATTTTCACTGTCCCTTCACATTCAGAGAGAGAAATACATCAAATGCTTACATACCATCATTATATTTAGTAAAACTGGATTTTGACTTTTTAATAACACTAGTGTGTCATGTAAGTATGTATATTGTCACCTAGATGGAACATAGACTTTAACTTCTGTATTTATATAAGGTGGAGGATGTTTTCAGTCTTGATAGATCTTACACTTGTGACATGGAGCTATATCAAATTGTGGTATATAAACATGTATTCATATTTTCATTGTGTTACAGTCCTCAATACATTCATTCATACCTACTTATATGCTCAACAATTTCAGGGGCTTCTTCTCCATGTCATATGCTTTTTTCTGGATAAAAAACTTACAACAGTGAATGACATGTGCAAAGTCCTTACTCTTGTGAAGTTTACATTCAGCAAAGGGATAAACAAGGAAATTTCAGGTGGTGACACTAAAGAGGGAGAAGAGCTCTTTCAGAAGAGAACCTTTAAACTAAGGTGTGAGGATTTGAAGGAACCAGTGATAGATCTGATAGCACAGCGTTCCAGGAGGCGGGAACAGCAAACGCACAGGCTCTGAGGTAAGAGAGGGCCATTTTGAAGAACAGAAAGGAAGCCAGCTTAGGTGGAACAATGTGTGCGGAGGAGAGTGTCAGGACTGGGGATCAGAGAGGCAGGCAGGAGCCACTCTGTTGAGCTTCTTGTGGACTGAGCGTTTTATGGTCTTGAGAGGTTTCAAATAGAGAGTGGAGGTGGAGGAGGGACTTGCCTGTGTAGACACTGTAAGCACTTTCAGAACTGCCTGTTGTATTTAATGTTCTAGCCTGGAGCTCAACCCGTAGGTATATGACACCTGAGAGCCTTAGTTAATTGTGCTATGGAACAGACCAACCGGTAGCTTAGTGCTCAGAGCGACCAACTCTTCTTTAGCTCTTGATTCTTCAGTTTGCCAGTCTGGCCTGGGTAGTTCTTCTGGTTTCTGCTGGTCTCATTCTCCTCTCTTCTGTTAGCTATACTGATCTGCTAAATGGCTCTCTCTATACTGATCTGCTAAATGGCTCTCTCTGCTTCTTGAAGTTGACTGGCTCATGGCTAGGGTGACGTGGTAACAGAACCATATGTCTCTTATCCGCCGACTAACTAGCATGCGCTGGTTGACTTCCAAGAGGCTGGCTAAAAGTAGGCATTGCCTCTTGAATGTTAGACTTGGAAGTGGTACACTTTGCTTTCTGTTGCTGTATTCTGTTGATCCAGGCAAATCACATATCCAGCCCAGACTAAAGGATTTGAGAAATTGACTCCACCTGCATAGTGATGGCTATTTTTGCATCCTCTTCTGTATTCAAGGTCTGTTTTCTCTGAGCCATATCATGAGTTTGTGACTGCTTTGAGAATCTCAAGTGAAGGTATCCTCACCCAGTCAGAGAACATAGCTAGAAAGGGGAGTGTGACCACATGTTCACAACCTTTGTTTTAAACTTAGCCTGGATATGAAGATACAGCTAACATTCTAGTATAGAAGACACTGTGAACATAACACTTGAAGTGAAAAGTATAATTATAACATATCTGTCATTTGCCTTCAAATTGTAGTGCACTGTATTAAGTAGAACAGAAATGATTTTTGGTTACAAATGAAATTTACCATTGTTATTAATACTTATTGGTTTCCTATATAGGTATAAGTTTTTAGCTAATTTTAAATGCATTCAGAGAATGGTTGTTCTACTAAGAGCACTTAACAGTAGAAGGCCTCATTGTGAGTTCTATTACCAGCTAACCAAACACCTAGCAGTTTCTGCAAGCTGTGTCCTTGGGCTGTCATGTGGCCTGTACATGCTAATAAGGAGAATGAGGAGAATAATAAGAGAAGAATGCTACCAGGGTTTTACATGTCTTAAGTGTTCATTTTTTAAATAGACTACAAAAAAGTAAATAATAATGATAATAGTGGTAATAATAGTAACTGTATTTAAAAAGGCAAAATAAATTCTTTGCTTGCTAAAATTAAACCTTTGCCACCCAGTGTGAGCTGTCTGTGTGCTTATGTGAGAGGGAGAAGAAGAGACGTGGGGGACAGAGGGCTCTTCCTATAGTCTAAATTGTCATAAATCCTGCAGCAAATTTGGAGATGAATTTGTTTATTAATGTCTGCTTCTCCTTCTTTTGGATAAAACTGTGTATAATTGTTCTAGTTGGTATATTGGTCTTTTTGGATAAACCAAAGGAGACATAGCACTCTTTAGTATTTTTACCCCTTAAACATCAATCGAGGCAAAAATTATTTTTTTAAAGCATCTGAATTCTTAGTAATTTACCTGTGGACAAATATTGTAATTGCAGATTGCATCAGATTCATCTCCTCCTCTCACTTCCACCTGCCTTTGGGTTGAATGAGCCATGGATAATTTTATTTTTCTCATCCCTACCTGGAATTATGTTAATGTAAATGGCAACCCACTCCAGTATTCTTGCCTGGAAAATTCCATGGACAGAGAAGCCTGGTAGGCTACAGTCCATGGGGTCAGAAAGAGTCGGACATGACTGAGCGACTTCACTTTCATTTTCATGGTAAAGCTATGGTATATATGATCACTGGAGAAAATAATGGATTATTCTGCATCACAGTTATTTAAAGGAAAATTAAAGCTGAGTCATCTCTTCCCCTTGTTATTTCAAAATAAATTACAGATAGATTAAATATTTAAATGTAAAAAATATAAAGTGGAATGTATTAAAAGAAAGCATGAAGAAATATTATAAAGTCTGGACTAAGCAGGATATTTCCTAGCATGGCACATATTCTAGAAGGCATGGAGGGAACAAATGAATAGATTTAAATATTTATAATGTCAAGTTTCTGTTTTTAATCCTACTTTTAAATTTTAATATGTTAAAAGCATTTATAAACTATTTCTTGAAAGCTGAGTTATTCATGATTATGTAACAAATATATCATATTATTTATGTTAATGTAAATGGCAACCCACTCCAGTATTCTTGCCTGGAAAATTCCATGGACAGAGAAGCCTGGTAGGCTACAGTCCATGGGGTTGAAAAGAGTCGGACATGACTGAGCAACTTCACTTTCACTTTCATGGTAAATTATGTAACATAGATCATATGAATATATTATACTTCATATATATTATTCGTTAACCATTCCCTATGTTTGTGCTTTTTTCTAATTTGTCATTATTTTAAATAAAGATGTACTATACATACTTAATTCGAGAAGGAAATGGCAACCCACTCCAGTGTTCTTGCCTGGAGAATTCCAGGGACAGGGGAGCCTGGTGGGCTCCCGTCTATGGGGTCGCACAGAGTCGGACACGACTGAAGCGACGCAGCATACATACTTAATATATAAACACTTGATCATAAGTCAGATCACAAAGATTTCTCTAGCAAATGGATTGCTAGGTAAATGGATGTGAATATGTTTGAGGCGTTTGATATATAATGGAAAACTGTATTCTGGGAAGGCTAGTCTTATTTACATACCCAATCACAGGTATTGGGGCTTCCTGCTGGCTCTGCGGTAAAGAATCTGGCTACAATGCAAAAGACGTTGGTTCAATCCCTGGGTTGGGAAGATCCCCTAGAGAAACCCACTCCAGTATTCCTGCCTGGAGAATCCCCATGGACAGAGGAGCCTGGCGAGCTACAGTCCGTAGAATCGCTAAGAGTTGGACACGACTGGAGCAGCTGAGCACGCAAACACACACACACACACACACAGATGTTGAGGGTTCTAGTTGTACACACAGGCATTGAATAAGACTTTTACTTACATTTCTATGGTTATTACTGACATTGAATAATTTATTGAATGCTTTTTAATGTTATCATTTGCATATTTTATTAACTAATTCCTTTAAATTGAATAAGAAAAACACATGTATTGGTGGAAAAAATTTCTTATTATATTGTGAGACAATATACAATGAAAAAAGGTCTCTTTCTTGAGGCAGTCACTAAAGTGTTTCTTGCATATCTTTTCAAAATAGTCTATCAGTCATATAGCTGAATCTCACTTTATTTTTAACACAGATATTAGAGTGTAGACTGTTCTGATTCTTTTCACTTCATATGACATCATGGAAAATTTTCATTATCTACACAGATAGATTCACCTCCTTTTAACAGCAGTATAATATTCTAGGCTTAGCTGCATGCTGCAGCTGCTGCTGCCGCTGCCGCCGCCACCTCCAAGTTGCTTTAGTCGTGTCTGACTCTGTGTAACCCCAGAGACAGCAGCCCACCAGGCTCCCCTGTCCCTGGGATTCTCCAGGCAAGAACACTGGAGTAGGTTGCCATTTCCTTCTCTGATGCATGAAAGTGAAAAGTGAAAGTGAAGTCCGCTCAGTCGTGTCCGACTCTTCTCGACCCCATGGACTGCAGCCTACCAGGCTCCTCCGTCCATGGGATTTTCCAGGCAAGAGTACTGGAGTGGGTTGCCATTGCCTTTTCTGAGGCTTAGCTGCATGAGAAGTTATTAAATCCCCTTATTGGTAAACATTTTGTGGATGGTTGTATTCAGCTTTTTCCTGTTACAGATAACTTTGGTAAGCAACTTTGTGTATCTTTGTTTTTATGCTTGGATATCCTGGAATTGTTGGGCTAACACCTAATCACATGCATACACATTTTGGTGGATGTTGCTGCTGCTGCTAAGTCGCTTCAGTTGTGTCCGACTCTGTGCGACTGAGCTTTATTTCAGTATATGTTCTTGTCAGTACAAGGCCATGATCTGAGTGATTTCTCACATCATTGTCAATATTATTAACATCTTAGTTTTTAATCTTTGGTAATCTGTGGTGAGAAAATAAAATAATGTAAGTTTTAATTTGCATTCCATTAATTGTGAGTAAGAATCTTTGTGTGACCATAAATCATCATCATTTGTTCCCTTTCTTTTTGTGATAGTGTGATCCTGATTTTAAAATATTTTCTTTTTCTTATAAAACAGAACATAGTTTTGGGCAGTTTTATTTTTTTACATATATATGTATCTATTCTTTTTCAAATTCTTTTCCCATTTAGGTTATTACAGAATACTGTGCAGACTTCCTTGTGCTGTATAGTAGGTCCTTGTTGGTTATCAGTCTTAAATATAGTGATGTATACGTGAAAATGCTGCTAGATATTTGTTTTTTTCTGCTTTAGAGGTGTAGAAAGGGCTTTGAAAGTGATTAAGAAGGGGTAAGGTACAACCACTGCTACTTCCAAATTCATGAATTCACATTTTCCCTATTTTCGTAATAGAATGATTGGAAATTAAAATGTTTTATTTTAATTTTGGCAGAGGGAGGGCTTGTTAGAGTAATTGGAAGAGAGAAAAGCCAATTGAAGGCTTTTTGCTTGATTAGAATGAAAGAACTATGAATGGTGTAGCTGCTTCTGAACTTTGCAGATTGAATTTCCACAGTGATTTTAGGAATTCTCTACAAATGGAATCCTTTTAGGCACTCATGTTATAAAGTGTTGATTATAGCATCATCTGAAAGAAGCACAATTTAATGGAAAGGGCCTCATCCTGTACTTAGGAAGTCTCTGCTTTGTTAGCCCACATGTGCGTGCTCAGTCACTTCAGTTGTGTCCAACTCTTTGTGATCCAATGGACTGTAGTCCGCCAGGCTCCTCCATCCATGAGATTCTCTAGGCAAGAATACTGGAGTAGGTTGCCATTTCCTTCTCCAGGGGATCTTCCAGACCCAGGGATGGAACCCGCCTCTTGTACGTCGCAGGTTCTTTACCATCTGAGCCACGTAGTATGCCCACACAGATCCCTTCATACCTTATACCTCAAGACCCCTTGAGAAGTTCTCTCTCCCAGTGTTGTCACGTATGCTTCTCATTACGGTATTGAGTTATCTTTGCACTTGTTATAGCATCTGTATGGAGAAGGAGAACATTGGGTATCACATCTTAATTTTAATTTAGATAAACCTGTGACCTTTTTCTTGATGATTTTATAATACTGCCAGTACTTTGGCCACCTCATGCGAAGAGTTGGCTCATTGGAAAAGACTGATGCTGGGAGGGACTGGGGGCAAGAGGAGAAGGGGACGACAGAGGATGAGATGGCTAGATGGCATCACTGACTCGATGGACGTGAGTCTCAGTGAACTCTGGGAGTTGGTGATGGACAGGGAGGCCTGGGGTGCTGCGGTTCATGGGGTCGCAAAGAGTTGGACACGACTGAGCGACTGATCTGATCTGATCTGAAGTGAAAGTCACTCAGTTGTGTCTGACTCTTTGCGACCCCATGGGAATTCCCCAGGTCAGAATACTGGAGTGGGTAACCTTTAACTTCTCCAGGGGAACCTTCCCAACCCAGGAATCGAACCCAGGTCTCGCGCATTGCAGGTGGATTCTGAACCAGCTGAGCCACAAGTCTCCCTAAACTGAAGATTAAAGAGAAAAATGACACCATGAGCGATCTCGTCTAGTCATTTCTGAATTTGAATTTATTTTTAAAGTGAATATTTAAATAGATTTCATCCAGGTAATAATATCTTAGTGAAACTCGCTTTTTATCTCATACAGTAGTGAGTACATGCCTAACATCCAATAAATATCCAGAAAGTCTATGTTAATGAGTAAGGTAAATGCAGACAGTCAGCACTCTATCCTCCCACTACATTCTTAAGTCTTTACACTGAGAATGTACTGATTTTTTCAGTTTTACATTCTTATTTTAACTTAAAATTGAGACTACTTTATAGCCAATATAAATTTGCTGATGATGGTTGTATAATAACTTAACTCCCATCATACAAGCACAAATCTACTTCTGGCTTTGTATAGGAATTATAGGTGTTAGGCTTGTGCAATAGAAAATACTTACCTTATTTTTGTTTTTACAAGATTGAAATTTATTATAAAAGAACCAGAAAGCTTAGCTGATTTCTGTTGAGAGTGAAATTGAATTACTACCACCTGAAAATCATGTGTGAAGGCTGAAATACTCCCTTACTCCCACTAGAGGGGGATTCCTTCCAACTTAGGTAAAAAATACTCTTAGAAACAGCATGAAAACCTTTGGTTTATTATTATTAAATTAAATCTATTTAAATTTAATCTTTCTTTTTTATTAAATTAAAATTAATCTCGTGTTTTAAAAATCAGCTGTTTTTTATAGGTATTACAATTGAAATCTTATAGACACAGATAATATAAAGGATACTGAACTAAAGTGCATATGTATTTAAACCATAGTGCTTTTGAACAAACCATAAATTTTTAAAATTTGCTTTAATTAAACTAGTTCATACTTAGGAATTTCAGAACATCATGTTGAGGCCTCCTGACTAGGGTGGAGGATGAGGCTGACTTTTGAGATCCACTTCCTTACACCAATCCCCAAGGTCTCTTATCTACTGACAAAGCTTCTTGGAGAGTTCCTAAATTTCTGCTTGAAAGCTTTGGTTTGCTGTCATCTCAGGTTGTCAAATATATTAAAGCCATATCTTTATACAAATTTCTATTTGCTATAGAATTTTCTCTCTTAAGCAAATGCAGAACTCACTCTGGATATGGTTTTTGCAGATTTAAACATATATGTTTTTTAAAAACAATTCTATTCATATTAAAATATCAAATCAAGAGTGAGTGTACCTAACACTGAGGTATTCACATATAAAGTATGTATATAATTCAAGAGTAAATGTCATATTATGTAGCTAAGTACCTAAGACTTGGTGAATTTGTTGCTTGTGCTTTCCTTTAACTAAAGTCTCCAAATGTTGATTAGAAGCTTTAATGTAAAAATGTTTGGGGTTAGTAACCTAGTGTTGTGAAAGGCCCAACTTAGGAAATTGAAACATATGTAAATTGCAAATAACTGAACCCCTCCCCTTTTTTGTTTTCTTAAAGTCTAAAATAAGATCTAGTCTCTAAGTCTGACAGTTAGCTTTGGAAAGTTAAGTGTAAACAGACATGCTGTCAGTGACTCTCATAATGATTTCATGCTGTACGTATCCAATATTCAGTCTTTATCCTAAAATCACATTTGGTATCAGCAACATACTTTTTTCATTGAAACTAGGCTGCTTGTCTTCTCAGTGCCAGTCATGCATTTCTCCTGCTTTGCACCCCAGTCTCTGTCAGACACCAGGTTGTGGTGAGCCTCACATTCAGTGAACCAAGTGGAGGGAGCAGTTTGTTTCTTCATTTCTTTTTTTGACACTTTACTTTCATGCTGGATGACAGTCTTATTGAAATGATCTTATTTTTCCTCCCCCTAGCTAATTTTTTTTTTTTAATTGCAGGATACATTGGATGGCCTTTATGTCTTCTACTTAAGTGCCTACTACAAATGCCTAATTTTAAGATGTTTAAAACTAACCGTGGCTGATTCATGTTGATGTATGGCAGAAACCAGCACAATACTGTAAAACAATTATTCTCCAGTTAAAAATAAATAAAAGAAAATAATAAACAGTGACGTCAGGCTAGTCTGATATTATTGCCCCACCCCCACTGTCTTCCCTGGACACTTAAGAAAATATTCTTCTTTGTTCTATTGCTTTCTTTTCTTGCCCTTTTCCACCATATACTGGCACTTTAATCATCAAATACTTTATAGACCAGACTGAATAATTATGTTTAAAAAACTGTAATTATCAATACACATCTTATTTTAGACGCAGCTCTTAAAATTCATGTTAATGAGCTCTGTCTTCTAGTGTGTGAGACTGATAAGCAGTTTTGAAGTTTTGCCATCATTTCACAACTTGTTGCTTAGACTCTGCCTGCTTTTTCCTGAGTGTTGCTTTCAGGAACTCTCGCTCTGCAGCATTCCCGAGATTCAGGACTACCCACTCTGATGTGAGCGAGACAAGAAATGACTAGCAGCTTCAAAGCATAATGGAATTGCTTTACAGAGCATAACTTTCCCATCACTGTCTGTGAACGATCAAAAAGTATATGCAACATCTTGTGATTTAAGTAAGAAGGACGATTTCTCCTACCTCCGAGATCATTTTGAAGAACTTATACCACCACTTCAACATGGTGGCAAATATATTAATTTGATAGGTGCTCAGCCTATTGTAAAACTGGAACCCAGGGCAGTGACCTGGATTTATACCCTAGTCTTGAAGAGACTCACAGATCTCGCTCTCTTGACACCTGATGTAAATCAAATACCAGCTTTCTCAAAACTTAGTTCCAGGCCATGCCTGTGCTCTGGTGTCTGTGGCTAGACTCAAAGAAGGTGTTTGATAGTGCCTAAATTATTTTTTCCTTATGATTTCAGGTTGAAGTCTTGACCTCGGAGGATACTGCCTTTGGACTCAAGGTGTGTAGTCTGATATAGCTTATTGTATAGGTTTCATCAGCTCCCCTAAGGGATTGGAAGGCTCAACAGAGAGGACTTCTTTTTTTAATCAAATGGTGAGGTCCTAAAATCTTCCCGAAGTTTAAGATTTCTTTTTTATTGGGATTAAGATTAGATTATGGCAGTGTCTCCTTTTTCTTCTTTCTTTGTTGTAGAGAATATGAGAAGTAGTACAGGGAGCTTAAGGTTTTATTTAGTAACAATTGACTTTTAAATTTGAATTAGCCCTGGAATAGAATTTACTGAAATTCCCTCCAGTTTGGGGGCTGTGAAATTCAACCACTGAATGGTATCAGAATGCTGTGTTTGGTTCATAACTCTAGCTTCATTCATTCATTATGCCTACTATTTATTGAGCCCTTATGTTCCAATCATAACTAAATTAAATCTCAGCTCCTGCCCTTGAGTTGCTCATAGTTACTTTGTAGGTTTTGACCTGTAAACAGATAAATTATCCTGTGGGCGATTGTCCCCATGCTAGAATTACACCAAGGATTGTGGGAGTGCGGTGAGCTGAGCAGGAAGACATTTTGGGAGGTTTATCTCTGGGCAGAGCTTGAGGGCTTGGATTTTTAGGCAAGAGAGGACGGGAAAAAGGAGAGCTGTTTTCAGGTCAGAGGAGGACTGTGAAAAAAAATCAGAGGGAACTAAAAGTAGTTAAGTTCCGCCCCTGTGACAAGATCTAAGGTTGAACTTTTGAATTTTAGAAAATGCGAAGCTATTGAAAAATTTAAAGTCAAGAAGGGGTTAGATTTGCAACTTAGATGATTTTGGCCCCTTTGCGGAGGTTGGACTTGCCAGAGACCAGTGAAGGGCAGTTGACTGAGTCAAGTGAAAGATGATGTGGGCCTGACCTGCCATGGTGGAAGAGGAGAAAGATCCTGAAGCAGAAAGCCTGTGGGACCTGATGATCACAGATGTGAAGGATGAGGAAGGCAAAGGTGCTGAGGGTGAAATAAGGAATAGATTGGCTGCACTGAAATACAGAGCATGAAGGGAGAAGTTACAGAGTTTTATAATTACAGTCTTCCAGACCTGTAGCTTTTTATTAGATTTACTTACCTTTTGTACATATTTGCTAGTAATTCTTAAACCAGGTAACTAAACTAGTGAGGACTTTTTACTAAGGGAGCCAGACTTTACTTTCATATACAAGGACTGCATAGTTGCCATCAATTACTTTGAAAGTCAAAGTTTCAGAGGATAGTTGATGACAATTTGAGAGGACAAGGTTTGAGAACTCTTACTTGACCCCTGCTTTCCCTCCTAGATGCTTGACATTTTGTTAGTGCAGTTGAGTAGTTGTACAGGTTGTACAAGTTAAGCTGCAAGTACAGGTGGATGACATTGTAATACTACCAAAATCACAACTGTTTACAGGGTTATAAGCTTAGCACAAGGTATTACATTATGAATAAATACAATCTAAAAGTAAAAAGATATTAACACTTTATAAATATTTAGTAAAGTAACAAGTTTTATATCCTTAAAATGCTTTTTATGTCTCTATATCTAAAACTACTAAAAGAAAATTTTAACTATAAATAGAGCTTATTCAGTATGATTTGCAGTATTTGACATATGGCCATCTTCTGAATTTTTCATTGTTTTTGCTTAATACCCAGCATGCATGCAGAATATTCATTGCATGTTTAATAAGCATGTAGGGTCAGTTCCTGTGGACTCATCTCCATAATCCCTCGTACTTACTGAGTGTGCAGCAGGCTTGTGGAAGATGATTACACCAGCAACTCCCATGGCCTACCCTACTGCGTAATGACTTTGCATTTGTTCTGTAGCTAAACTAGCAGATTGCTTTTGTAGCCTTCAATCCATTTGTAGGAACACAATTGAAAGTTTTTCCCAGTAATTGAATGATTTTTAAAGAATTGGATTCTTTTCACTTTTGCGTATCTATTCCAAAGTGTTTAAACACAGAACTAAAAATGACAGATATGAACATTTTTATTGTTTCATTATCTGTAAGTCAGCAAATATATTTTTATCTTGTTTCTTAAAAGATCTAGGTATTCAGTATTGATCACTTATATGCAGTTGGCCTTTTCTCCTATCTTTACACTGGGAAAAAATAACTCAAGTATCTGATTTACTAGTAACATGTTAATGGCATCTTCTTGGTGGATGAGTAGATCTCAGGAGTGTCTGTCTGTCCCATATATGTCCCTGATTCATTTAGTGATCTTTAACATGGCATTTGTCTCTTTATCTTTTTATGGCCCCTATCTAATTACTTGATTCTTGTTTACTTCTCTTCTCTTTCTCTCAAGTCAAACTAAAATCTAAAACTTAATATCTACAAGCATGAATTTGTCAGTCTCACTAGAAAATGACTTAAGCGTCTTGGGACCCAAATAACCTATTTCTGCTTATGAATGTGGGGAGACTATAACCCAGGGAAACAGTTTTGCAGTCGTTCAAAACTATCTGCCTGTTGTGGCTCTTTTAAGATGAATTTTTTTAAAGTTAATCTAATGGGAAATGACTGTGCTCTTTCTTCTTCTTCACAATTCTTAAGTTCACACAAATCCTGATTCAGTGTTTTGTTAGGCTTATCTCAGTCACTGGTAACTTAGAATTTGAATTGGTTACTGTTGCATAGTATATTAAACACTTCAGCTGTTCCTAGTGGTTCTGATTTTTTTTCTCTGAATTTGGTAACTGATTTCCTTGAGGTTGTTTCTAGGTCTAGTGAAACGCTTAGTTAATTTAAAATTATGTGTACTTAACAAACAAGAATTTCAGTAAACAGAAGAAATGTTTCAGAATTTAAAAGTGAGCAGAGATATGTGGAAAGGAAATTTCTACAAACTGTAAACTGCTGATTTTGACTTTAACTCTGGTTAAGACCTGAATATATTAAAAAGTTTTTAATTCTATAGAATAATAAATCAGGAATCTGAGGGACAGTTAACACTGGTTGCTTCTTTTTACAAGATAAGTATGCCTTCTGTGTCAATAATACACTAAGTAAAGGTGGTAGTGATAATGCGATGCCTAGTCTAGTGCCTAGTGAAGTCGCTCAGTCGTGTCCGACTCTTTGCGACCCCATGGACGGCAGCCTACCAGGCTCCTCAGTCCATAGAATTTTCCAGGCAACAGTACTGGAGTGGGTTGCCATTTCCTTCTCCAGGGGATCCTCCCAGCCCAAGGATTGAACCCAGGTCTCCCCCATTGCAGGCAGACATTCTACCGTCTGAGCCACCAGGGAGATGATAAATCAGCTAAGCAAATATATATAAAATTGTTAAACATAGAAAAAGGCTAAAAATTTCACTTTGTCGCTTATGGATTCTACAAAGAAATTTATAGTAGAGAAGTAAAAAAGAAGAATGAGTGAAACATCTCTGGGTCATTGAAAAAGATAAATATGATTTTTCCATAAATTTCTTAAGTGATCTCATAGAAATCTAAATAAATCTAAACTTAAACATTTCATGACCATAAATCTTTTACCTCCTCATTTGTTGTAGATAGCTATTAATCAGATCAGATCAGATCAGTCACTCAGTCGTGTCTGACTCTTTGCGACCCCATGAATCACAGCACACCAGGCCTCCCTGTCCATCACCAACTTTCGGAGTTCACTGAGACTCACGTCGATCGAATCAGTGATGCCATCCAGCCATCTCATCCTCTGTCATCCCCTTCTCCTCTTGCCCCCAATCCCTCCCAGCATCAGTCTTTTCCAATGAGTCAACTCTTTGCATGAGGTGGTCAAAGTACTGGAGTTTCAGCTTCAGCATCATTCCTTCCAAAGAAATCCCAGGGCTGATCTCCTACAGAATGGACTGGTTGGATCTCCTTGCAGTCCAAGGGACTCTCGAGAGTCTTCTCCAACACCACAGTTCAAAAGCATCAATTCTTCGGCGCTCAGCCTTCTTCACAGTCCAACTCTCACATCCATACATGACCACAGGAAAAACCATAGGCTTGACTAGATG
>NW_011494720.1:6520306-6530310 GCF_000754665.1 Bison bison bison
CTTTGTTGGCAAAGTAATGTCTCTGCTTTTGAATATGCTATCTAGGTTGGTCATAACTTTCCTTCCAAGGAGTAAGTGTCTTTTAATTTCATGGCTGCAGTCACCATGTGCAGTGATTTTGGAGCCCAGAAAAATAAAGTCTGACACTGTTTCCACTGTTTCCCCATCTATTTCCCATGAAGTGATGGGACCGGATGCCATGATCTTTGTTTTCTGAATGTTGAGCTTTAAGTCAACTTTTGCACTCTCCACTTTCACTTTCATCAAGAGGCTTTTGAGTTCCTCTTCACTTTCTGCCATAAGGGTGGTGTCATCTGCATATCTGAGGTTATTGATATTTCTCCCGGCAATCTTGATTCCAGCTTGTGTTTCTTCCAGTCCAGCGTTTCTCATGATGTAGTCTGCATATAGCTATTAATAAGTTAAGAATTATAAAGAAGCAAGATTTTAATATTTAATATTATTCACCTTTTTATTCTCTTGACTGGCAATAATTTTTAATTGTTTTCTTTGTAAAAAATATTTTCATTTATTTTGCTGCACCAGATCTTAGTTGCAGCATGCAGGATCTTCTATATTCCTTGTGGCATGCAGGATGTTTTAGGTGTTACATGCAAGCACTTGACAATATTTTTTAGTATTTATTTTAGGCAACTAAAATTTATTGTGTTAATACTAAATTTGTTACTCTTACATGTTACTTTTTATCCACATCTTGGTTGATTATGTATCCTAGGAAAACATGACATCAAAGTTGAAAGGAGTCTTCTAACCTCCAACTAACAAAGCCTCAGATGTACCGAGTCCTTAAACTCACTCTGAGCCTAACCTCATGCCTCACCTTCCCCTCAAACGCTTTTCCATCCTTGTTGTGTTTGACATTTATTCTCCCTTGTAGACTCAGGTTATATACATGCCCTACCTCTACCGTGACTTCCCTCGGTATCACAGACTTCTGAGCTCTCATCCTCTGAGCTTATACAACACTTACCGCCTTTGAAACGTATTTGGAATTTCTCTTCTGCCAACTTGGTTTTCTTTTTTTTTTTCTTTTGTGTATGGGAGACAGCATGGTCTGACCTGGCCCAGCTCTGTTACGTGGCCCTTTGCCCCAGCAAGATTGTAAGCTTGGAGACTCCATTTTGTTCATCCTTTTCTATCCATGTGACTTGCATTTGGTTTGCAGTGAATAAGTGTTGCTGACTAGGTATCATTGTATTGCTTGCTTAACAATCATGATTAAAAGCAAAAAAACCTGATATTATCATATTACTGTGCCTTTTCCCCCCTATTTTATAATTTTTTTCACTGATTTTTCCATTATTTGGCTTAATATACTTGCTTGGTGTTTTATATTGAAACTCTGTAGAGCTCAACTGAAGAAAAACCTACTCTTTGTTAATGCCTATTGAATGATTCTAGTTGACACTGATAACTTGTTGGTTCCAATTTGTTTCACTATTAACTTAAATTTAAGTTAATTAAGATATTAATGAATTCATTGAATTTATTCTGTCATTCTCATGCTTTTCATTTCAACAAATACCTGTGGAAGATACATGTTATGTGCTGGGAATGCAGTAGTAAGAATTATAAATCCTTGCTTCCATGGACCTTACATACTTGACACAACTTTTGGAATGATTTTATTCCAGGCAGAAATTCCAGGATAGATACAAATTTATATTCTCCTTTTGTATTTAATGTTCTGCTACTCTATGGTATAATTGCTTTAATTGAATCTGTTGTATTCTAGAAAATGGAATAGGATTCTAGTTTAAAGCTTACAAATGATGAAGGCAATAGTCATCTGTAAACAAAATTTCAAAATAAAAGTGAAACTTATTTTGTCTTTTTAAAAATAAGTTACTTTTAATTATGGAAAATTGTCTAGGTGGAGGGTTATATTTGGCAGTGACTTCAGTGACTTTTGGACTTACTCCTTTATTTTGACATCTGACCATTATGAAAATCTCTCTATTTTCCTCCTTCATATAAAAGTAAAAGTTATGATGCAATTTGTATCTTATCTAACTGCTTGTTATAAGGTCTAAGAGGGAAGTAGAACACAACCTTGGTAGCTCATCTCTGAATGGGCTCCCTTTACTAAAGAACCAAAAAAGTGACCTTGGAGAAAAGTGGGAGGAGGTTCACTTGCTATTTTTCTTTTCTGGACAATCCAACTTACAGGACTCAGCCTAATCAGTTCTCACTGCATATTCTGTCATCTAGAACTGTGCTGTCTAATACAGTACTTACTAGCCATGTGTGGCTATCTAAATTAATTAAAATTAAATTTAAAATTTATTTCTTTAGTTGCACTATGTAGATACATTTCAGTAGCTACATGTCATTATTAGCTACCATATTGATGGAGTACATACACAGAACATTTCCAACTTGAAAAAAAGTTCTGTTGGCCGGAACTGGTCTAGAAAAAAAGTTTCAAGAATTCACATGATGTAAGACATTGTAACATAACACATTTCACAATTAGAAATGTTTTAATTGATTAAAAAAGAAATGTCCTGAGGATTAGAGCAGATTAGTAGAGAGCAGAAGGAATTTGCTGTTCTAGTAAAGTAACATAAACCAGAGGGGATGTTCTATTTGGTAAAAAAAATATGTGTAAAAAATGCAGTAAGGTTGGCATTTCCCATTGGATTTTGAGAGCAGAAAGATTTTAAACTGAGTAATGAAATTAGGTATCCTTCTGGTTGTGACTCTTTTAAGTGGGTCATTAATTCATTTATTTACCTGGGGTTATGTCTGGCAGGCTATGAGTTAGTATTTCAGATTTAGAATATTTCACTTTACATGGTAAGAGATTTTACCTGTTCAAATATCTTTTCTTTGTTAATGTAGCCACATGAAAGCATACATAAATCTTCTGTTTAAAAACACATCTTTTTAAAAAATTGTGGAAAAAATAAAAATAAAAAAATAAAAAATTGTGAAACCATTTGACTTTGGTTCTTCTAATCTCTTTCCAGGATGTATTTTCTAGTGAATTTACTTGGTTAACTCTCTAAGATGGGTGTGAATAAAGCTTAGGTGAAAAAGTATATTTCAGTTAACAATGTCAGTGAAATGAAACCAGCAAACATTTTCTTTTTGAAGTTCATAATCTTATGAACTCATTATTTTTCATAATATGATGAATTTATTTTTGCATTTAAAATTTTTTATGAATGGAAATCCTTAGAGGAATAAAGGACCAAGCTTATTCTTTACTGTTTCAATTAATGAGTTTAAAATGAGAGATGTATTAGTAAAGCAAAAGAATTTCTGTTTCTCCGTAAAAGAAAGACTGGAGGAGGAGAAAAGAAAAACAACTCCATAGCAGTTCTCAAGTCCCGATTTGGGAATCCATGTTGAGTCCTTCCCTTCTTTTGTTAGAGAATTTCCCAGCCTCTCCTTCTGCCATCTGCTGGTGGTTTAAACACTTACAGCTTTGATTTTAAAAATAAATGTCCTTTTTTTCTTATTTAGAAAAGATTTGAGGAAAATGTTCTATTTATACTCATCTGTAATACTTTGGTGTAATTTTACTTGTTTAATTATCTTTTTAAAAGCTATTTTAGCTTCTTTTCCAACTCTATCTTTAGAGGTGTATGTGAATATAAAGTTTAGAAAAAAAAAAAAAAAGAACATTTTGAAGGCCAAAGCTTATACTATTAAGAGATAAAGACAGACTAACTGATGAAAGATCTCAAGGGCCACACAGAGGAGTTACTTGACATTTGTTGGTGGGCGATGTCTTCTCTAAATTCTGAATTTGGATTAACTATGAAACAGCAACTTTGCCCCACTCTTTTGTAATTAAGACTGCTTGATCTAAAGTGAGGAGACCTATGGTTTACTTTTATTCTAAGTCATAGCATAAAATTGGAAAATTGATTTCTTGATATCACCAAAGTTCTTTCAGCCCTAAAATGCTGCATGTCTTCCATATTCATTAGGTTGAATCTTCAATTCTATCCTATTTTTTTATTCTTCTGATTTCTCCCTGTGTTTACTAGTTGAAGCTATTGTCACTGTCTTGGGAAAATGAGACTTTTTGTTCAAGAACATATTTTACAAATGAAATAAAGCCAGGCCAAATTTTTAAAAGAGAAACAAAGTATAGGGATTTGATTTTCTGCCATCCTTAATCTTCTGTCTTAACTTCCTTTCAAGCCACCTTAACTAATTATAGAGCCTTAGATTCATGAGTCAGTTATTTGTTCTTTGTTTTGTCAAAGAGGAAAAGTAATCCAAAATATTACTCTGTTTCTTTTCAAAATGAATGAGGCTGAGGGAGGTAACATGACTGTTTTTAGGCCCTTAGTGGCAGAGAGGAAAAAATTCAAGCTTCTGCCTCCCAGGCCAGTGCCCTTTATACAAAATTACAGCAGTGCTTTTTTTTAGTCTTCCCAGTACTGGAACTATAGATTAGATTGAATCTTACGGAATTGACATTTTTACAGCTCATAAATGGTCCAGTGTTGGCAGTTTCATGTGGCTCGGTCCAATGTATTAGGGTTCTCCTATACATTTTAGATCTACATTTTAGTAGTGAAAACACTATTTTTATTTAAAAGCTGATATCCCATTTGGAATGTTTCCATGCATTCTGTTTGAAATATCACATGATCACAAGATGTTTGTGGAGTTTAATTGTCAATGAAAGAAATTGCTAAGCCCCATAGCCCAATGGAGAATACACTCTGATATTATATACAAAATCAGAAATATTTATCATGGCCGAGTGGGTTCTTAGTGTGATAGGAGTTCCGTTTCTTCTAGACCAAATGCTCTGTCAGGTGATGGTAGCGGGCAGACTCTTTGGATGGACTTCCTGACTGTATGGCATGGGCCGCTAGATCTACTAAGTGTATTTGTATAAAAATGTTTGTCCTAAAGGTGGTGAATGTGGGAAACTGAGTGTAGGCAAGCAGAATTCATCTCTGCTTTTGTCAGGCTTGCATTGGTTTTTAAGAAAAGATATTAGGAATTAAGCATGGCCTCAAGTGCTGTGGATCTCAAAACTGATCTTTTTAAGGGAGGGAGGAGTTAATGCTTGAAAGAAAGCTTATTTACTTGCATATTCTGACATTTGATTGACTGTTTTTCTACTGGGACATTACTTTGGCACTATTTCCTGAGGACTTAATTTTCTAGTAATAATAAAAATGTGCATATATTCTCCTTATCCCCACCTTCAAACACCTGTTCATTGGGATGTGCACAAATGATTAGAGACATGTTTCTGGGCTTGCCTAGAAAATTCCTTAGCATAGAGTTACTGTGACCATATTAATAACATCAAGCTGCTTAAGATTTTGTTGGGAAGAAGCAATTACTCCAGGGGAGATGGAGGGGTGATTTTGATTGCATGTGTTTTACGTTCTCTCCTATGCCAAATTTTAAAGCCAGTTTTGTTTCTTCAGATGGTGAAAGCCCTCCTCTTCCCTTAAATCTGGCTTTTACCCAAGTCATGTCAATTTTTGCAAGTCAGTTGAGAATGTCAAAGTGACTGGTGTTGAAAGAGCCAATATGTTGGAAGATGCTTAAAGCCAAGTAGAACATTTATATAAATTAAGGAATATATTAGATGATTTTTAAAAATCAGATTTGAAAAAAAAACCTGTTGAATTAATAACTTGCATACCAGATGTATCACTGATAAATACTTGTAACAGATATTCCCCAATAAGCAATAAAATTACCATTTTACAACTGAAGTAATCTATCCTGTGGGTACATTTGCAAAGATACGCCAACAAAAATACATGCAGAGTTCTTGAAGTAATAATGCAAATAAAACATTTCGTATTATAATTTTAAAATAACAGGATTAGGAAACAAGAAAAAGTCTGGGAGACTATTTGTTGTGTCTACATTCTGCTTTTACTCTGGTTTTTTGGCAGTTGGGTTTTTGATATTGTATTACTGCCTTAGCGTCTTTGTGTGCGTTTAAGGGCCGGATTGTCTGGCAGAATTGTGGTTGAAAATCTCACAAATTCTAAATAATAAAAGTCAAAAATATATCTTATTTGCCTCGTTGCGATAATGGTCTATTTTAATATTTTCCTGAATTCTGCTGATGTCACGGCTACCACTGAATCAGTAAGCAGAGAGTTTTGCCGTGTATAGTTTATTCACTTGCACACAGCCACAGTGTCCTTGCAGTGTGCAGTGATTGTGTGGTCCCACATGCCAAGTCACAGGACTTGCTGCTGTGATTTGTTGCCCACTTTGCCCATGAGTGGGCACTGGCCTCCAGCTGAGCAGGGAAGCCTTCTTTCCAGGCCAGAACTACCTCTGGTGTGGCTTTCCTTTGATCTTAGGTGGAAATGTGAAAGGAATGATTCAGGGGAGGAAGTGAAAGATGTACAGGGAATTGTAGGTCTCATGCTCTATGTGATCAAGTCAATTAAATCCTACGGAGCTACACATTACAATTTAAGGCCCTTATTTGGCTGCCTCCTAAGATGCCATGTACATTTTTCTAAGAAATTCCTCTTAAACTCCCTCCACTCTTCCCAAATTAAATTTTCATTTCAGGATGACTTTCTTATCTCTCACTGAGGGGGAGAGGGGGTGAAGAATGGAATGAGAACTAAATATAGGCCTAGATGGGCTATTACACATTAAATATCATGGTAAAATCAATAAGCTTCTAGAAAGTATTCAAACGAATTTACTGAATATTTGTCAGAATTTAAAAATATGTATGTTTATTTATTGCATCTTAAATTTGTAATTTTCTTCTCAGTTTCTCACATTCCTGTTTTTGACTTATTTAATTTTTAATTCCTTTATCGAGGTATAAGTATATTTTCTTCATCATATTGTGTTCAGTTCAGTTCAGTTCAGTTCAGTTGCTCAGTAATGTCCAACCCTTTGCAACCCCATGAATCGCAGCACACCAGGCCTCCCTGTCCATCACCATCATACTGTGTTAACCTGTATTTAATGTCATAGTTTTAAAAAATATTATTTATTACTACAATATAAGAATAACAGATATTCGATTTAAAAGTATATCCTGTGACAAATGAGTAATTTGGAAAGAATTTGGGAAATCCTGATTTTTTTAGGGTACAGAAGATATCTTCACCATGTAGACATGGGAAGGGCTTCAATTTTGATGGTAAATAAGTATCTTTATAAAAAATTGAATATTTTGTTTTACCTTATGTTAGTCACGAAGTCAAGTAGTGATATCATTCATAAAATGACTTTTTTGAATGACAGTGGAATTTTTCATTGTATGCTATTTAATAGTATGTGCAAACATGTAGAATCACAAGTATTAATAAAGACGTGTATGTGCGTTTTGTGAATAGTTCCTGCTTTTGCACATGTATTTGTACATTCTTTTTTATTTAAACACAGAATGTATGGAGAAGTTGACCTCCCTAAAGGATAAGTTTGAAAAGGAAGGAAATGGAGATCTGCCAGGCTTGTTGGCTAGAGTCATGGACAAGAGCAAGGCCTGTCTGAACTGCCACTCAGTTTTTATTCTGCGAGTTTGCAGGGCTGGTGATTAGAGTGGCTTTCGCCCAATTATGCTGTGATTATTCTGCTGCACTGTAATTGACTGGGGAGATATGCTAATACCTGTCATTTGGGATGATAAAAGATGAGCGGGGGACGCAATGCATTATTTAGCTGGCTGTGTGATAGATGAGGGATGCGCAGAGTGCTTTAATTGCTGAGAAGAGAGGTTAAGCTGAACGAACGGATGAATTAGAAATGAGTTTTTTTTATGGCTTGTGGAAAAGTGAAATAAAGGAAAATGTGCCTTAAACTAAAGCAGCAGATAGAAATGAGCACAACGAAACTAGATCCAGGCAGCTTGCTTTATCAATTTAAATATTAACGAAAGGTGCCGTTTAGACTTCAGTAAATAATAATTGGAAGGAGATATTATAATAGATAGTCATATTAAGCAAAAACATTTGTTAAAGAAATTGTTTTTATTTGAGATGACAATATTTGTGATTTGTAACCTCGTAAATTCATACTGTATTTTAGGTTATATTGAAATGCAGTATGCAGCTATTCCGAGTTGCATGGTTTGTATCTTTTGAATGTTAGCTTAGAAGTATCTAGATTTTTTGTTTCTGCATATCTTTCAGTAAATGCAGGTGGAGGAAGGCAAGAACGGAAAACAAAAAAGAATGTTTGTAATACTAGCAAAATGTAGTAACAGAATTGATGAGCGAGAGTGTATGACTAATTCTTGAGTGACAGGATTGAAGACAGCCAGTGATACATTTTTTACATGCTGTACACTTGGTATTTTTATGGAAAAAGAATTTATGAAAGAGTGGTGTTTTCCCTTTTGTATCATTTCCTTTTGTCACACCCATGTCTAATCTTAACAAAAGTATATAAAAATGATCCATTGTAATCTGCATAGTTATTTATATGATTTGTTGTTAGTGTTTTACTTCATTTTAGCTTTGTGCATTTAATAAGTAGGTAACTATTTTGAGAATGCAGGCAGACCAGCAGTTTATGAAAACTGTTGGAAGCTGAAGGCTGAGGCCTTTCCCACATTGTAGGTTTTCAGACACACTCTGCTTTACCAGATCATGATGTGGGAGAATGTTGTCCTCAACTGTGCTATTTTGTCTTGTAGATGAAGCACCGAGAATACAGGTTGAATAGCAGAAGTTGTACTTTTTGTAAAACAAAGAAAATGACCTTATATATTGTTGCATTATCTCCAGACTGTCCAGCTTCTCAGAGCCTGTGTGACTCAGCTAGTAGAGCAGAATTTATCAGGGAACAGCTTTCAGCCAGGTTATTGAATGGTAATGGATCTGTCTAGAACAAAGCAACCTTTTGGAATGGATGTCAACTGCAGACAGATGCTATACTCTGCTGCTCAAGTTTTGTTGGAGCTGATCACTTTTGCCCAGTGTAATTGATACCTCTTTTGCACATTCCTTCCCAAACAAAGTAAAGTTTCCTCATGGATGTTGTTATTCAGTCTCTTTCTTAGAATTCCCAAGTAGACTCATAACTATCTAACTCTTTGAGACAGATAAAATATTAAGGATTGCTTCTAAGATTAAGAAGATTAAGAACATCTTGTAAGGCTTAGTGAAAGTTACAAGGAAAAGATGCAATTAAATGGACAGAGGTAGGAACAAACGCAGCAACTTATGAACAAACAACAGCACTGAAGGGCAATGTTTACAAGCTTTAGGTACACTAATTTAAAATTTTATGTTTTACTTAATATCACCTTCATCTCAATAATGAATGATGGAAGCAGCACTTTGGAGATGTGGTATCTTGCCTTTTTTCTTGTCAGTAGTATAAAAAGAGTAGTATACAAACTGATTTAATTTTGTACTTCTTTTAAAAAATTACTAGCAGTTTATTGTTTTTCCTTCCTGGTAGGCAGTTATTCAATCCTGAGATACTGTGCTTAAATCTTGGCTATAATTATCATCCTTGAATGTAAAAGTGATTCTTAAAGTTCTCCATTTTGAAAGGTTTTGCTTTGTTTAATGTAGTCAGAAAAAAAATCATATTTGTGGCTTTTGTTGTTGTTGTTCATTTGATGTAATGTGTCTCACTATAAATTTGAAATTGTTCTTTTTTACACAGTTGTCATGTCACCATTTACCTTAGATTTAAGTTCTTCCCCATAGAAATGCTCTTTCTTAACTGAGAATTGTAACATGAGACAACATAAACTTTCTTAAATTCCCTTAGCATCCTTTAATATCCTTACCATCCAGTTGAAGGGCTTTTTTTAAATGATGGTGAATTATAATGTTTTTTAAATAATATGATTATATTATTTTATAAAATTTAGAATAATATAGAATTATTGCCACAGGAGACATTATTATACAGTTCATTTCTCTTGTGTTATAAAGGTAGCAAATGAGACTCATGTGAGGACATCAGACCCACTAGCCCTAGAATCTCCTTGCTCCTAATATGGGGCTTTTTCTTTTATGCCTGTGGAGATGATTTCTGCCTAATGAGCA
>NW_011494720.1:6530410-6532027 GCF_000754665.1 Bison bison bison
AGATATATGGAAAATAGTTGTGTATGCTATCCACGAAGGGGTAAAGAACCATCGCATACACCTGCTTTCTGGAGGTTACTAGTACAAGTGTGGGTGCTCAAGTTAGTTCAAACAAATCATTGAAAAATACATTTCATTTTAACACAAGATGTATTTATATGTACCTCTCTCTCCATCCATCTTACGTCTTACAGTTGTCTCAGTCGTACCTAATTCTACAATTATTTTTTAGCAATTCATTCAGCTTTAGTAGAGTTTTCTCCACCTCCCCTCTTTTCACTTGAATGCATTAATTGGTTCCATATTCCATTAAGTTTGACAACTGGAGAAGCATGTAGCATAAGCACATTTAGGGGAGACACAGCAACTGTTAGGAAGCAGGCACCTCGACAGGCATAGGTAGAAAGGCTGGAAGGCAGCCTCCCCCCTCTACAACTTTGCACGATGTCAGGAGGTAATGAAGGCTTTGTTAATATATCCAGTGAGCTCCTCAAGTTTCTACTCTGTGGACCTGGGAGACAGACACTGCTTTCCCTTTGAGGTCTCTTTTACAACTACTGGTTCATTTCCTTGAAAAGGAACATAGAATTACTTTTCCTTCTGCATCCAGCCAGGTCCTCAATAATGCACCACTAAAAAGATAAGAGGTCAGTTCACATATTAAGATTTTTATGGTCTTGATTTTTTTTCTTGCCAGTAAGGTAATGTTTGTTTTTTTTTCCTGTCTCTGTCATGTAAATTTTTGCTTTGAGACAAAAACGTTAATGTAAATAGTTACCTTAAGTTTCAAGGCTTTAGCGTCAGTGTAATATCTCCTTGTAATATTTTGTCTTTCTTAAACTTATTATAACACTCTTGATGAGGATAGGAAACAAAATTTTTAAAAAAGTAAAATTTAAAAATTCCTACAGGTGCCCTCTGGTTAAATTTGAAAGGAAAGAAAAATTGGTAATGTATTAGTTTTCTACAGCCAAATAACAACTTACCACAGATTTAGCAGCTTAAGATCACACATTAACTGTCTCATAGTTTCCATGGGCCAGCCATCCAGTTCTGGGGTGCTCTGCCCAGCATCTCACAGGGTCGAGACTGAGGTATTGCTGGGGCTGAGATCTCATCTAAGCTGCAGGTCTTTCTCCAGGCTCACTGATTGTTGACAGAAGTCACTTCCTTGTAGCTCTAACTCTGAAGTCCCCATTGTCTTGCCAGTCATGAACCATTCCCCCATCACATGGCCCTCTGCACAACATTTTGCTGCCAGGAGAGTTTTTTTTTTTTTAACCAATCCATTTTTTAATTCTTAAATTCTCGACATTACAGAACTAAACTGAAATTTATTAACATTCCACTCTTACATTTCTTATCGACAAACAGAAATAAAATTCATGAGCCAAAAACCCAAAACAAAACTAAAAACAGGGAAAAGCTTATAAAACTAAATATGGATCCCAGCATTAACAGCTGAACAGAGAATGTGATTTTTAAATTCTTAGCGGATGATAAAGTTGTGGAGAAACTGAACACTTAACAAATTATTTAAAACCTGGAATCACTGACCAGAAATTACACAGTTGGATCATGGGAAAACAGCAGAAAGGGTTATGAGAGAACCTACAC
>NW_011494720.1:6532127-6550673 GCF_000754665.1 Bison bison bison
AACTGACCTTTTCCAGTCCTGTGGCCACTGCTGAGTTTTCCAAATGTGCTGGCATATTGAGTGCAGCACTTTCACAGCATCATATTTTAGGATTTGAAATAGCTCAACTGGAATTCTATCACCTCCACTAACTTTGTTCATATCCAACTCTTTGCCATCCCATTTTTTAATTCTTAACCAATCCATTTTTTAATTCTTAAATTCTTGACATTACAGAACTAAACTGAAATTTATTAACATTCCACTCTTACATTTCTTATCGACAAACAGAAATAAAATTCATGAGCCAAAAAACCCAAAACAAAACTAAAAACAGGGAAAAGCTTATAAAACTAAATATGGATCCCAGCATTAACAGCTGAACAGAGAATGTGATTTTTAAATTCTTAGCGGATGATAAAGTTGTGGAGAAACTGAACACTTAACAAATTATTTAAAACCTGGAATCACTGACCAGAAATTACACAGTTGGATCATGGGAAAACAGCAGAAAGGGTTATGAGAGAACCTACACTGTTCTAGCTGCACCCCATGCCCTTCTCAGAAGAAAGCCTGGCATTGATTAGATATTGGGCCAGACTAATACTGGCAGCAGAACCAGTGATAGTAACCTGCCTACCAGTAGAGCCTTCCACTGGGTTGGCAAACACTAAGCACTAAGAATAGGAGCCATCCAAAATTCTGCCTACTACGGGTACGGGTTCACATTTGCTGTCAGATTTTAGGGATGAGAAGGTTTTGTCTGCATGTACTCAAAGTATCGTTACTGTGAATTTTTTTTTAAATGCAGTTCTGAGGAAATGAAAGTGGGGTATAATAGAACATGTTTGACTGACAATATTGAAAATAAACGATGAGCACCTTTAACAGGGTGATCCATCATAACAGCAGTTTTATTTCTCATATCGTTAGCTCCTGAGGCTTTGCTGTAGAGCAGGAGTAGTTTCTTCTTGTGGACTCCTACTGTGCAGTTGATGTACTTCTGAGACAGGTGGAGAATGCTCTGCATGGCTGTTTGCAGCGATTACTGCAATTTCTTCTTCCAGTGGATATGCTTGGTTATGATCCCAAGCATCTTCACAGGAGTGATGATATTAGAAAACCAAGTGTGGCGATTCTGGTTAGTTTTATAGACTTGCACTGCTAACTCTGCTAAATAAGGGGAAAAAATTCACTAACTATTAAATAAAAATGTTTTGACAGTCAAATTTGACTAGTCATTTTTAAAGTGAATAAGAAACTTCGGCTTACAAAGATCAAGTTTTAATTTTTAAATAATTATTGTATTTTCTCCTATGAATTCTATGGATCAGGCCCAGATATGATATATAAAAAATACAAACTACCTTTTTCCTTTTTTGTAAATCAGTCTTAACTTATCCTACTAACATTGTGTACCCACATAAAGATATTTTTAATTTATCTTTGATACCTACTTCCTTTCAAAATTCCTTTAGAAGAAAATGATATATTTTAAGTAGGATTTCTATTCACTTGATTTGAGTCCTTTTGATAGAGGACTTCCCTTGAGCCAAAAATTTAAACTGGCATAAGTGAAGCAAATATAATGATGTTTTGAAGTTACTTTGGAAATGTGACAAAACTTTAGTTTTTTTAAAAAATTTTTATTTTATTTTAATATAAATTTATTTATTTTAATTGGAGGCTAATTACTTTACAATATTGTATTAGTTTTGCCATACATTGACATGAATCCGCCATGGGTGTACACATGTTCCCCGTCCTGAACCCCCCTCCCACCTCCCTCCCCATCCCATCCCTCTGGGTCATCCCAGTGCACCAGCCCCGAGCATCCTGTATCATGCATCGAGCCTGGACTAGAGATTTGTTTCACATATGATATTATACATGTTTCAATGCCATTCTCCCAAATCATCCCACCCTCGCCCTCTCCCACAGAGTCCAAACTTTAGTTTTTAAAAGTAGTAAATATTGGACTTCCCTGGTGATCCAGTGGTTAAGAATCCACCTACCAACCCTGGTAGCTCAGATGGTAAAGAATCTGCCTGCAATTCAGGAGACCCTGGTTTGATTCCTGGGTTGGGAAGATCCCCTGGAGAAGTGATAGACCACCCACTCCAGTATTCTTGGGCTTCCCTTGGTGGCTCAGTCGGTAAAGAATTTGCCTGCTATGCAGGAGACCTGGGTTTGATCCCTGGGTTGGAAAGATCCCCTGGAGAAGGGAAAGGCTACCCCCTCCAGTATTCTGGCCTGGAGAATTACATGGACTGTTCATGGGGTCACAAAGAGTTGGACACAACTGAGTGACTTTCAGTTTCACTTTTCACTTTTGCCAACGCAGGAAGGATCCCACATGCTCACAGGGCAGCTAAGCCTGTATGCCCTAGAGCTCTGCTCCACAGCATAAGCCACCACAGTGAGAAGCCCACACACTGCAACTGGAGAGTAGCCTCTGCTTGCCACAGCTAGAGAAAGCCCTCATGCACCAATGTGGACACAGCGCAGCCAACATAAATACGAAAAAGTAATATTTACTGCACTTATTTCTAGAATCAAATAAAAATCAGAAGGATTATATTTAGATAGGGTTGATGATGGCAACAACATCCATCATAACTAGAATAGGATGACTTTCTAGCATTACAGAGGAATTACTAATGTTGGCATAAAAATTGCTAATTTTGCTTCTTTTGTAGAACTTTTTAAGTTTCAGTGGAGTATTTTACAGATTCATACCTTTTTGCAAGTGTGTGTAGCCACAAGATGAGCTGTATAGCACTTAAGAAAAGCAGTGGGCCTAGTATGACAAGACGAATACTACTTAAAGCTAAAGTGACAAAGATTGTTCAAGCTACTGCCAAGGCTCCCTGTGCACCAATCCCTCCAGTAGGGTTAGGGAGTTAAGACAGATTCAGATGCCTCCTTGGATGACACCAAGCTTTTCTCTGAAGTATTGTCAGCATCGGTTCCTTGCACTGCTTTCTCTGTGCTAGACTTGGCTTTCATTTCCCACCACTCTGAAGGCCACCTTTTTTGATGGCATATTTAATAAGAGCCAGCCTCGTTATCAGAGAGGAGGCAGCTGTTACACGTGGGTTCTTGTTTTGTTCACTCATTGTTGGGCATTAACGATGCTTGTTCTAGCTGTCATTGACTCTCCCTAGCAGTTGGAGCAGAGAAGGCGATGGCACCCCACTCCAGCACTCTTGCCTGGAAAATCCCATGGACGGAGGAGCCTCGTGGGCCGCAGTCCATGGGGTCACTAAGAGTCGGACACGACTGAGTGACTTCACTTTCACTTTTCACTTTCATGCATTGGAGAAGGAAATGGCAACCCACTCCAGTGTTCTTGCCTGGAGAATCCCAGGGACGGGGCAGCCTCATGGGCTGCCGTCTATGGGGTCACACAGAGTCGGACACGACTGAAGCGACTTAGTAGCAGCAGCAGTTGGAGAGATGGGGCGGTAAAGCCCATGTCAAGTGCCGACTGGTTACAACACAACAGGGCACCATGGGCAGGGAAGTGCCATGTGGTGAGGATGCTATGGCCTTGAAGGACATTTGCGTTGCAGACGTTGGAGAAGCATCACGAACAGACAGGAATGAATAGACGGATTTGGCTGGGGTGAATGACTTTTGTGGGAGAGAGGTTGGAGGGCTTTGCTTGCCTAGATGTTTCATTGTGTTTTAGCATGATGAGATAGACATCACCAAAGGTGCTACAGCTTGGAAATGGGTTTAAAAAAAAAAATTCATTTGCCAATAGGATCTCTTGACTTAAGAAAAACTGGATTTGGAAAAGATACTGATTAGTTGGATGTCTTCAGTTTTTTAGAATTAAATAAGAAAATATGAAAGTGCTTGGAAAATAGTAAATTAATATATAAATGAAAATTTTACATTATAGCAGCTTGTTATATAATAGATTTACATCATGTCAGAAATAAAAGAAACTGGTGAAATGACTACATTAGCTAATAAATAGTTTGACAAAATAATCAGCCCAATCAGTTCATTGCTTCTTAAAGAAATAGTTTGAGTTACGTATTTGTTCTTTGCTTTATTGCCATAAACTTTCATTGTGTAGTGAGTTTGTTTGCAAATGCTCAATAGTATACTATAAAATATGAGATTTGTTGCAGATAGAGTCTGAGTAATGGAAATTAGTCAGTTGGTAAGTTAAATCTTTATTCTTGATTTTTTACAAAAAGTTTGATGGGATTAGAGTGTTGGCGAGCTCCGAGACTCATTCACCCAACATTTGTGAATTGCCTTCAGTGGGCCGGGCCCTGTACAAAGCCTGGGGTATAACTGAAGAGCGGAATGCAAGTGACTCCTGTCTCCCTGACTGCTGCCTGACTGCAAGTGGTAGCCTGGAAATCTGCTTCCTATCTTGGGAAGATTTTGTGACAGAACTTTTTTGAGAGTCGGTGATTCTGATTTTTGACTACATATTTCCAAATTCACAAAATGCTTTGCAGGGGTTTAAATGAGATATAATGCATTTGGTTTGAAGGAGAGCAGTGAAAGGAGAAATTCATTTCAGTGCTTGTTGCTTAATCAACATCTACACTGCCACTTCATATCAGTGTCTGTCCTTTCCAAGTGAATTAGGTCTTGTGGACAGCACGTCAAGAGGACGTGTATTGTTCCTGGCAGGGCACTTGAATTTCTAATTACCAGATTCCTGACTTAATTGCAATTACCTGGACACCCAGGCAGGGTGAACTTTTGGAAAAGAATGTAATTAGAGAAACAGGAACTTTGCTGCCAACTCCTTGTCTAGATACTAACACTAAACAGAACACTGATAAGTTCACATCTGCAAAGACAGCCCATCAGATGATGAAAACAGTTCTTAAAGTATATTATGTATAGTACATCTCAGCTTTGGATTCATAAACAAATGTAACGTTAAAGCAGAGAAGATTCAATTTTTGCTTTATACTAGTGTATAGTATGCATATGTAAATCTTTTCAGAGTGGGTAAGTATCAAGAGTAAGTGAATTATTTATTGAATACGCCCTCTGTATGAACTCAGATATTACATACTTTGATTAATAAATGTAAAATCTTAAGATTAAGATCTATAGTCACTGAAAGGAAAAAAAAGTCATTTTCCAATACTCGGTAACTTCAACAGTAATTTTTCTTAAATAACTCTTTTCATTAAAAACAAATTCACACAAATGAAAGTTTCAACTTAATTACAAATACAATTTTAAATTTATTTTTAAAGCGTTTTATTATCTTTAAAACAAAATCTGAAATACTTTTCCATTTCTCTCATTTCCTCATCACTTTCAAGAGTCCTCACATACTGCCTTAGCAGAGTCACAATCTTGAGGTGGTAATAAATATCTACTTATGGCTTATTTTACACATTTTTGATTCAGTCCTTAACCCTCTGCTAATTTGCTCTTCTCGGCTTCTCTGAGCTATGTCCTTCCTTTCCATCTCAACAAATCCCTTGTCCACACCAAGGTTAATTTTGTCCATCTATGGTTAGTTAACTCATAAATGATCTTTTACAGCTTCTTCCCCATGGAGCTGCTGGTCTTTTTCATTTTTAGCCTTCTTCAAAAATGGTACAGAGGGGAGCAACCCCGCCTTCTGTGCCGTGGCAAGCCTATGGACAGCAGAGGGTGGTGGGCTGCATCTCTCCTCCCAGAGCTCTTTACTCAGGCTGTTCCCCAGCGTAGATCATCATATTTATGTCTACTGCAGCTTAATTCCTTCTAATTATTTAACAGTATTAAGAACATCTCCTGTTTTGTATATTTTTGCATACATTTTATCATTTTTATTTTTATAATGGTAAATAAAGAGCAAAGACTGGAGCCTGGCTGTATTTGAATTTACATTGTTAGCTCTTGAGTAATAAGAATATATAGCAGTAAAATGTTAAATGGGAATTATAATAGTAAATACCTCAAAAGTTGTGAAAATTAAGTGAATTAGTTTTGAAAGGCACTTTGAGTAGTAGCTGGCAGAGAGAAGCACTGTTTGTTGTTGCTGCTGCTGCTCTGTTTGAGTCTCTCTTATGAGCCCTGCAAGGGAGCTGTGGTGGGTATGTCTGTTTCATAGTGAGTAACACAAAAGCGCCAAGTGGCTAAGTCACCTGCTCAACATCAGACAGCTGATAGTGGATCTGGACACTGGGCTTATGAATTATGACTTTTCCATCTTTCCATTGAGGATTTCCAGATTAAAAAAATAAATTATAGATCACCAGTTAAATGGATAACCTTTTAGTATTTCATATAAATATGTCCCAACTATTCCATGGCATGTACTTAATACTAACAAATTATTTGTTTTTTATCTGAAATATGAATTTAACTCGGTTCCTGTATCTTATCTGGTGACCCTAATTCATCTATTCAGAGTGTCAGCTCTGTGCCTGTCCTTAAATGATGGTCCAGAAATTTAAGGGATAGGTGACTAAACCCTTTCTGTACTTTTTCATAACACAGAAAATTGGTATTTGTTTTTCACACCACTCAATTAAGGAGAATTAAATTGAAGTGTCTATGCTATAGTCTTCCTAAGTCAGCAGTATGTTGTAGGTGGAAAAATATTTTTATGAGTAAGACATCATAGTAAATTTTTCCAGCAGCTAATAAACACTGAGTTTGCAGTGAGATAGGCCCTGTTCACTGCCACTCTCTGGAGATAGCCATAGGTTTGACAAAGCAGTCGTGATAAGCTGACTCTCCTTTTCCAAGTACAGCAGTACAGCATTGGGTGATTGCTTTTGTTTTCTGTTGCTGTTTTGCTTACCTCCATTTCTGTTTTTCCTTCTGTGAATTGTTGTAAATTACTGTTGACATGAGTTTGGTTACAGAGTTTTTAAAACTTCTCATAGAAAGTATGTAAAGTCGGGGTACCAAGGGAAATTTGTAACAGTGGTCTAGTCAGGACTCTGTCTTCCTGTTCCTTCTGTATTTCTGATAATGTTTTAAAATATATTTTTAAAGAAGTCTTATTTCAGAACAAGAGTGATGGTTTAGTCACCAAGTCATGTCCAACTCTTGCAACCCCATGGACTGTAACCTGCCAGGCTCCTCTGTCCATGGATTCTCCAGGCAAGAATATTGGAGTGGATTGCCATTTCCTTCTCCACAGAATAAGAGTGGATGGGACCAAACAGATCATCCTTGCTCTAGGGTTTGAAGGATATAGAGAATATTCCGTATGGCAGCTCTTCCTGTTTTCCATCTTAACAGATTATACTCAAATGCTTCAGGACAGAGTATCTACCATTTACTGCTGCTGCTGCTTCTGCTGCTAAGTCGCTTCAGTCGTGTGTGACCCCATAGACAGCAGCCCATCAGGCTCCACCATCCCTGGGATTCTCCAGGCAAGAACACTGGAGTGGGTTGCCATTTCCTTCTCCAATGCAGGAAAGTGAAAAGTGAAAGTGAAGTTGCTCAGTTGTGTCCGACTCTTAGCGACTCCATAGACTGCGGCCTACCAGGCTCCTCCGTCCATGGGATTTTCCAGGCAAGAGTACTGGAGTGGGGTCTACCATTTACTAATGACAAGTAAATACAAGATACTTTGAAAAGTACTTTACAGCACATAAGAGGTAGGTGGTATAATGCCACTTTTACAAACGAAGAAATAAGCTCAGAGATTAGGTAGCTGATACCAGAGGAAATGTAGTTAGTAATAAAAAGCCAGTACTTTTCCCATGCCACCAAGATGCTTATTTTAAGGGCCATTTGGCTCTCTGTCAGAGATTTTTTTGTTGAGTATGCTGTTAGTGATTGGTCTAATGCAAACTGGATTGAATTCAGTATTAACTACTGTGAGAGGTGATTCTGTAGAAGAACAGTATATTAACTTACCAGGTGTTCATGAGTTAAACGTGTTATAATAAAATATGAAACTCTCATTATATATACTTCTAAGTCAAATTTCCTAATTATAATGGTTGTTTATGTATGGGCTTCCCAGGTGGCATTGGTGGTAAATGCAGGAGATAAAAGAAGGTTCAATCCCTGGGTCAGGAAGATCCCCTGGAGGAGGGCATGGCAACCCACTCCAGTATTCTTGCCTGGAGAATCCCATGGACAGAGGAGCCTGGCGAGCTAAGGTTGATAGGGTCACAAAGAGTCAGACCTGATTGAAGCAACTTCACCTGCACACATGTGTGGTGGGCAGACCTGACAGCCTCTTCCTTGTAGAACTTTCAGATGACTGGGGTGTTTCCAGAGAATTATAATTCTTCATGGTTCATCACAGAGTGACACTATTTTAGCAAATGTGCTTAAGTCCAGGGTCTGATTCTCTATTCTGTAAGGCTCAGAAAGCAACTTTATCAGAAGGATACCAAGAGATGATTGAACTATCTCTCTGAAGAAGACTCACTGACCACACTAGTTGGCAAGGCAGTGGTCTTCCTGGTGACAGACCTACACAGGAAGAGGTCACTTTATGAGTATGGCCTCAGAGTGTTGGATGGTTACATAATGTGAAGGTTCTGTAGTATCAGATGGTTCATAGTATCAGATAGCCAGACACATCCATTCCCACATAAACATTTCATGTTGTTCTCTATGCTCCGTTATTATGCAGTAATCTTCTGTATCTGTTGGGCTGGATTCTTCTCCCATTGTCAGCTTTTTTTTTTTTGTATATCCTCTGTGATTTTTCTTCTTCTGTGCTTCTACTGCTCGTCAGCCCCTCATTTGATCAGTTAAGTTTCTTTTAAGGTAGATCAGTTTAACTTGTATGATTAAAGGAAGGTGTCTAAGCCTGGGCATTTACTTTGCTCTTTAAGGTAACTTTACATAACATTCAACAGCATTAACTGTTTTTCTTGTATTTATGACATTGAGAATCTAAAGCCCATTTCTTAAGAAAGCTTGTTTAGCAGTGTCTACTTGTAATACTGAAGAGCAAAAGATAACATTTAGAGTCTGTATTGTTTTTCTAATTATGTGTAAACTTTCTTTGTAGCATTTCTTCTGTGTTTGGAATATATTGTTGTTCACAGTGAAGACTTTTGTTTTAATTTACCCTTCCAGACCTCCTCATTCATGAGTCCTTGTAATCCAATTCAAAGTTAGTCAAGTGGCAAATGTTCAATGCTGGCTGGATTCATAGAAAAGTCTTCCAAATGCTTCCTTAGCAACTGTTAGCCTGAAGAGTATCATGCCCCGTTGTCCCCACATCATCACCTGACTCACCCGAATGAAACATACTTAAGGGATATTTCTCAAGTCTCTGCTTTTTCAGTGTAATCCCCAATCTTTCACTAGAACCTTGTCTTCCTCTTTTACCTTGAGGTCTCTCTCTTCTTTCTCACCCACTGCTTCTTTTTGGTGTCTTCTCCCTTTCTTTCCTTTTCTGTACAAATAAACATTAGAAGGAATTACATGTCTTTTGGGTTTTTTTTAATTGAGAACTGAATTCAGTTCTGAATAATCACTCTGTCATCAAGTCCAACAATAGCTTTTGCACCAACTTTAACACATTCTCTACTGAAGTAGTTTGTTTAAGCTAACAAAGAAATTATTATTTGCAAGTAGTTCTATTTTCATATCTGAAATGTATAAAGTATGTAAGCAAAAAGATTATGGAGCAGCTTTTGTCATATTTGGGGAAATATATATTTCTAAGTTGCTGTCTAATCCATTGTAACCATGCTAAAGTCATGTGGTGTAGCAAGTTAAAAGAAATTCAGATTAATGAAAATTTAAAGGAAAATATGAGACAAATGGAAAATGCTCTCAAATATAATAATACTAAAGGTAATAAAGGGGGAAAAAAGTTCTTTTAAGCTAGAACTACTTTGATTACCAATTCTGTACCTTAATTGGGATGTATCATTCACTACTTATATACCATTTATACTTCTTTTTATTTAAATTCGAAAACCATCTTTAATTGATGAAATGTGCCTTTATGTTGTAGTTATTTCCAGATACATCAAGCACTGCTTATGTCAGTCTTTGACTTCGTGGCCATGTTGGTCTTTGACCCAGAACTGGTAAATGAACCCTGCAGGGAAATCATTAGAGAAGTGGAACAATTGTGGTGTTGGGGTCAGGGGTCAAACCATTACCTACCCATAGGAACTTCCATTTAAATTGGACTCTTGCTTTTCTGAAAGCAGGTCATATATTCAGGGAGAATGCTGAAAAAAGAGCTTGGCACATGTCGGTGCTAACCTATCAGGATGAGAGAGGATGGGCAGGAGTCCAGAGATGGGTGATTTGTTGTGGTGGTGGTGGGTGTTGTTGCCTTTATCTGCAGTGTCACGACAAATGACTGTGGTTGTTATCTCGAAGTCAGTTTTTTTAATATAAATATTGTGGAAGTATAGCAGAAGTACAAAAAAGTGCAAAAATTTTAAGTTTGCAGCTCAATGTGTTTCCTAAAGTGAATACACACGTAATCAATACGCAATCAGTCAGTACAAAAAACCCCACCAGAGCCCTGGAAATACTTTTTGTCCCTTCTGCATCATCATTCCATTTACTTCTCAGTCCCCACCCAGGATTACCATTATCCTGAATGATCATCAGTGATACTTCAGAGTCCATGGGCACCAAGGGTAATCCATTCTTTATTTAGTTTCACTACAGAAAACAGTCTTAAAAATGTCAAAAGTTTTGTGCAAAGAGAACACATACCTATTCAAGGAGTTTATATCAATATCAGTTTTTACTTTTTCATATACCTATTAAAAGAAATTTTAGAAGTGATGGGTGTCACGTAAGAGAGTATTTTTTCCTTTGCATTGAAAAGCAGTAGTTCACCAGTTACCTACTAAGAATATCAGAAAAAAGGGAAATTATAGTTGTCCTTTTCAATTTTGTTTTAACTGTTCCTCCGTATGTATTTTCTTATATATATATGTATATATGTTATATTTTCTTGTATATATACATTTTCTGAGGACTATATATAATCTAAGAGTTTTAAATTGTCTCCTGACATTAAGTAATAGATACTGATTTTAAAATATGTAATATTAAATATCAAAATGAAGAAAATCTTGATTCTAATGACCAGAACAACTTCCTATGTGCGTGAAATACGAAGTGAACCAGGGTCAGCCCACAAAGCCCAAGCTTCTAACTGCTGGTTCTTTCCAGCAACTACTTTTAAAAGTAGAAAATAACTTTTTTAAATGATAAAAGTACTTTTAAAATAATTAGGTTGAATCAGGCTGATGCACTCTGCTTAGACAGAGTCCCCCCACCCCACCTCCCAAGACCTGAGAAAGAGGCTCAGTTTTCTTCCAACGGAGGCACCGTGGACTAGGGGCTGCATCTGTGCAGAAGGGTATTTTTTTTTTTTTCTTCTCACAAAGATGCTTCCTGTCCAAATGTATATGTCAGGTTTTCCCTGATGTTTAGCTTACCAACGTAAGGGTAAATCTTAAATAGTATTTATTATTTGCCAGGTCTGCCCCAAGTTTCTCTCCTTTGTTTGCTTTATTTTGCACATATAGTTATGAGTGTACTCATTTTGTTCACCCAGAAACTGCTTAAACACTTACTATTCATGTTACACTGTGTTTTCTATTTTCCTATCCTTTGTTACTTTCTCTCATTGTCTTTTGCTCTCTCCTTCCCCCTTTTCTTTCTTTCTGTTCTACTAGATGTAATTGTACATCTACTAGATGTAATACGTGGCCAGCTTTTCCATAAATTCAGTTAATTTCACTGTTCTCAGGAATTTAATTTTAGTTTGTACTGTATCCCATATGTTTAAGACCTAAAACAATTATAGATACTTCAGAACTCAGAACTCTATAAAATAAACTGTTTACCGTATCAGATTGCACTGGGGATCCATTGCAGGTTGAGAACTGTGCTAGATCACAGATGGTATACTTCATGGATTATGATTTCACGAAACAGTCTGTCTTCACAATTTGCTCCTCTTCTATTTCACGCTCGTGAATCCTATGGGTAATCAGTAGCCAGAATGAAAAAAAATCAGTTGCTTTGTCAGTTTATGTGATAAAATGTTGTTGTTTATTCGCTCAGTCATTTCTGCCTCTTTGTGACCCCATGGACTGTAGCCTGCCAGGCACCTCTGACCATTAGATTTCCCAGGCAAAATGGAGTGGGTTGCCATTTCCTTCCAGGGGGGTCTTCCCGATCCAGAGATCGAACCCGAGTCTTCCTGCATTGGCAGGCAGATTCTTTACCACTGAACCACCAGGGAAGCCCCAAACATTTATTTTATTACTGTTTGGATTCCCTCTGAACGGAGTCGTGCATTCCTTTGCCGTGTTAGAGGCAGACATCCTGCCCAGAGTAGGTCACAAGGTAAGAGGCCAGGTATATGCTTTCTGTCTGTGGCCGTGGGAAGTACTGCTCTCTGAGATGCCACTTTATGATTCTTGGTTTATGGACTTGGGTGTATCAGCTATTGTGATTCACCCACAAGGAGATGGAGTGAACAAAAAATTGGAGAACTAGAGAAAACATTCTGTGAGGCTCAGCAAAAGATAGAAATTAGAAAATAAAAGATTTGTTTTAAATCACCAAAGAACCTATTAAACTGTCCTACTGTCGTGCATCTTGGGACATCTCTGCTACATGGTTTTGCATGTTGTTGTTCTTTTTATCACTTACAAAGTCGTATCTTTATTGCTCAGTGAAACAGGAGATTTTGAGATAGAGGCATGTACCTAGATACATAATGTGAAATAATAACTATTAGAAAATGTGCTCAAGTAGATATAGTGTGCTCTCATAAAGAGTAACGCACTCACGTGCACATACACACACACACTCTGTCCTTTGAAATCTTAAATGAGGTTATCAGTATCGTCATGATGCATGCATGCTCAGTCCTGTCTGACTCTTTGCAACTCATGGACTGGAGCCCGCCTGACTCCTCTGCCCATGGGATTTTCCAGGCAAGAATACTGGAGTGGGTCACCATTTCTTACTCCAGGGAATCTTCTCCCCCCAGGGATCAAACCTGTGTCTCTTGTGTCTACCTGCATTGGCAGGCGAATTCTTTACCCTGAGCCACCTGGGAAGCCTCAGGTATTAATGTCAGTAGTTGTGTTTTAATGAATATACCTCGAAAACTGCATTATAATGTAGTCTATGTCTATAGAAGCTGTGCATAATTTAATTTAGCCTCTCTGGACCTTGGTTTTACATTGTATAATAAAAATGCAGGATAGGAGTAAATGTTTACTGAAGCTTCATTTACTTCTGAAAATTCTGTACAGTTCATGACAGTCCATCTTAAGTGTTTCTCTTCCAAAGGAGTCAAACTTTGCTATCCCCACATTTTATTACTTATCTCCTACCACATTTGTACCTGAAATATTAAATAACGAGCCTCAACAACTCTTAAGACTTGATGAAGTCTAGTTTGGCTAATACTAGCATGTGTTCGGAGAAGGCAATGGCACCCCACTCCAGTACTCTTGCCTGGAAAATCCCATGGACGGAGGAGCCTGGTAGGCTGCAGTCCATGGGGTCATGAAGAGTCGGACACGACTGAGCGACTTCACTTTCACTTTTCACTTTCATGTATTGGAGAAGGAGATGGCAACCCACTCCAGTGTTCTTGCCTGGAGAATCCCAGGGACGGGGGAGCCTGGTGGGCTGCCGTCTATGGGGTCACACAGAGTCGGACGTGACTGAAGTGACTTAGCAGCAGCAGCATGTGTTAGCTGTTGAAGTCTAGAAATAGGTCCTTTTATTTTTTATACACTACTCGTGCCCTAAGGGTGTCAGATTTGGGAACCTTGTTATTACTGTTAACAGAATATTCAGTTGTACGTTCCTGAGAACATTTTATGGCCTAATACTGTCAACCATGGGTGACTTGGTTATAAAATTACTGATCAAAAAATGTAATTTGATGTTTGCAGCCCACTGCAAATTTAACTCCACAAATGTCTTATATAGGCTACAGTTAATGCAGTAACTTAGCTCCGTCAGAAACATTCTATAGAAAAGCCCAATTTTCCCCACCAGTGTAAAGTAAGGCCTATCTCAGTTTCTTACCACTCTTGAAACGTTTAAACTCTCCTCTTTTCAGCATTTATTCATGTTTCTTGGACCAGTAATGTTATGCTAGTCAAGGGCAATCCTCTGTGAATGCTGAGAACATAGACCAATTGCCAGTATCTAAAGCAAACATGGAGAATTTTCTCTGTGAAGAATTCAACATCAGCTTGACACTAATAATCATGAGTGGTAGGTAATGAGAGGCTGCAAGCCAGTGAAAAGTAATTCTGCAAACATACCTTTCTTTGTAACACACCAGCACCTAATAGCCCAGTTTCTATAACTAACTGACTGCACAAAATGGTTTTCCAGCATCCTAGCCTCCAAGAACAACTTGCTACTCTTAGAAACTTGAATTATTCTCTTAAAGGGGATGATGTAGGATGCTTAGAATTTTTTAAATTTAAAAATTCACAAATTATAAAAGGGAAAATCATCAGGGAAACAAAATGTTTATTTTCTTGATAGAGGCTGACAAGTAGGTCATTTGGTGCATTTTTTAGTTTTGCTTAATTAAAGATACATATGCTTAAAGGTACGCTGTTTTGCCATACTTTAGAATAAAGACTAGAAGGAAATATGGTAAAATGTTGTAATTTGGTTAACTTAAATAGCAGCACTGTTGAGGATTTTTGTTTTCTGATTTCTTATTTGTTTATATTAAGATATTTATCTTATTTTTCTTTTAAAAGAAAATAAATGACACCATGTAGTATGTTTTTATTGCTGTTACTGAAGTCTGTTTTTGTTTTGAGTCAATAGGAAATGAAATCAAGTTTATCAGATTTTTTTCTCGTTTGAATTAATATGTGTATTGAGATAATTGGAGATTTGATGTTCTCAGCTCTTTTTAGAATACAAGGACATAGAATTAAGGGAGAATTGAGATGTTCATCTCATATTTTAAATATTAAAAACCTAAATCTCCTGTTTTATTGAGAAGCATTGATTAGAGCTCTTAAGATGTAGATTTGTCTTATGTAAAAGGTAATGTTTAGCTTTAAAGACCCAATAATACATTCCTATTTTTTACTTGCTAAAAATTAACATCTCTATCATTAGTAGATTTGTACCCCCTTTTTTCTTACTAGTTAAAAGTCCTCAGTAAAATAAAGTTAACAGTAGATGTCACTTCATAATTGTAATAATGATCACACAGCTGTGCTTTCCTCAGTTTATAACACATGTCAGCATCAGTTTAGGAGCTCAGCTTCATTTCCTGCCCAGATAGAATTCTGCAGACTATTATTGTGGTGAGAAAGCAGAGTGTCCCATTGGTCACTGCTCAGCTGCGAAGGCCAGGAGTGGAGGTGCTTCAGTTCTCAGAAACGCCCGGCTGAGCTCTGCCTCTGGCCATGCTTCTGTCCTTTTTATATTTTTTACTTGCTCACTTGTTTTCTTACTTACTTTTCAAGTATTTTTCTTTGCTAGATTAAGAACCATTTTATTTATGAGTATCTGAATTTTCGAGGAGGAACTTTTACACTTAAATGAACCTGTAAGAAGCCCATAGAAAAGCAAGTGCCTGCAGCGCTAATAATGAGAACTGACAAGGCAATCCTGCTGGGTTTATTTATGACCTTCTGCCTTTGTTAGCTCTTGTGAGAAATTCCTTTCTAACCATAACAATATTGTTGGAGTTTGGCACTGTATGGAGAAATCCTACCGAGCCCCAGGGCCCACAAACTGGCACTCATTCAGCTCATAACAGATTGCTATGCTTGTTGTAGTTTTACATTTTTCCTTCATTCCTCTTTTATTTAATTCATAAGTAGTTTTCACCAATCTTTATATGCATGCTTTAAAAAATATACTGCTTTTATTCTTGGAGCCAAAATCCATTTTTTCCTTAACATGATGTCTTATCTACTTAGCAGTGTTGAGGATAATTCAGAAGAGAATGGAATACAGAAAGACAAGAGGCAGGTGTATTTAGCACAAGGACAGATCATAGAAAGTCATATCACATTCTGCAAACTGGTGGACCATAGTGTCAGTCCTCAACAGCCACGTATGGTTACTCATTCTCAAGTTAAAGTGAGCTCAGCAGAACAAATTTACCTCTGGTTATAATTTTATGACACTTAAGTTATTATTTAAACTCCATTTCGGTACTTTAAGATCCTGTTTAGCTTGCTTGCTTTCTTTTACAATTTCCAAATGAAGTGGGAGATTTAAAGACATCAATTCACAAAGAGAATTGTGTTTAAAATTGTAGTTTTCTTTGGAAGTAAAAGGAAATCAATAATTTTGAACACGTAACTCTTAACAACAAGACCCTCGACGGCAGTGTTCTGTATGGAGTTATTTAGACCATAGACAACAGAGAAACCTGAAGCAGGGTGGTATTCCATGGTTTCCTATTAACCGGTCCTGTTTCTTCAGTGTTGCCAACAATGACAGATTTATAGTCGTATTAGATTCTCTCTGAAATACTGATAGGCATGTGACTTCTGTTTCTTCTGAGATTCCTTGAGTTCAGGGTACCAGCTTCTTGGGGAACCAGCTCTGCAAGACCCATGTAACTAAAAGCACCCATGTCTGTGTGTGTTGAGTGTTCAGTTTTAGGGGTTACAGTGTCAGTCTGGGACTTCTGTATCATAAGGCCATACTGTTAAAATCAGTATTTATATTTTTGCTTTGTTCTATTTGCATAAAGGCTGGGTTTTTTTTTTAAGTTTTTTTGGCCATCTGACTATGTACAAGCAGACCATGAGGAAATTTTTGTTAAAATATCTTACCCTGATAAAATGTGAAAACTGTGCACAGGAGCATAATTTTTATTTGTCCAACTTTGTCTTGTTATTTTATTACCATATACTTTTGTATTAAGTGTTAACATCTATTCTGAAAATACTAATATTTTCGCTATTTATGAGATTTGGTTATACTCATCAAGCTTATAAGTGAAATATTTTTCTAGAAGTCATTTGTAAATTCTTTATTCTGTATTGAAAATGTATTTTTACATGATAAACAGGGTTTTTAAAAAAGTGTTAAGTATTTGAAATGTGTATATGGTAATGTGTATGTATGCACTTATATACATAGTAGCTATTTATTGAGCATTTACTGTATGCTTAGTTTTTATAATTATATTTAATTTTCACCATGGCATAATTAATATTTCTCCCCTATTGTAGATGGTGAGCCTGAGGCTCAGTGAAGTTAAGTAACTTGCCCAAGATTAGGGGAAGTTGGTGGAGCCAGGACTTGATTTCAAAATGCCCTTACTCCAGAATGTATACCTACATTACAATAAATATTTAACGAGCACTTACCTGGCACCAGGCTTCATGCTTAGTGCTTTATATACACCGTTTACCTCTCTGAACTCTCCGTGAGACACTGTGAGGTCATTATTTCTGTTGTGCCTGTGCTGCATACAGATGAGAAGTTGTGGCTGATGGCGCTCAGTCGTTTGCCCAAGTCCTCTGAGTCAGTGAGAGAGGAGCTGGGATTGGGGTCCAGCCAGGGTGTGGTCCCAGAGCCCAGCTTCCCCATTAACTTCCTACCCCCAATACAATAAAAATATTCCAAACAAAACTAACATCTAACAAATGCATTTTAAAAGCCAGTCATTAGAAGGGGGGAATAAGATGCAGAGATTCAGAAGGAGGTGTCATTGCACTTTCCAAAGATCTTTAGGTTGCTGAAGAGTCCAATTTTATATCAAAACTTATGATTTACTGGGATAAAGAGGAATTCAGCAATGTGATGGTCTTGTGAGTCAGGCTATTAAGGTGTCTCCCTTGTTCAAAGGGTTTAGAAGGCAAAGGAAATGTGAATTTTACCATTCTGCCTTTCAGAATCCTATCTCTTAATTTGTTTACACCTTCTTTGAGACCATTTAAGGTAGACTAAAGTGGTCATCAGAGAAAACTCTTTATTCTTCTTGGTGACCTGAGAACATGGTCCAAGCAACAGGATAATTACCTGTAAGTGTGAGGTACAGTAATACCATTGCCTGGCATACAAATGGCTCTGTCGGGAGGTTCAGTTCAGTTCAGTTCAATTCAGTCGCTCAGTAGTGTCTGACTCTTTGCAACCCCATGAATCACAGCACGCTAGGCCTCCCTGTCCGTCACCACCTCCCAGAGTTCACCCAGACTCACGTCGATCGAGTCAGTGATGCCATCCAGCCATCTTATCCTCTGTCGTCCCCTTCTCCTCTTGCCCCCAATCCCTCCCAGCATCAGTCTTTTCCAATGAGTCAACTCTTCGCATGAGGTGGCCAAAGTACTAGAGTTTCAGCTTCAGCATCATTCCCTCCAAAGAAATCCCAGGACTGATCTCCTTCAGAATGGACTGGTTGGATCTCCTTGCAGTCCAAGGGACTCTCAAGAGTCTTCTCCAACACCACAGTTCAAAAGCATCAATTCTTCGGCGCTCAGCCTTCTTCACAGTCCAACTTTCACATCCATACATGACCACAGGAAAAACCATAGCCTTGACTAGACAGACCTTTGTTGGCAAAGTAATGTCTCTGCTTTTAAATATGCTATCTAGGTTGGTCATAACTTTGCTTCCAAGGAGTAAGCGTCTTTTTATTTCATG